>NC_136072.1:305525057-306090507 GCF_964261635.1 Lissotriton helveticus | reverse complement strand
CTGATCAAAGTATCAATTTGTATAGAAGAGATGTTCAGTGAAGGCCATAACGGTGACTCCCGGTCTGTCTTGGTTTTTGGAAACAATACTTGCATACAGCAAGTAACCCTGGCTGACACGGTTACGAGATAGGCTAAACCTGGCAACATGCCACAGCAGCTGTGATCATTCAACATAATGTAACTTTCATTAGAAAGCTGCCTAAAAATTGGATCAATCACTGCAGCTGGTGTACCTTGCAGGTGGCAGGATAAGTTGTTAGAGGAACCATCGCAGGCTCCGTGTATATGTATACCCTGACATAGGAGAGAGCCACTTAGTGCGTTTTCACAATTATTACCACTAAGAAACACTTCTTTCCCCCCACTCCAACATCTGTGTGTGTATGGTAATTCCCAGGATGTCTTGATGTATTCTTTACCCAACCTTTCATATAGGCCTGCTGGTTTACGTTTTAAGCAATACTGAAAATGGAAAATTGTAACAGACAGAGTGATTGTACCGTGTATTATCCATTCAATGGCTGGTTTTTCAGCAGCTGTAAATGGCAATCTTTCCAGTTTTTCAATGCTCAGCACCGTATAGTCTGCTCCCCTCTGTGTCAATTTGATCTGTTTATCAGTGAGATTGAATTCTGAAAACAGTGACATGGTATTGATTAAACACCAAGGCACATAGCCTGAACAAAGGTTTTGTAACGTCCAGCCTAATAGCGTTATAGAATGCAATTGCGACTGACCTTATGTCTATGGCAGAGGATACTATGCTGTCCAAAGAATATATCCTGTATCACAGAGTTGTTAGCCCATTGTCAACTACAGAGAGAGATTTCTCTAAATTAATACTATCAATTTCTCGTATTCGTTCTGCAGTCTCTGCTTGCGTAATCTTCCATGCTTCATTATATAGGGCATAGATACCAACGTATATCAAACGTTTATGACGCAGTTTTTTAGGTCCTCGTAAGAAGTCTCTCAGGTCAGCGCCATCTTTAAGTAAAGATAAGTGTTGTTTTACTTCCTTCATTGTAGACCTGTATAGCCACTCAAGGCAAAGTTTCCCTACACTGCATTATGTTACTATCCCTGGATGCTGTTTTTGAACATATCTTGGATCTGGCTTAGTGTATGTGAACCCTTGTGTCTTATTCAGGAATCTATCTTGACAGTTGTTTGTGTCTGTGGGCCAGATTAACCATATTTTCCAATCTGGATCTGTTCTGTTGTGAAGCAAAATAGTATGTACGTTGACCTCCCCCTCTGAATTGTTACTGCTATCAGTTGTAGGTGTAGGTATGGACAGTTTGTTTAAAACTTTTATCTTGGCTAACCCAAGACAAGACGTCTGCTGAACAGTGTCGTTCAAAGACATTATTTGCACTGGGATGATGTAGGCTCTAAATAAAGCTTCTAATCCCTGCACCTGCCAGTTTTATGTACCCCAGACAGTTTTTGTCTCAATGGTGTCTTTCCAAAAGTCAAAGCCTAATGTAGACAGCTGAGCATAAAAGGCTGCAGAATAATTGTGCTTTGTATTTGTCAACATACTTTTCATTCCTGTCCTATTAACATTTTAAAGAAAAATGATTCTGCATTTGAAACACTAAACCCTGAAAAGTATGGAAATTTGCCATAAAATGTTTTTGAGCTACCCTTTGGTGGCGTAGGACAATGTTCCCATTGGTTATAAGTAAATACATTTCTGGGATTTGCAGATTTATGCAAGAAATGATGACCATAGTGATTAAAACAATACATTTGTTCATAATCTGATGAACCTTCTAAGTATTCAGGATCTGTAAATTCTGCAGAAATTTCTAAGTCTTACATCATACCATTAACAGTCTTGAAGTCTCAATCGTCAGAAAAGGTACTAGATGAAACAAAGTCACTCAAGGAAATTTTGAATTGGTGTGGAATCTTAACAGCTTCGCCGGACCAAGAATGTCATATTCAGTTCTGTCCCAAGCTCTACCACCTGGTATAGGAACGGCTGTGATGTTCACTGATGACAAGTCTCTTTGTTCACGACGAGATGACTTGTGTAGCTTGAGGAGTAAGTTGATGTTCTTACTTGCGGTGTCCTTTTTAACATATCTTCCATCTATCAGCATTCCCAAAGTAAATACAAAAGTCAACCAAAGTAGAATAAAAAGTACACGAACACAATCCAAAGTTCAATCCATGGTGAAACCAGATAAGTCTTTTCCAGTTGATGAAAAAGGTCTGTTGCTTGTTCTTTGAAAGTTCTTTTTACTGGCGTCGTTTCAGGTTCGCTGCGATCCTCGGAAAACGTATCAAAGTTAATGAAATAGCCAGAGGCAGTTCTGTCATTTGTAGGGATGCATCAGGATTCGGTGAAATCGCTGGAACCACTTGATCACTTGTTACATTTGTATAGTCAGTTGCTATTTCATTGTAGACAGGCATTTCTTGACAAACTGTTCTTTGCGTCTCAAGAGGTACAAGTTCCATGGCATTGTTGCATAGTCCTTCTTTTCGCACTGCAGATTCTTCAAAGGTGATGAGTCTCTCAGTTTGAACCTCTTTGATTGTAGCCAGATTAGGGCGTCTGCTACATCTTAGGAGTCCACTTGGCCCACTGCTTATGATCGGCCACATGATGTGGTTTGACCAGGTTGATGGAAACGAACCTGTTGTCCTTTTTACCAGCAAGGGGTGGCAGTAATACTGTTCTTGATCTGTGGATGGCTAGGACAGGTACTGGTTGTCAGTAAGAAGGCCCGAATTCCTTCTTGTCCGCGATCTTTTCTCTGACTAGATCCCCAATCTTTGGAATCCAGACAGGTCTTGCTGGGACGGATGGTTTCTCTTCAGTGGTCGTTGGCTTCAGGAGTACGTTACTTTGTCTGGATCAAATTTCATTTAGGTCCTGCAAAACAGCCAAACGATCTTTCATATCAAAGGGTTTTTGTTCTACCACTGAAATGCGACAATCGAGGTCCGGCACAACCATTCTAGTTCCAAAAAGGACTTCATATGGAGTGATACTCCATAGAGAACTTCTTGGCAGATTGTTAAGACTACGTTGGATACTTATTAGATGTTTGACCCGCCCATCACCCAAGCCTAATACCCTAGCTGGTATAGGTTGCTTTATGTCCCGTTTTTTTTCTCTCCACTACAGAAGTTCCCTCAGGATGGAATGGACTTGAGTACCGCAATGCAATGCCCAACTTGGCCATGGCCTCCTTGTAAGCTCTATAGCTAAATGCAGGACCCTGGTCAGAATGTAGCGTGCTGATTGCATATGTGCCGATAAAGACTCGCAAATCTTTTATAACAGTTTGAGCGTCAGCCGATCGCTGAGGCCACATCCAAATGAATCTTGAACACGAGTCCACTGCGACCATGATATATTTGTAGTTACCATCCCTTTGTAAGGGACCGCAGTGATCAAGGTAAATGCAAGCTAATGGTTTATCTGAAATTAACAGGGGCGTCTGCGAGAGACGTTTCACTGTAGAGACTTTCATCTTTTGGCAGATTTCACATTCCAAAACATAGTTTCTGGTTTGTTTCCTCATGCATGGCCACCAGTATCTCTGTTTCAGTAACGACATTGTAGCAGAAACACCTGCGTGTGCAGAGGCAAGCCCTTCATGTGCTGCTAAGATTAGTCCGAATCTATGTTCAATGTTTGGAATTACTCTATCCCCCACTCCAGGGATTCGAGCAAACTGAACATTATTTGCATCAGTTATGTATGAGTATTTGAGTGGAAAGTCTTTTGGTAATGTTTTACCACTGTCTTTGCTTGAAGCAGTAACAGCTTGCATAATTTCGCTGTCTATTTTCGTTTTTGAATGAGTAATTGCAGCTACGGAAGCCGTTTGCACAGCTGCCATCGCGGCTTCATCAGCCAATGAATTTTCTGCAACGTGAACGCCATCACACTGAAGACTCAGTGTATGTATCACGTGATCCTTTTGTAGTTCTTGTCGTTAACTGAACTTCTTGTTCCCAAAGCAACTTATGCTTGATTGTGCCACCTTTTGCATCTTTGAAACCGTTTTCAATCCAGTTCTGCAAGTATTCATTGTACGATTGAATGCAATAATATGAATCGCACACTATGAGTGTGGGGAATTCGCAATCAGTATTTTCAAGTGCCATCTTGAATGCTTGTAGTTCAGCTCGCTGAGCTGTACAATCTCCTAGAGATTGCGTTTTAGTGACCATTGGTCGGAATTTGCCATCTCGCCAGTGACCTTTAACGATCGTGCATGTAGCACTATAAGCTTGTTTACCCCTCCATAGCGGGCTGTGCTGATCAGTCAGTATAAATTATACATTCATACTGGTCTAGAGGCAGAATCTCAATAGGCAGAGGACATTCTTGTTCATATTGTAGAAATTATTGGGTTTTCAAATAAGGGTCGAAAACGTATTCAACGACTGTTGCAGCAAGAGAATTAACCTATTGTCTACATCTCGGATGTAAAGCTTTTGCATTCGGAATACTCGCTTTCGTCTCTGCCTCTAAGGCAGGTACAGGTGTAATGACCATAATGCACTTACCCTGTGCGAGGGCTGTCTCTTTTGCTTCTGCAGTTTGAACAGCTGTCAGAATTTTTTCTGTAGAAGTGAATTTAATTTCTGCTTGTTTGTACAAGTGTGATTTGAAAGCTATTGGTACTTTTTCTCCTTCATTAAAGGTTAAGTACGTGAATCAGCATCTTCCTGGAATGAATTAGATTACTAAGTTGCGTACGTTTCTGCGTGTTTGCAAATGTTTTGTTGCTAACATGTCTGTTTGGACTGAACGCAAAATTTCTGTGTGTTTCTGAGTCCAATTAACTGTTTTGAAATCAGGTTTGAGGAATTCGTAGAGAGGTTTAACCCTTTCTGCATAATTTAGAATGTATGTTCTTCTGAAATTTAGGAAACCTAGAATTGACTGTAAGTTTTTCAGCGTTTTTGGAGGTTGAAGCAGCTCAGATTTCTCTAGAAAGTTTGCTGCCAGGCTTTTGCCTTCACTTGATAATTCATATCCCAGAAAAAGGACGTTTAAATGGGCAATTTGTGATTTCTTAAAATTGAATTTGTACCCTTCAGAGGCAAAGCCCAATAATATGGTGTTCACCCTGTTCAAGTGCTTGTCCACGTCATCGTCTGTTAGATAGATGTAATCGACATATGATAATGGCTCATCATCATAGGTTTGTAGTAACTCTGTTACTCTGGCTGAAAATAACCCTGGACTATTCTTGAATCCCTGGGGGAGACAACAGAATTGACGCCGTGTCCCCATAATTGAGAAAGCGGTCAAATACCTACTTTCATGTGCAATGTTTTGACAGAAGAAGCCGTTAGAAATATCTAATGTGGTTTTATATTTTTTACGCACAATGTTATTCATTAGTGCTGCACTGTGTGCATTTTGTACTGCAAAGGTTTTGCAACAAGAGTTTAGATGTCTGTAATCCAAAACAAGACGATATGTATTGTCTGGTTTGGAGACAGGAAACAAAGGATTGTTCATGGATGAGGTGCATGTTTCAATCACCCCTTGGTATTCAAGTTGATCTAATATCTCCCTGACTTGTTTTTTAGCTTCTTGCTTCACTGGGTACTGCCTTTGGGCAGTTGGTTGATTTTTTAACTGGATTTTATTTTGAGGAGAATCCTCATCCCATCCTACATGATTTTTATATAACGCAGGAGCCTGGGCTACTTCCCATTTCCTGGCATAAGTATATTTTAAATGAATTGGAATATGGTTGGAGAAAGCTGGCATAATGATGTTTTCGCCATGTGGGCACTCCCTGACAAATTCAGGTGGCCAGCCTTGTTCAGCTAAAAGAATGTCATAACCCTGAAAGAGCTTCTCCCAAAAGAATGCTCTTCTTTTTCTAGTTATGTCCCCCTCCATCCGGAGTGTTACTTCATATAACTTATGTGGGACACTAACCCTGGTATCTGCATTTAAAACTTGGATGTACTCATTCAAGTCCACTGTCTCCAGATGATCCTTCAAGTTCTTACGAGCTATGGTGACTTCTGCTGTGCTGTCCAACATTGTTTGAGCCCATTCCTTGTTCTTGAGTTGTGTCCTCAAAATCCTCGGCATGTCTGATCTTTAGACCTGCTACCTTCTTTTTGGTGAAATTAGTCTTCTTATTTTTCTGAACGTGTTGATCGTCTTTGGACTTCACGTGTTTTTCCTTGTGTTCTGACCGTCCTCTTCTTTCCGATTTCTGTGAGGAAGTCTGAAAGGTACGAGAGGAACGTGTATCAGTATCTTGATATCTATCAGGTTTTCTCAAATTATCCCTATTCCTGAGATTATACCTCCTTTCAGAGGGCTCCTTTTGAGGAGACCTACCTCTGGATTGAGAACGCTTCTCTTTAGAAGTTTATTTAGTGTTCTCCCACTTCTTTTTAGGAGGAGCAGGAGTGTTTTTAATAAAGACCTTTTCAGGGCTTTCAGTCAGTTGGGGTTTAACTAGTTTACCACCCAAACTGTCTCTACCTAGTTATTCATAGGATTTTTCAATTATTCTGGCTAGTTCTTGAGGTTGCTCAGTTACATCAAATTCTCTTAACTTTTGGAGGATCGCCACAGATGCTGCTTCACCTTTATTATTAGCTAATATTATTGTTGAGACCAGTTCGAAATCCTTCAGTAATTTCATACCTGAATTTAAAGCAGGCTCTGCCCCGTATTCATTTTGAATCTGTTTCAGGACGTCTGGTATAACCGCCATTGATGGAACACCATGTGTTTTGGTGTATATTGCAGCACAGACTGTACCCCAAGTGTGGCAGTCCTCCAGGTGTGGTGTGATCCCCATTGATAAACAGATTGTTAGAATTCTGTGTTTCTCATGAGGGATAGTATCAGGAAATACTGCCTCAATTTGAGTAATTTTTTTGAGCTATCCAAAATGGAATTTGTTCCTGTTTTGCGGGTAATATACCAAAGACTGATTGTATAGTCTGTGGTGTAATTTTATTTTTGTTCCCCTGGTAAGGGGTGTATTGCGGAATCCTAATTGCCGGTTGGGTTGTAAGAGTCCGCATGACATATTGGACCAACTGTTCCGTGAATTTTAATGAGTTTCTTTAGTTGAACTAATTGTTCCTCATCCGACATTTCTTCAATGGCAGGATGTGGTGTAAAGCTGGCTAATAGGATTTTTGTCCTACTCAGTTATGGCAGATATTATCATTTTACCCACTCCAGACGTCTATTGGAGTTTTTACAAAAAAGGGCTCTGAGAAAAGCACGGCTGAGTTACTTTAGTATCTAGCGTTAAATTAGTGCCTTACCAAACGTTAGGCGCCATGTAGTGTAGTTCCTATATTCCCAATAGGCTCTGCGCATTGGAATATTATATCCTTTAGATTAGACGTAGGACTGAGGTCGACTAGGTCTCTATCGAATATATTAAACTTAATAGTGAGTGCCAGCTAGCTCAGAGATCACTAGAAACTTTCTCGAATTCACAAGAAGGGATTAATTTCTGACAACCGCATAAACATGACAACTTTGTTTCCCAAGAATAAGAATATATCTCTCAAAGTCGCGGAAACAATAGATAAGTATTTCACTCAGTCAATCGTGCATGCTTCGTTTCTACAGAGCTGCAGAGAAATAGTGAGACGGGCGTTTTCAATAAAAGGGTTTATTGAACAGTCTTCTTTCTCATTCAAGAGAAGTGAACTGCTACAATTGTTATGCAGACTGCAAAATATAATGCATACAGCGTAAACAGTAATATGAAATAATACTGCAAGAGCATTGTGTGGTTTCTAAGCCATATAAAAATACATACATAAAAAACATTGACTAAAAATACTCAACTGGTGCTTCTAAATATGCCTACCCCAATGTACCTAATCTAAGTCTAGTACGCGGGAAGAAGTAAGTATTGTGTAGCAGAGGTTTAGTTGTTTTTGCCAAGAATCTACTAAAGGTTTCTCTAGGTTCTAATCAGCTCCATACCTTAGTTAGAATGAAGGAGGTCTGGTATCTCTGTCTCGGGACTCGATTTCCCAACACCCCGCAAGGGGAGCTTGGAAACACTTGAGCTGGATTCTCAGCGAGAGAAGGGCAGCCTCTTGATCAATGCGTCAGCTGGAGGGTCGGCTTCCTTCTGCACTTGCTGTAGCGAGCTGCGTTGGGCAAGTAGATAGTCAAACTGCTTTGAACCACCGTAGTTTGCCATTGCAAGTGAAGGTATATTTATACCTTGAAAGTGTTTAGGAATGCCATAGTTTGACGTAAAGTCAGGCATATGAACGTTAGGATAGAACCCCATGGGAATAGTTGTTCTTTGCAAAGTACATGAGTTCTTGGACAAATCAATATTCAAGCAAGGGGAAGTTCCCTAACTGCTTAAGCCGATTTTCCAAGAAATTGTTGTGGCGTTTGGTACGGGTGGAAGTAGCCATGCCTGTATTTGGGTAGTATGGGCTATGCCTAAATAAGGAATTGATTTCTATCTATACAGGGGCAATCTGAATTGTACCTATATAAGGGCATGAATGTGGAAAATTCACTCGGAGTTCTAAACGCCACACAACAACACTCGGTTTTGAACTTCTGAGTGGACTTCGGCAGCAACACCAGTGCCCAGTCCTCCATTTTTTTTCCTCGGTTGTAGTAATGAGTCTGCTGCTTCTATTTCTTTGCAAGCCGTGAATAGGCTAGGTCGCGTAGCTATCCTCTATTGGCTTTTAGGCCTTGGGTATACTCCAACATCCCTCTGTTCTACAGGGCTTCCTCTTTCTCCCAGGCTTCTTTTGTCATTTCCAGGAGGCTTCTTGGCTGTCTTCCGTAAAGCATTTCAAAAGCTAAACAACATAAGCTGCTTTGCACTTGGCTCCTTATCACGTACATGGCCAAGGGCAACAGCTGATCCCATTCCTTGCCGTTCACCTCCAACATTTTCTTCAAGGTGGCTTTTACAGTTCCGTTGTACCATTCCATGAGTCTGTCCGTTTGGGGGTGATATACTGATGTCTTGATGTGGGGAAGGTCAAGGATCTGGCATACTTCCTTCATGAGGCGTGACACAAAGGGGTTACCCTAGTCCATTAATATTTCCTTTGGGAAACCAACCCTTGAGAATAATTCCAGAAACCTTTTGGTTATGTTGCGAGTGGTAGGGGTGCGTAGAGGGTATGCCTCTGGAAAGCGGGTGGCATAGTCGACTATTACTAGGGCGTAGACGTTTCCCTTTTTGGTACAGGGTAAAGGTCCTATCAAGTCCATCCCTACTCGTTTGAATTGGGTACCTATCACAGGAAGTGGTTGAAGGGGAACTGCTGGGAGCCTGTGGGTGTTTCTTTTCTGACAAATAGCACAAGTCTGGCAGTGTGTTTTTATGTCCTTGTAAACCGCCGGCCAAAAGAAATGCCTCAACACATTTTGGGTGGTTTACCCTACCCCCGTATGCCCTGCCGTGAGATGGAAGTGGGAGAAGAACATAATTTGGTCCCGGAAGGATATAGGTACTAACAATTGCTGGGGTTCAGTGGGGGAGGCCTGACGATACAATAAGCCTTCCTTTATGAGGAAACTTGGATATTTTGGGGCGGTGGCATCCTGTGAGCTATGGGCCTGTTCCCATGCGTTATATAGGGTAGCATCATTGGCCTGGGCGAACAGAAAGCTGCGATCAAGAAGCCACAGTTCTGGTGTTACTAAAGCTGGTGCCGTATGGGGAGGACCATCAGCCTGTTGTCTTTTTCTTCCTGTTGTCTGTAACAAATGCCTGAAAAGGTTAAGGAAATCTGGGTTGTCTGTCCCAATGATTAAATCTTCTGGAAGACTGTCTAGAAGCTCAACTTTTAAGTTGTTTCTTAGCCAGTCGGAGTGGAGGAGAGTTATTAGCACCAGGGGATAGGGCGTCACATCACCATGCACACAACGGATGTGTACAGAGGAATCAGGTAATACCTGCTCTCGGGTAACCCATACCCCCTGAATAACAGACTGTTTACATCCCGAGTCTAGGAGGGCTTTGATAACCTTACCATTCACCTGTACATTTATGTGAAATGCTGTTCCCATTTCAGCCGTGTATAAAATAGATTTTGGAATGTAACCCAGCTGTCCAACACAGCTGGGTTAGAGAAAGCACAGGCCTGCGGGGCTCTTAAGAGCACTGAGAAAGGCCACTCCTTCCAATCCAGGCACTCCTCCCATGTTGTTTACCAGCATGAGAGTAGCACCAGGATTGGTTAGTGGAGTTTCCAGGGTTCCGCATTGGAGCCTTGAGGACAGAAGACTAAGAGACCAGAGCGAGGAGGATGTTATGCGTCAAGTCATAAAGGCAAGTGACATTTTTTACATTATTTTTAGTACCATCGGTATTTTGTAAAAATTACTATTCACACTCCAGTGAGTGAAAAAGTAGGGAAAGAGTTGGATAGCGTAGGGGTAAAAATTACTATTTTATACATACAAAATATATTCCAGAGGTACCGACGGAAAGAGCGGTGCCTCCTTTATCCTGAGCTGTTGCCAGGTGGGGTGAGGTTTTGTCCTCCATAACAAAAAGAAAACTGGAGGTATCACAAGGAAGTCTGGACTGCGAGATGTCATACTCACACTATATCCTTTGTGATTAATTGCAAATAGCAGTAGCTTTTTTTGTCTTTAGAGGTCCTGACGAAAGCACATGGTTTAATCTCTCACCTTTAAGTGCTGAAACATGTTGACCACTTCTGTTTAGGACAGCTATTTGTTAAAACTGATCCTAGTGTTCACGTTTTTAACCTTTGATCGTGACTTACATTAATAAAACCCATAGTCTGTTCACGCATCAATTTTACATTTTTTCACTTCACTATTTGCACTGCACTTAAAATTTGTTCCCACATATTCTATCTTGCTCATCTTGGTAAATATACCTTTTTGACACTCGATAGCTCTGATTTCTATAGAGCTGGTTTGTCATTGTATACAAAAGGATACCCAAATGATGAAGCTGATCACCAGGCTTGGTGAATGATGGGAATCCACATACATACATGTTTATGTCTCTTTGCTTTGCCACACTCTGATTCTTGTTAAAGAACTTCCTTCTTGTGTTCTCTTAGCATTTAGACGCTGGAATATATTTTGTATGTATATATCAGTTTGGGGCTGCATATTCCAGTTGGTCTTTAAACTTCGGCCTCTGACCCTAACTAACTTTTCTGTGTGTTTTGTAAAAATTACTATTCCTATACATGCCAGCCACCACTGAGGCAAACCCTAAATTAACCTGTGCTTACCCTCAGGTATCTTGGCACAGTACAGTCAGGCTTAACTTTATATGCAATGTGTAAAGAATTGGAGCAACACTTAAAAGAGTAAAGTAGTGAAAACACCACAGAAAAAGATTCCACTCCGGGTTACAGTAATAGAGCTTAATTTAATCATTAAAACAAAATACTGAATTTCAAAGTTTTAGAGTACAATAGTGCCTAGAAGCAAAAAGCGCTATTGGGGAAATCCGGTTGCTCTGGGCTGGGACAAAGTCTCAAGTTCAGGCCCACCACGATGTAGCACAGGCCGGCTACAGGGACTCAGTTAGGCCTGCTGAACAAAGTATCCTAATCCTGATTGCAAAGCGTTGCGTGGATCCGTATAAAAGGTGAGCCATGCATCTTATGCTATGCGTCGGTTCCGAAAAGCAACAAGGGCACGACGATGCAAGTATTTTATGAAGGTTCCAATCCACGTACAAACATTGATGTGTTGGTTCTGCGCGGGGATGCACTGCTAGGCCAAAGAGATGCATTGTTTATACATGGCAATACATCACTCAGCAGAGAAGATATGCCGGTTTTGATGACAAGAACCTCAGGCCCACTTCCAAGGGTCCAGGACTGGGGTGGCACTGCTTGGTAGGGTATACTCACCAATGGCAGAGTCCAGGTGTTGGGGTTAGAAGTTTTTAAGGCACTGAGACATAGGATTAGGAAGTCAGCCAGCCTTGGAGTCACTCTGGGTTCTGGGGTCAAGTGATAGAGTTCCAGTCCTTCTCACCCAGGCAGGAGGGCAGCAGGTCAGCACATCAAACAAGTTGTGAGAAGTTGGCCTGATGTATGATGTTCACTATTCTAGTGAGCACCTTGTATCAGTCCAAACAACCCTTATGGTGGGTGGTTGTAAGTCAACCTTATAGACAAGCTATCCAAGGGGTAGCATGGACCTAAGCAGTCTTAGGCTTAACTCAAGAGGGCATGTGAAGCCAGGTGTTTTACCATATGCAATCCTTTTAATACCAAATGAAAGGACACCACACAAGTTATATATAATAAAAATATATGTATTTATTACTAGAATAATCCTCTGTACTCTTTATGAGGACAGAGGCACAAGCGTTTAAACAAAGGCACAGTTAAACATACAAAGGTTGCCCAGTTATGGATAGGCCCGGTGGCCACTAAAACCATATACTAAAATAGTGGTATAAGTACCACCTCATGAACAATGGTAAGGCCTGAGGCCTTGAGAATCGATGGGACTACACTGGACTAACAGTAGTTATGACTGGAACGGCAGACAGGATACGGGTGCAGTGTCTAAAGTGCACGCGCGCACCAATGCAAAGTCAATGGTGCGTAAAAGTTACAAAGTTGCAGATTTGGAAGTCTTCCGACTGGACTAGAACGTAGCCACTTAAAACTAGGACACTAGAGGTGTAAACCACTATAGGAGCACCGGTGATTTCTCGTTACCTCACCCACAGGAAGCGGGTGCATAGGTGCCAAAGTGTGTCGGGTTTCGTCGTGGAGTTCTATGGAGCCTGGAGATGAAGATGCTGCAGGCGGCCAAGAGAGAAGAGTCCGGTTGGATCCAAGGGTGGATCGAAGATGTAGAGTACCTGAAAGCAGAAGGGACAGAGTCTGGGTCACTAGCCAGTGACCAGGAAGGAACCAGGAAGGAACCAGGCGATGTTGGGCGCAATCAGGTAGGTGTCGAGAAGCTTGTCTCCGCTGCCACGTGGACCCGGGGGCATCGACGATGACCAGGAGTTGAACACGGACTGTCCTACGAAGGCTCTCGCTGTCGGCGGTGTCGGCTTCCAGATTGGAGTCAACAGGCATTGGCAAATGCAACCCACGCAGGAATCGAAGATGGCTTCCGGATCAGATCAGCAAGATCTGATGGGCTGCTCCTTTTTAGGGAAGCAAGGGCCAGTCTGGAGCAACCAGACCAGCGGTGTAAATTCGAAAGTTCATCGTCACAGGGGCCACTAGCCAACAGGCAAGTGACCAGACAGACGTGTCGAGCAGGAAAATGCAAAAGGGCCCCACGCAGCACTCGGTGAGTGTGGAGAGGTGATCTTCGGTGCAAAAGCTGCTCGGGCTGGGGCTTCTCAGTCCCCAATGCACAGCTTCAAGGGTGCCTCGGGAGCTGCACGGGAAGCACTTTGCAGGCTTTCCAAGATGGCCGGTCCCACGTCTCACGTCGCCTCCATGGGTCTCAGCTTTGCTGGGGCTGTGGATCGGGCTGTTGGATGTCTGGGAATCTGGTTCTTGTTGATCTCTGTCGCTCGAGCTCCAGCGGGAGCTGCAACAAAGAAAACCGTTGGGCGCTTGATGGTGCCTGTTTGCACAGGGTGGTCACTCCTTGACCACAAAGGAGATTCTTCAGTCTTCTACGTCGAGTAGGATGTCGAAGGGTCCAGAGTTATGTATCAAAGTTTCAGTCAGGATTATCTAAAGTCTGTGGACACAGCTCCTACCTTTATTCCAAATCGAGGGGCTGGATTACCTGCTAGGTGCCTCCTATGGGTGGGACCCAGAAAGGGGGTGGTTACACCCCTTTCCCTTAGTCCAGTTTCACGCCAGAGCTGGGGCTGGAGTGCCCCAGCACCAGTTTGAACTGGGCTATGCATGGGACGCCTTGTGCGCCCCAGGCAGAGTCTAGTTTCACTCGCCCTCCCTGCCTCAATCCACTATCTCCTGTCTGGGGTGATGTAACACCTCCCTGTGACAGGAAACCTTTTGTCCAGGCCTCCCCTGCCGGAGTTTCGGTCAGCAGCAGGAGGCCAGACTCGTGTCTGTGGCAGCAGCATCCAATTTGTGATGCTGAGGCTCTGGTTAGCTTTAACCGCATTTACTGTTACCCACATGTCTTATCCCTCCAGAACTGGCGAGGGGGTAGTATTCCAAAGCGTATGACACCTTAAATGTCATGTTTTGATAAAGCCAAACCAAAGTTAGCAATAACCGCGAGGATTATAATGCACTTAAGAGTATATGGTATGGCAATATCCCAGAACAGCTATAAGGACATGGTTCCGAAAGCTGCAGACAGGCTCAGCTCGTGCTAGAGCACCATCTCACATAAAACCAAGCACTCTGCCTCCAGGATTGTTAAGGCCTGCCATAGGAGTGACTTATAGGTGTATTTGTGTCCAGATATACGTTTAGACATAGGTATACTATATCTAAGCTAGGGGTGATTACACGACCTTGCCCCAGCTGAGTGATCAGCCAGTTGTGTCAGTATGGATGGCCAGCCAGGGGTGGCAAAAGATATGCTGCAGCCCCTGGTACGCCTTGGATGCACCAAAGCCCTGGGTACCTATAGTACACTGTACAGGGGTTCATAAGGTGACCCAATACCCAATTGGTGATGTACCTAAAGTACATGGTGTTGAATTTAGAGAGAGAACAGCAGGCTGTGGGTCTGATTAGCAGGCCCATAGCCACATTAAGTCGAAAACCAGTGAAGCAAAAAGAAGAAAATGGGGTGATCATAGGAAAGCAGACCCTACTCTCCTACATAACCCCCCCCCCCCCAACGCAGGGACATTAAACTTAACCTTGACCAGAGAAGTCTTCATGTTCTAAGTGGAAATACCTGGAGAGACCATCCACATTGCCATGGTCAGTCCCTGGTCTGTGCTCCACTGTGAAGTCCATCCCCTGTAGGGAAATGGACCACCTGAGCAGTTTGGGATTTTCACCCTTCACCTGATTTAGCCACAAGAGGGGCTTATGATCTGTCTGAATCTTGAAGTGAGTGCCAAACAAGTATGGTCTCAACTTCTTCAGGGCCCAAACCACAGCAAAGGCCTCCCTCTCAATAGCTGACCAACGTTTCTCTCTAGGGTCAGCCTTCTGCTAATAAAAGCAATGGGCTGGTCTTGACCATTTACATTAAGTTGTGAAAGCAGAGCTCCCACCCCCAACTCAGAAGCATCTGTTTGGACAATGAACTCTTTGGAGTAGTCAGGACTCTTTAAGATAGGTGCAGAGCACATGGCCTTCTTCAGGTCATCAAATGCCCTTTGACAGCTAACTGTCGACTGAACCTTTTTTGGCATCTTCTTAGATGTCAGATCATTTAGTGGTGTCACAATGGACCCATAATTCTTTACAAAATTTCTGTAGTACCCAGTCAGGCCCAAGAAAGCTCTGACCTATGTCTGGGTAGTTGGAGGAGCCCAGTCCTGTATGGTCTGGATCTTACTCTCCAGTGGTTGAACCTGGCCCCCACCTACAAGGTGGCCCAGGTACACAAACTTACTCTGCCCTATCTGGCACTTTGTGGCCTTGATAGTTAGGCCTGCCTTTACAGGGGCACCAAAACCTTCTTCAGGTGGATCAGGTGATTCTCCCAGGTGGTGCTGAAGACAGCAATATCATCAAGATAAGCTGCACAAAAGTCATCCAACCCAGCAAGGACTTGGTTCACCAACCTTTGGAAAGTGGCAGGTGCATTCTTCAAACCAAAGGGCATCACCACAAACTGATAATGACCGCCAGGGGTTGAGAAAGCTGTTTTGGCCTTAGACTCCTCAGCTAACCTGATTTGCCAATAGCCAGCTGTCAAATCAAATGTGCTCAGAAAGTTGGCAGAAGCCAATCTATCTATGAGCTCATCTGCTCTTGGAATGGGATGAGCATCTGTCTTAGTGACAGCATTGAGACCTCTATAGTCCACACAGAACCTCATTTCTCTCTTACCATCTTGGGTGTGAGGTTTTGGCACAAGGACTACTGGGCTGGCCCAGGGGCTCTCTGATGGCTCAATTATTCCAAGTTCAACCATTTTCTGCACCTCAGTCTTTATACAATCCCTGACATGGCCAGGTTGCCTGTAGATTTTGTTCTTCACAGGCAGACTGTCACCAGTGTTCACCTCATGGGTGCACCAGTTAGTTTGACTGGGTGTTAATGAAAACATATGTCTGTGAACCTGCAGAACTTGTCTGCAGTCCATTTGCTGCTGGTCAGAGAAGCTGCGTGCCAAGGCTACTCCATCCACTGAACCATCATCAGGGTTTTGGGATAACAGGTATGGGAGAGGGTCACTCTCTTCCTCCTGGTCCCCATCTGTTGCCATGAGCAAGCCCATGTCTGCCCTGTCCACATATGCCTTCAATCTATTGACATGGAGCACCCTGTGGGGGGTCCTATGGGTACCAAGGTCCACCAAGTAGGTGACCTCTCCCTTTTTCTCAATTATGGTGTGGGGTCCAGACCATTTGTCCTGGAGAGCTGCTGGGGCCACTGGCTCCAACACCCACACCTTCTGTCCTGGCTGGTACTCAGTCAGCACAGCCTTTTGGTCATGCCAAGCTTCCTGTAATTATTGACTGGCCTCAAGGTTTTTGGTAGCCTTCTCCATGTATTCAGCCATCCTGGAGCGGAGACCAAGTACTTAGTCCACTATGTCAAGTTTAGACTTTTTGAGAGGTAACTCCCATCCTTCCTTCACAAGACAAAGGGGATCCCTTATAGGGTGTCCAAACAAAAGCTCAAAAGGGCTGTAGCCAACCCCCTTTTGTGGGACCTCTCTGTAAGCAAAGAGAAGGCAGGGTAAAAGGATTTCCCATCTTCGCCTAAGCTTTTCAGGTAACCCTTTTATCATCCCTTTTAGGGTCTTGATGAACCTTTCAACAAGCCCATTGCACTGTGGATGGTAGGGTGCGGTGAACTTATAGTTCACTCCACACTCTTTCCACATTGCTTACAAATATCCAGACATGAAGTTGGTACCTCTGTCTGAAAGTACTTCCTTTGGAAAGCCCGCTCTGGAGAAAACTCCAAGTAGGGCCCTGCCACAACAGGCGCTGTTGTGGTCCTCAGGGGAATAGCCTCTTGGTACCTGGTGGCATGATCCACTACCACCAGTATGAATTCATCCCCAGATGCTGTTTGGGGATCCATTGGTCCAACAATGTCTATCCCAACTCTCTCAAAGGGTACCCCCACCACAGGTAGTGGTATTAGGGGGGCCTTTGTGGTTCCACCTGACTTGCCACTAGCTTGGCAGGTGTCACAGGAGTGACAAAACTCCTTGGTATCTTCTGACATGTGAGCCAGTGAAAGTGAGGGAAAAGCCTGTCCCAAGTCTTGTTCTGGCCTAAGTGTCCTGCTAGAGGAATTTCATGGGCCAAGGTTAGAAGGAAGCCCCTAAATTGCAGATGTATCACCAACCTCCCGGTAGCACTAGGCTTGGGGTCTCTAGCCTCTGAATAAAGGAGCCCATCATCCCAATATACTTTATGGGTACCTTGAGCATTCCCAGCAGCCTCAGCAGCAGCTTGCTGTCTGAGGGGTTCAAGAGAAGGACAAGTTAACTGAGCCTGCCCCAGATCTGCCCTTGAGGGTCCCCCTGTCCCCAGATACTCAACCTGATCAGGTTCAAGCTCTTCCAGTCTCCTCTTGGGTCACAGAACCATCCTCCTGAGAGGGCTGATCCTCAACCTGGGGCAAGGTGGAAGGCACTGCCTTAACCCTCTTGCTCTTTCTCTTGGGTTGTGTCTGGTCTATAGTTTCAAGATCCAGCACAGGTTTAGGTAGGCACTTATTGGCCTGAGACCTGGTTACAGCAAGGACATATGCTGAAATACCTAGCATCTCTGCATGAGTCCTATACTCCACTTCTGACCATACTGAGTCCTCTAGATCATTGCCCAACAGACAGTCCATTGGGAGGTCTGCACTCACCACAACTCTTTTGAGGCCAGTTACCCCTCCCCAGGAGAAATTAACAATTGCCACACTATGTGTAGTAGTGACATTGCTAGCATTGGTCACTAGGTAATTATCACCCAGTACAATTTGTCCAGGGTCCACAAAGTTAGGTGTCACCCTAGTGACACTGGCACAAGTGTCCCTGTAGGCCTGAGCCATCTTGTCATTAATCAAAGGTGTCTGCCTGTACTTGCCCAAAGTATTGGTACTCATAGTAGTGGACATAGCCATGTCCACATCACAGATCAGAACAGCCTAAGTGGGGATCCTGACTAGGCCAGAATCCACCTCAGTACCCATGGTTAACCCCACTATAGCCTTGGGTTGTGCACTACCACTGCTGACTGTACTAGGGGGGGCAGGTGCCTTAGGGGCTGCAGTGGTTGGGGCTGTACCTTTCTTAGTGCATTCACTACCCCAGTGTGAAACTGATTTAAAGGTATTGCACCAAGGTTTCTTTGGCCCATTATTCTTCTTCTTTTTCTTTCCAGTTTGGGACCCCCCTCATTAGAAGTATGTTGGGGGCCTGAAGAAGACTTCTGGTCTTTTTGTTTTTGATCTCCACCCTTCTGGTCTGCCTTTTTCTGATCACCTCCATGGTTCTGGGGTTTCTGCTTAACCCTGGTTCTGACCCATCTGTCTGCCTTCTTTTCCAATTCTTAGGGAGATGTCAGATCTGAGTCACTCAGGTGTTGATGCAACAACTGGTTCTGGCAATTATTAAGGATCTGTTCTCTCATTATTAGATTGTACAATCCTGTATAGTCTGTAACTTTACTTCCCAGTAACCAACCTTCCAGAGCCTTAGTGGCACAATCAACAAAATCAGTCCAGTCCTGAGTCTGAGCTTTTTGGGTATCACTGAACAACAACCTGTATTGCTCAGTGGTTAGGCCAACCCCATCAATAAGAGCACTCTTCAGGACAGAGTAGTTTTTAGCATCCCCAGGACTAACTGTGAGGAGCTTATCTCTCCCTTTCTCAGAAAAGGAGAGCCACAAGAGTGCTGCCCACTGATCTTGGGGAACCTGCTGTACCATGCAGACCCTCTCCAGAGCAGTTATCCTTTTGTGGATGTCATCCCCATCTTTGTAGGGGGGTACAATCTTACTCAGGTTTCTATGTTCATAGGACCTGTCTTTATCCTTAGGGATATTGCTGCCACCAGTGGAATCTAATCCACTTAATTTTCTTTCCCTTGCTTAAGCAAGTTTAGCTTGAGCCAGGGCTATCTCTTCTCTCTCTATCTGGAGTTGGACAGCTCTCATCCTAGCCCTATGCTCTTTTCTCTGAGGTAAAGTCATTCCCCTCTAAGAAACTCTTGAGGTATTAGAAAGGAGAGACTCCCTGGAAGAGGATCTTTCTCTTCTAGTGCCTGGATTAAGTCTACTATTAGGCCTGGGAAGGTGGAACACCTCTCCGTTCCCATGTAGGCTTAGGTTAGCCTGGCTAAGCCTTCTGACTTGAACCTTGCTATCCCCCTGATCATCTGAATCAAGAACCTCATCTACCTCCTCCTCTTCTACTTCTGGGGGGATGGTTTCAGTATCTATGGGGGTTACTTCTTCTCCTGTAGTACCTGAGGGGTCTGTAGCAGACTTCTCAAGATCAGCTGTCTCTAGGACATGTATCAGGATTGGGATGGTAGGGTTGTGACCCTTTTTCAGCCCCCTTGAAGTGCACAAGGCACTCAAGTCTCTGAAGCTGAGTTTTTCATAGCTGGAAGGTGCCTTGGGAAGGTCACCTGTCACAGGTAGAGAACTGGACTGTTCACCTGTGCCAGACATGACTAGTGAGGTGTGGGTGTATGCACCTACCTACACTATGTGTTTACCTACTAGAACCTTGCTAGTGAGTTGTAGTCAGGGTGTGCTAAGCCCTTTGGTCTACAACTACTAAGTTCAGTAGAACTTAAGTATTTTAGCTTTGTTTATATGTACCTATGGTACTTGATGTGATCTTTCAAATGATATTGTCAAAGATTACAATTGGTAAAACAACAGCAAGCTCAAATCCCAACCGCTGCACACCAATGTGAGAAGTTGGCCTGATGTATGATGTTCACTATTCTAGTGAGCACCTTGTATCAGTCCAAACAACCCTTATGGTGGGTGGTTGTAAGTCAACCTTATAGACAAGCTATCCTAGGGGTAGCATGGACTTAAGCAGTCTTAGGCTTAACTCAAGAGGGCATGTGAAGCCAGCTGTTTTACCATATGCAATCCTTTTAATACCAAATGAAAGGACACCACACAAGTTATATAGTATAAAAATATATTTATTTATTACTAGAATAATCCTCTGTACTCTTTATGAGGACAGAGGCACAAGCGTTTAAACAAAAGCACAGTTAAACATACAAAAGTTGCACAGTTATGGATAGGCCCGGTGGCCACTAAAACCATATACTAAAATAGTGGTAAAAGTACCACGTCACGAACAATGGTAAGGCCTAGGGCCTAGAGAATCGCAGGGATTACACTGGACTAACAGTAGTTAGGACTGGGGCGGCCCACAGGATACGGGTGCAGTGTCTAAAGTGCATGCGTGCACCAATGCAAAGTCAATGGTGCGTAAAAGTTACAAAGTTGCAGATTTGGAAGTCTTCCGACTGGGCTAGAACTTAGCCACTTAAAACTAGGACACTAGAGGTGTAAACCACTATAGCAGCACCAGTGTTTTATCGTTACCTCACCCACAGGAAGCGGGTGCATAGGTGCCAAAATGTGTCGGGTTTCATCATGGAGTTCTATGGAGCCTTGAGATGAAGATGCTGCAGGCGGCCAGGAGAGAAGAGTCCGGTTGGATCCAAGGGTGGATCGAAGATGTAGAGTACCTGAGAGCAGGGGGACAGAGTCTGGGTCACTAGCCAGTGACCAGTAAGGAACCAGGCGATGTCGGGCGCAATCAGGTAGTTGTCGAGAAGCTTGTCTCCGGTGCCACGTGGACCCGGGGGCATCGACGATGACCAGGAGTTTAACACGGACTGTCCCACAAAGGCTCTCACTGTCAGCGGTGTCGGCTTCCGGATTGGAGTCAACAGGCCTTGGCAAATGTAACCCATGCAGGAATCGAAGATGGCTTCTGGATCAGATCAGCAAGATCTGATGGGCTGCTCCTTTTCAGGGGAGCAAGGGCCAGTCTGGAGCAACCAGACCAGCAGTGTAAATTTGAAAGTTCATCGTCACAGAGGCCACTAGCCAACGGGCAAGTGACCGGACAGACGCATCGAGCAGGAAAATGCAAAAGGGCCCCACGCAGCACTCGGTGAGTGTGGAGAGGTGATCTTCAGTGCAAAAGCTGCTCGGAGCTGGGGCTTCTCAGTCCCCAATGCACAGCTCCGAGGGTGCCTCGGGAGCTGCACGGGAAGTACTTCGCAGGGTTTCCAAGATGGCCGGTTCCACATCTCACGTCGCCTCCATGGGTCTCAGCTTTGCTGGGGCTGTGGATCGGGCTGTTGGATGTCTAGGAATCCGGTTCTTGTCGATCTCTGTCGCTCGAGCTCTGGCGGGAGCTGCAACAAAGCAAACCATTGGGCGCTTGATGGTGCCTGTTTGCACAGGGTGGTCACTCCTTGACCACAAGGGAGATTCTTCAGTCTTCTACGTCGAGTAGGATGTCGAAGGGTCCAGAGTTATGTATCAAAGTTTCAGTCAGGATTATCTAAAGTCTGTGGACACAGCTCCTACCTTTATTCCAAATCAAGGGGCTGGATTACCTGCTCGGTCCATCCTATGGGTGGGACCCAGGAAGGGGGTGGTTACACCCCTTTCCCTTTGTCCAGTTTCGCACCAGAGCTGGGGCTGGAGTGCCCCAGCACCGGTTTGAACTGGGCTATGCATGGGACGCCTTGTGCGCCCCAGGCAGTGTCTAGTTTCACTCGCCCTCCCTGCCTCAATCCACTATCTCCTGTCTGGGGTGGTGTAACACCTCCCTGTGACAGGAAACCTTTTGTCCAGGCCTCCCCTGTCGGAGTTTCGGTCAGCAGCAGGAGGCCAGACTCGTGTCTGTGGCAGCAGCATCCATTTTGTGATGCTGAGGCTCTGGTTAGTTTTAACCGCGTTTACTGTTACCCACATGTCTTATCCCTCTAGAAGGGTGGAATGCTACCCCCGTCGTCAGAACTGGCGAGGGGGTAGTATTCCAAAGCGTATGACACCTTACATGACATGTTTTGATAAAGCCAAACCAAAGTTAGCAATAACCGTGAGGATTATAATGCACTTAAGAGTATATAGTATGGCAATATCCCAGAACAGCTATAAGGACATGGTTCCGAAAGCTGCAGACAGGCTCAGCTCATGCTAGAGCACCATCTCACATAAAACCAAGCACTCTGCCTCCAGGATTGTTAAGGCCTGCCATAGGAGTGACTTATAGGTGTATATGTGTCCAGATATAGGTTTAGAAATAGGTATACTATATCTAAGCAAAGGGTGATTACACGACATTGCCCCAGCTGAGTGATCAGCCAGTTGTGTCAGTTTGGATGGCCAGCCAGGGGTGGCAAAAGATATGCTGCAGTCCCTGGTAGGCCTTGGATGCACCTATGCCCTGGGTACCTATAGTACACTGTACAGGGGCTCATAAGGTGACCCAATACCCAATTGGTGATGTACCTAAAGTACATGGTGTTGAATGTAGAGATAGAACAGCAGGGTGTGGGTCTGATTAGCAGGCCCACAGCCACATTAAGTCAAAAACCAGTGAAGCAAAAAGCAAAAAATGGGGTGACCATAGGAAAGCAGACCCTACTCTCCTACACAAGGGTCCAACAAAACAGTGGTCCAGCAGAGTAGCAGTCCTTCAGCAACGCAGCAGTCCTTCGTCCTGGCAGAGCATCCTCAGGTCCTGAGGAGTAATTAAGTGGTGGTGTTTGAGGGCTAGTACCTATACCCAGTGGTGCCTTTAAAGTGGGAGAGACTGCAGACACTGACCGTTGTAGTGCACAAAGGACCTGTCCTTCCCTACCTCACTCCAGAATCACTACTTGGGGATATGCAGCGCTTTGTGATGGGACAGGACATAGCCTATTCAGGTAACGTTTGACCATTTGTGCTAAGAACAATTTGTTTCCTTAAAATCATCAGATTATGCAGCAGATGATGGATTATGTGGCAAATGTGACAAATCCACAACCATACAGAAAATACTTCAGATGCAGAATCATATAATTCCCATGGTCCTACCTTTACCAATGGCGTGACACTATACACAACCCAGGCCAATAGAAGTGTGCAAAAGCTGGCACACACCAGGCATACATTTATAAAACTGGAAATATGTACACAATTACAGTTAGCAAAACGATTGACAGCCCCCTCAATAGGGGGTAAAAAAGAATCAATACAGTGACATTCTACTCCCAGGGTTTGTCCGAGTAGATGACCAACACCATAACCCTTGCCTATGATGCTAATCTGTGAGATCACATGTAACAAAACACCTTTTTACAGCCTGTAGCATAATGTGACAACAACCCACTGTAGAGGCATACTGGCTTTACCATATGCTTTTCAAAATAAATAAGCCTCTGCCTTTGTAATAACTTTTCATAAAAAACATTCAGTGTCTATGGCATCAGGTATAAAATTTCCCTGAATACAAATCACGCCTATAGTTGCTGTTATCGGCTTGTCACTGAGCATAAGTATTCCCACAAAGCAACCATGTATACAAAATTACAGTTGGTAAAGAAAAATAGTATCCATCCTAATAGGGTTTAAGTATGATTCTCTTAGTGCAAATCTGTTATACTCAGGATTAGTTAGAAAGAGTAACCACCACCAAACCCATTGCCATTGTATTGAGCACAGACTTTCCACATGGCAACCATTCGGCATACAGTCATAAAAGTACAAATGTATACACAATTACAGTTTGCAAAGCAAACTACTATGTCTCCTGAGTGCCTAATAATTATTATTGTAATGCATAACTTATATCCCCCCGCCACACTTTGTTCTGGTAAGATCACCAACACCAAAGCCTTTGCCTACTACATTATTCTGTGCAATTCCATATAAAAACTACCTGTCTTCTAGTTTTAGCACAGTGTAATAACAATCCATTCTTAAAAGCCTATTATTGTTTACACATGCTTTTCACAATGATTAGGTAAGGCCTATTGGCTTTGTCACAATGCTTCATAATAAACAGATCCAACCTATGAAATCTGGCAGGATTGCCTACAATCTACGCTTTTGCATCACACAGTTTAACTACATACATCAAGTGTATCTCACACAGTGGTAATTTCAGTAATGCCCGGGACTGGTTTGTCTTGCTGCTGGAGAGCATGAGTGGATCAGCCGTAGCTGCAGCCCTCCCGAGAGGATCACCTGCAGGGTGCCCTGTACATGCCTGAGTTCAATTCAGAACACCTTGGGCTCTCCCTATCGGAGTGGTTTGTGATGGATTGTGGGTAAGCATGCTTGTGTTCCTCCCCATCCCTGTCCTGGATACTGATTGCATGGATGACACCTCATGACAATGTGCTATCGATATGCATAATACTTCTTCCCTTTGTTTTTCGCTGGCTAGAATGTGGCAAAAACCTCAACAGTGTAACCTCATCATATTTGATCTTGGGCCCGGATTGGGACCTGGACTCTTTGTTGTGATTGTATCACGTTTCATGTTTTCAAAATCAATAGACATGGAGAGAAAAATATTGCAAACATCATTCATACAGTTGTAAAATTACAAAGATGTAAAGAAATAGAGCTTGCTAAAAAAAATATGCAATCTCTGTCAAAAACGTTTACCAAGAATCATCAAAGTGAAACCTTCCAGGGTTTGTCAGAGTGGGTGGCCAGCATCGTAACCCTTACCTACTATGGTAATCTGTGAGATTCCATTCAACAAAACACCTATATGTAGGTTTTAATGCAGAGTAATAAAAATTACCACCTACATGTCTATCAAATGTAACATATTCTTTTCACAGTAAATATGTCAGCCCTAGTGCCTTTATCATAACATTTCATGGTAAACAGAAAAGCCTATAACCATGATCATTGACTTGCCACCTGACCTAAAAATCCATGTTGATTAATAAATGCCCTCCTCCTATAATGATTGCCCTCGTCCCATCTGTGCTGCTGCCAGGGAACAACACAGTAAATTATCTAGTTATCTAATACACTTTAATAATATTGAAATGCTATATGTGTGCCCCTAAAAGTTCAAGCTAAGGCAGCTGGATAAATAAACAAAATGATCAAAGCTTTGTAGAGGGCAAGTATGTTTTTTGTGGACATACACAACTTCTGCCCAATCAAAACTTGTAGTTCTTCCTTCCAACATGTTTACAGAACCAACACCCCTCTGCTGGTGATTTTCAAATAATTGTTTGGAAACAGCTACACAGTCAAGTTGGATCATAAAAACAGGAAATTGTTTCCCAGGAGAACATTATCAAGAAAATGGAATGATAATTTTCTCTGCTAGAACAGCAAGGAAGATGAAGTTTGCAGCAGTGGTTGTTATACTCGAGACTGTGTGCTGATAGGTGGAGAACCTGTGAGGTCAATACAACACCAGTATGCTGACCTTTATGGCTACTGTTCTAAACAATGTTTTCATGTGTGATATGTGGTACTGAACATTTTGGACCTGTGTCATAAACATCGTCGTATCATGACGATTTTGATATCAGCAGACCGAGAATGGCTAGTACACTATGCACAAGCATTTTCGTCATATTCAAATGACAGAATCACCCTGAAATCAGAGTTTTCGTCCTGAAACCTCAGGTTCCCTTTTGTGAACGGCAGCCATTTTGTGGATTGCCCTTACAGTAGGCCCTCACTGTGGCAGAACAAGTATTTAAGGACATAACCTTAGCATGGGTTTGTGCTGACTCCTGCATGACCTGGCGAAAGCTGACTCCCTTGCCCGAGGCTGACCTCGTTGAGCCAGTTCCTTGTTAGGCAGCTGGTCAGATAGAGATCAAAGAGCAGGACATTGCAATGTTTATTGTACACGCACACACCCCTTTATCTTGCTCCTATCTGTTTCTGTTCCTTCTTTATGGTCTATTTATGATGTGGGCTGCGGGCCATTTCATTATGGGTCTTGTCCAGCTTGTCTAAAGAAAAATGTTTATTATGGGTTTGTTTGATGATTAATTTTGGGCTGGACAAACTGAAAAGTGGGTTTGTCATCATACAGTGCTTTGTGTGCACGTCCTGGGAGTGACCAACAATAATGTACTTCAAAGAGAAAATGTGTGCCTAGGGCATAATAAATGGTATAAAAGGTCTGTGCTGAGACTATTCAGCAGACTGCCTCATTCAATTGCTAAGGCAGTTGGGTGACGTAGCCTCACTTAATTGTGTTTAATAAAGATGTCTTTTTCATATTTTCAGAGTCTGTGCCAAGTTCTTGTTATATTAGTAAGTATTCCCTGGGAACGAAATTTACCAAGTTCTTCAGTTGGCGCCCCCCGTGGGGCTCATCAGAGAAGTGACTTTCTGTGGGAGTGATCGTGCCAGGAGACTGAAATAAACTGAGGAGGACAGAGCAAAGATTCTACTAAGAAGGTACTCTGTGCACGGGGATTCTGGAGATTCTTTGATTCTGCGGCCCAGTATATTTCGGATCTTCCTGATTTTTTGATCCTCCACATGATGTCACTCCTGACTGATAACCTTTTTGGCACGAGTATTCTTGAAAAGACCGTTAGGTCATGTAGAACTTGACAGTTAGAATCTGCATAACATTTTTGATTAGTAAAAGTAAGAGCTAAGTATAAGTGGGTCGCTCCCAGTCCTTTGTTCTTTGGTTCTTTGATTTTGATTGGTTCTTAGTTTGTTTGGTCCTTAGTTTTATTTGAATATTGCAATTTTCAAAAACAGAGGGTCTTGTATATTTACGAGTGTATCGATAGAGATAGCCCCTTGAAGTTTGAAGCTAGATTAGTGAGCTATAAGATGCCTGATCTTAGCGAATTTGGAGCTTTGTGTTGGCCAACTTTGTATACGTTTGGATTAGCCGGCTTCCCCTAAAGGGGACATCTAAATAGGTTTAGATTTAAAAACATATTTCTTCCTTGGTGATTTTGTATCCCCAGGGAATTAAAATATGAAATAATACAAAACAAAGTTAGTGAATTAAGTGTATTGTGGCTTCGTGCACATACAGCAGTCTGTTGGGCTGTGTTTTTTGCAGTCTTTTGGAACCCTATTGAGATGTGTTTCTTGTACATATGACTTAGCTAGTATTTACAAATGGCTTTATTTTCGTCCTGAGTGTCGATTTGTGGGTTCACTGTGGGTTTCAATGTCTATGTGGTTTTCTCAGTGGTGTAACTTCAGTATGTGAATTGCGATGGCAATTTATGAAAACAATAGCTACAGCACTGTATTGTGTGTCCTGTTTGAATCCTTTCTCTTTATGTTTGCAATGAGCTCAATGTGTTTGTGGGTTTCTTGATGTTTTCAGTCTGTTAAGTAAAATGTCAGATAAATTAATATTAAGTAGAAATTAAATGACACTCCAGCAATTTAGTATGTCACATGCTAAAATCGCTATATGTTGTTATTTAATTTACAGACTAAGCAAAAACGCTTATGTTATGTTATGTTATGTTACGTTGTTTTTGTATAGCGTACGGCTACTCGAAAGGAGTGTCCCGACGCTTTTCCACCCGTGGCTCATAAAAGTAACACAACACAGCTAAAACACAAAATCCTAAAAGGAAGAAAAAGAAACAATTTAATAAAAAAAACAGACTAGGGATTAAAAAGCCAAGTCTTCAGGCTCCTCCTAAACTGAAGCAGATTGGCAGTACTGCGCAGCGCAAGCGGAAGCGAATTCCACACCTGAGGCGCTCGGCAGCTGAAGGATCGCCCTCCAGCGCGCGCCTTCCTCACCTGTGGAACCACCGCTTTAAAAAGGGATTCCAAACGGAGAGAGCGAACTGGATGATAGAAGTTCAGTCTCCGCTGTAAATATCCCGCCCCTGATCCATGCAAAGCTTTGTGCATCAGGGTCAAGGATTTAAACAGAATCCGCTTCCTAATAGGGAGCCAATGAAGCTTCTGGAGCAACCCTGAGGCACGGGCACGTCTGCCAAGACCAAAAATTGCCCGGGCAGCAGAGTTCTGCAACACCTGAAGGCGCTGAACCAGATAATCTGGAAGGCCAAGAAAGAGGGCGTTTACATAATCCAGCCTAGAGCCGATAAGAGCCTGAACGGTAATCCTCCTGTGTTCCTCCGACAACAGGGGCAAAAATTTGCGAAGCATCTTCAGGATTCCGTAGCAGGTACCAGCCAGACCAAGGATGTGAGTTCGCAACGCCAGCTGATTATCTAGCTTGACACCCAGATTTTTAGCAACCTGGGAGGACTGAGCAGGAGGATTCATGTCAGACGGCCACCAATGCTGCCAATCAGGCTCGACGACACAGCCAAAAAATAAAATCTCAGACTTGCCCGAGTTGGCCCTCAGACTGTTCCGTTGGAACCAGTCGAAGACCAACGCCAGGCAGTCCCGGATTCTCTCTCCATCAAACTCTTGATCTTTCCCGCAAGTGAAGAGGAGTTGTGTGTCGTCGGCATAGGAGACGATCTGGGCCCCACAGGCCTCCACCAAGGCCGCCAAAGGGGACATAAAGATGTTAAATAGCGTGGGGCTCAACACAGAACCCTGTGGAACCCCAACTCCCAGTGGCGGCATCTCGGCGGAGCTCTGGGAAACCCAGACCGTCTGGCGGCGATCTTCCAGGAAAGAGGTGAACCACCTGAGCACCGTCCCCCTGAGGCCGATGTCATAAAGCCTCGCTAAAAGCGCCTTATGGGGGACGGTGTCGAACGCCGCCGACAGATCTAACATGACCAGCATGGCCCTACCGCCGACATCCAGAGTCTCCCTGATAATCTCAGTCACCTCCAACAGAGCCGTTTCCGTACTAAAATTAGGACGGAAACCCGATTGAGATGAGTGGAGCAGATGGTTAGCCTCCAAAAAGCCCGACAGGACTCCGTGGGCGTATTTTTCCGTGATCTTCGCCAGTGCAGGTAAAAGCGAGATTGGCCTGTAGTTCGCCAAAACCTCGGTGTCAAGACCCGGTTTTTTTAGGAGGGGGATCACCATCGCTCTTTTCCAAGAGCTGGGGACCCTTCCCTCTTCCAAGGAGGAATTGAGGACAGAATTGACCATAGGATTCACCACCGCCGCCATCCCGGCCAAAAATTTGGCAGGGCAGGGGTCAAGTGGCGAGCCAGATTTAAGGTTGGCCAATAACGCCTGAGAGACATCACAGGCAACAGTAGGGAAATCGGATAGCGTCGCCGCAGATATCTGCGGTAGACTACCATCCGCCCTAATACCATTGCCTCGCTCCGGTCCCTCCTCAAAGGTGGCCTGAATGGCCTTGATCTTACCTGTGAAGAAGCCAGCCAGATCATGCGCCCAAACATCCGCTGAAGCTGGCGGGGGCGGATGAGAGCTGGAGATAGTAAACTCCTTCACGATATTAAAGATCTCCTTACAGGAGTTCGCCGATGCCTCTATCCTCCTCGCCAGATATTCCCTCTTGGCACCCAGGATGTCCCGATGGTAGGCCTTAACTGCTGCCTTATAGGCAAGTTTGGCCTCCCCATCGTACATACGGCGCCAGGCCCTCTCGGCCACCTTGCACTGACTACGGGCCACACGAAGCGCCTCCGTAAACCACGGGGCCGATTGCCTTGCCACCGTGGACCGGGGGGCAGCCTTGGGGGCTAGATCATCCAACCTGTCTATAAGCCAACGCTGTAGAGACTCCACATCACTATCCAAATCACCCACAAGATGACAAGGGTGATCCAGAAGCGCCTGCTCAAGCAGGTCTGGTGTCACTCTATAAAGTGCTCGCGAGGCTGGTCTGAGCAAAATGGGCGCTCTATAGTCCGAGCGTGCAGATTCCACCACCGAGAAGCTGATCAGCCGGTGGTCAGTCCAAAGCATCTATGCAAACTGTTAAATGCTTAAAATAGATAAGTTAACAGTCACATTCACTAGGAATATGAAGGGCCTCAAAAATAATTGTGTGTTTTGTAGCAAAACGAATTTATAGCATTTTTTTACTTACATGCATTGTAGTACGTGTAAAAGGCAAACACCTCAGCTAAAGTAAAAAAAAATTCTTGATAGATTTAAATGCATCTTTTTGCACGCGCATTTTTAAAACTTGAAATGTCTGTTTTCAGTAAAACTGAAAGCGTGCTCAGGTTTCAGCACTCTTTCAGGTTTCAGCCTTTCCTGCCTTAAGGCAGCAGATGTTGTTTTTCGAAGGCCATAAATAGCATTGGAATGTTTATTTAGCCCAGGACTTAACCGTTAGTTAATCACAGTTGGCCTTTTTCATATCAGAATAGTGTTTTAGAGCGTTACAAAATTAAGGTTCATCACTTTGTATCACTGGAAGACATTCCAAATGCGGTTTTCCTCTCTGAAAGCATTTTTGAAGTATATTTTTGGTTCTGTCGCTAAATACTGATTGTCCTTTAAAAATGGCGCGAAAAATGTCATGTTTTAAGTTAGGCTTTTTGTGCGTAGACGCATAAATGAATGCATCTAAAAATGATAGGCAAAGGGATGCAGCTTACCTTTATATGTGGAGTTATCATAAAAACAGATAATTGGTTTCATTGAACGAAAAATTATTAATTATGGAAAAATTATTTGAGAAAATAATAAGTGTTTTTTAAAATCGTTTTTTGATATTCATAAAGCTTAATACTGATACTATGACCTCCTAGTATTAAAATTTGATTTAAGTTATGTTTTACGGTGTAATTAGGATTTGCATGTTGATTTTCACTTGGCGCAGGCGTAAAAAAACCCTCAGTTTTCCAAGGATTTACATGAGTTATGACTAATGTCTAATATCTGTAATGCTTAAAGAACATCCTGAGGATGATTAATATGTAAAACAATTATAGGATATTTATTTTTAAGTGCCCCAAAGATAAAAGTCGAAATTGAGTTAAATGGATTTTTAACACAGCATTCTTGTCATTTACCATAGCTTGAAAGTGTCTCTGGCTTCAGTAAATGCATATATTTGTGTATAATACAAATTTGCAGGTTGTCCCCATTTGGGTTTACTTTTAAATGGCCCAGTGAGATCCAATTAAATTTGCTGAAATGAGTACCATTGCAACAAACATTTGTTCTAAAAACTGGTCTGTCTTTGTCAGCCTAAAAAAAAAAATGAGCAGAAACTGTGGGCTAGGAGAACAGGTTGCTCCGGTTGCCTAAGATTATATCTTTAGTTTTCTGTAAACAATGGATGAGGCTGTCATGTTGACATTTGTGACCTTTTAAATTCGAGCCTTGTCTCTGTGAATTGCAGAATGACTTTGCTAAACAGGCCTCTGAAAGGTGGAATTTCAGGTTTAAAGTTAAAGACTTAATTCCAAAGGGAAATATAAAAAAAAGATTTCTTGAAAGGTTTCTTTAAAAGTCCCAACATCATGACATTTGTATTTCTGCTCTAACAAATTAATGTCTGCTAGTACAGAAAACGAAGTGTTGCATTACGTCTTAGACAAAAAAATAAGATGCAGCCTTTTACTGAAATTTTGAAGCCTACATGAATATGTAAAAACGATTTGCCAATGAAGAATTTTTTTTTATCATGGAGATTGTGGCACAAGGCTAATTTTAGGTGTCAGGGAAAGGATTTTACCTCTAAAAGTTAAAAAGGCTTCATGTTGCAAGGTGACTGACAAGATGGTAACAGTTAAGTAATGGAAATTTATTGTTGTGTTTGTTAATGTGTATCATGTTTTGTCTTCTGTTTAAAAGTTACAATTGGTGTCAGAAATGTCTCTCTTTTGTGTGCTGTGTATTTTTTTCCTTTTCGCTTCTGCTCACACATCATTAATGGATTGCTCTGGGGGCTTTTAAGCCTAACAAGACACGTGAGTTTGGTTGGTTGAAATGAGATGTTTTTTTTTTTTGCGCAACTCCTTTGAAAAGAAATGTCCATGCGTTTTTCATGTTTGTGTATTTCGTTCTATCATGAATTGTTCTTGCTGGTTCTGTGTGTCCGAAAGTTGTATTTGACAGCAGATACCCACTTTTGGGGATCTACTGTCAAAAATGAGGGTATCCTTACACGGTATTATGCGTCACCGCTCATTTATATATGCTATCGTTTTACAGCGAGTCTATCTGATGGCTTGACGTCCGTTTTGTGCGTTTTTGCATGTTTTATGTTGTATGTTGCTGCTTAAGAAATTATTACAAATTCACCCGTGTTGTTGTGACATGTATGACGATACGTGTCGCTGTCAACAGTTGGGTAAAATTTTCGCTGATACTGAAATTCACAGATATGATTTTTTTTAATTGTGAACCAGACAGACAACACTTCACCAGTGTATGTCAAATTTGGCTATAAGTATTGAAGAAAAATAAACAGCAAATTGTGTCATTTGTAGTCACGATACTGCCCTTTCCTGTAAGGAACAGGCAGCCCTAAAATTATATATCCTGATTGGACGTAAGGATAAATTATAGATTTGTGACTCTTGTACATGGTAACCTAATTTCTATATCACATTAGTCAGTTTTATTTTGCTTCCTAAGTGGCCTTCCTATGGCTCTGGACTGTAAAAGAAACCAGGTTTCATTTTTTCCAGAAGAAGGAACTGGAACATTAGCTGAGATTACCATATCTGGTGCAGAGTGCCAGGGGTAGTTAAAATTGTAAACTATTGTGATTTTTTTTGTGTATCACCCATACTCTTGGTATTGTGTCACATGCCTGACTATCACCCAAGCACATCAGGCCTAGTTATTGGGGATTTTAGCTGTGTTCTACTCCCATTCCTCTTTTCCGTATTCAGCTTTTTATTATTATTAGCGTATTGTTCAGGTTCACACTTTCAGATTGCAATAATGTACCATGGACCCCCATCTTATGTATAATTCCCTTTTGCATAACTAGACTGGTTTCTAAGAATTTTCTTTAGGCCTATTATGATGTTTTTCCAGTCTGACTGTTAGGACTGTTAGGACTGATTAACTGGCTCAATACTATAGTAAGATAAGTTTTCCACCTCAATAGGAGACACATTACGTATTTTTTAATATGACAAAGTCAATGCCTATTCTAAAATTGGTTTTTAGTTCCTTTTTACTGCTTTAATTTTTGATGGACCAGATGTATTATAAATAATGGAAATACCAGGACTCTCTAGTTCTTGTCTTTTGTTTCCACATCTTGATAATTAGCTTTTGTATTGCATAGTCCCACCTGATGCACAATTATTATGCGTGTGATCCCGCTTTTGAGATGTTCTAGATGAGGATTTTAGGAACACTTATATGTAATAAATGAGATAAAATGTGTTTACCCAATTAGACGATGCCACTATGTGTGAGGACATCCATTCAGATAGAATTCCCATGTCGCTATGATGATGAAAGATATGCTCTCACACGGAAACCCAATTGAAGAGCCTAGAGGCACTGTTTTGCCCATTGCCTTTGTTTTTGTATTGCCTTTGAGAATGACAGTGTATTTCAACGCAGAATTGTCCCATGGCGTGTGGCCACTCCTTTGAAGATCGCAGGCCACCTGTTTGCAGTCCCCTTGTTGTACAATGAACTGTTTAAAGCATCGCACTTGCTTCATCAGAAGGCGTTCAACATCAGAAAAGAAGAAGGAGCTGGTTTTGCCACAGTCCCTTGAGATTTCAGTGCAAAAGAGCGCCTGTTATGTGCTGGTTAACCTCTGACAGTGTGCAGTCCCTTGAGCCCCTTGGCCTGAGTTTTGGCCACACATGCACCCCTTTTTCCTTTGCTTCAACGGAAGTGCAGTGCACCGGAGGATCCAAGAGTGGCAAAAGGCACTCCATTCTGGTGCCCATGAAAGAGCGGCCTGAGCGTCCTCTGACACTGAATGATGAGTGTTGGAGTCTGAGAATGGTCCCGGGTCTGCACGAGATGATCTGTGCCCATTGACCAATGAAGCGCACAATATCTGTAGTGTCTGCCGCAGAGGAGAGATACGGTGCACTGCCTTGAGACATTGAGACTTTGTGAATGAGCTATGAGTGTTTGCCAGGAGGGCACTCCAACAGATACTGAACATCAAGAGCATGGGAGGCCTGAATCCAAAGGCCCATGCAACAACAGGAGCAGACTTGATTGGACAATAGAAGTCTGCCAGAGAGGCTTTTTGAACAGACTCTGGGCATAGTTGGTTTCACAAGAGGTTTCCGTGTGATTGTATAGACTACGTGTTAGGAGAATGATTTTATTGTTCTGCTGGCATTATTTTAAAGTAGTATTCTGTTTAGTAAAAGCAGAATAAAGTCCATTTTCTGTGAAAGAGTATCCCCTTTTCACCTCAGAGGGTCACCACTGTTTCACTTGAACATATAATGAATTACAGAAATGCATAGGAAGACCTAAAATGTTACTAGATAATTTTAGGATTTACTTTTTTGCTTAGGGTTGTGGAAAATTATGATTCATTTGTAATAGCGGTCACTACTTTGTCTATATGTTCTTAATGACGTGTTTTCTACTGTTTTTTAAACATGGCATTGTCTTTTATGGGTGGGATTGTTTTTTGCTGCCCAATTCACATCTGTACCCACCTCCCAACCTATGTCTCTTCCTACTTCTACTTCTTTGCATTCTTTCCAGATTTTACCTGAACATGGACTAGTTAGAAGGTCAGAGTTTACTGACAATTCCTTTTGTACAGTTTCTGCATCAACACCAGTTAGTAGTGAACATCACTAATTGTTGGGTGTGTGGTCTTATACCACATACTACAGATAGAGGCATTCCCTATTTGGTCCTGCCATATATGGCCTTTGTGCTACTGCGTGTGTAAGGAGACCTGTCCCGAGAGAGTCGCTAAGTAATAGGATTATGCTTCAGCAACATCTTGATGATTTGATAAATATAGACCAGGACTCAGACTAGCGTGAGTATAGGTTATTACCTATGTAAGGGCAAAAGGAGCGTCTGTGGTACTGAAAATTTTGGACCTGTGTCATAAACATCGTCGTATCATGACGATTTTGATATCAGCAGACCGAGAATGGCTAGTACACTATGCACAAGCATTTTCGTCATATTCAAATGACAGAATCACCCTGAAATCAGAGTTTTCGTCCTGAAACCTCAGGTTCCATTTTGTGAACGGCAGCCATTTTGTGGATTGCCCTTACAGTAGGCCCTCACTGTGGCAGAACAAGTATTTAAGGACATAACCTTAGCATGGGTCTGTGCTGACTCCTGCATGACCTGGCGAAAGCTAACTCCCTTGCCCGAGGCTGACCTCGTTGAGCCAGTTCCTTGTTAGGCAGCTGGTCAGATAGAGATCAAAGAGCAGGACATTGCAATGTTTATTGTACACGCACACACCCCTTTATCTTGCTCCTATCTGTTTCTGTTCCTTCTTTATGGTCTATTTATGATGTGGGCTGAGGGCCTTTTCATTATGGGTCTTGTCCAGCTTGTCTAAAGAAAAATGTTTATTATGGGTTTGTTTGATGATTAATTTTGGGCTGGACAAACTGAAAAGTGGGTTTGTCATCATACAGTGCTTTGTGTGCACGTCCTGGGAGTGACCAACAATAATGTACTTCAAAGAGAAAATGTGTGCCTAGGGCATAATAAATGGTATAAAAGGTCTGTGCTGAGACCATTCAGCAGACTGCCTCACTCAATTGCTAAGGCAGTTGGGTGACGTAGCCTCACTTTATTGTGTTTAATAAAGATGTCTTTTTCATATTTTCAGAGTCTGTGCCAAGTTCTTGTTATATTAGTAAGTATTCCCTGAGAATTAAATTTACCAAGTTCTTCAGATATGTACAATGATATTTCCCTTTGCTGCTAGAGTTTTCAGTAAAGAAGAAATGTTAAAATGGTGCCTCTGGTCTTGTGATGGAAACAAGGCTTCTTTAGGACTCCTCACCCCTCACAGATGGAATAAGAAAGGAGGGAATTAATTTATAAAGCACACTCTTACTGCAAGCTACATCGAGGATGTGAGAAGTTAGCCTGCCATATGATGTCCACTATTCTAGTGGGCACCTTGCACCAGTCTAAACGACCCTTATTGATGGTGGTTGTAAAGTCAACCTTGTAGACAAGCTATCCTAGTGGTAGCATGGACCAGCAGTCTTAGGTTAAACTCCAAAGAGCATGTGAAGCTGTTTGTTTTACCAATTATAATCCCTTGAATACCAAATGATAGGACACCACACAAGGTATATATCAAATATATACATATTTATTTCTAACACAACCCCTCTGCACTCTTTATGAGGTCAGAGATCGAAGTACATCACAAGTTACTCAATTAGCATACTAGTTGCACAAATACAGTTATGCCCTAGGGGCCTCTCAAACCATATACTAAGTAAGTGGTATAAGGACCACTTCAGAAATAGTGAATAGGCCTAGGGCCTAGAGAATCGCTGGGGCTACACTAGACGACCGAAAGGTTAGGAAGTAGGAGACCCACGGGAGACACGTGCAGTGTCTAAACACAGTCGCGAGTTACCATTGACTTATAATGGGAACGTAAAAGTTACAAAGTTAAAGATTTAGGGCACTTCCGGATGGACTACAACAAAACCACTTTAAAGTAGGACACTTCGAGAGTCAAGACCCACAGGAGCACCGGAGTACTTGTTTTACCTCACCCAGGGAAGCCGGGTTCATAGGTGCCTTTTGATGGAGATCTGCAAAAAAGTGCTGCAGGCGACCAGATGAAAAGTGTCCGGGTGGATCCAAGGGTGGATCGAGGAACTGAAGAACCTGAAAGCAGAGGGGACAGAGTCTGGGTCACTAGTCAGTGACCAGGAAGGAACCAGGAAGGAACCAGGCGATGTTGAGTTAATTTCAGGTGAAGAGGTGAAGCTTGTCTCTGCAGCCACGAGGACCAAGAGGTGTCGACGATGACCAGGAGCTGGATTCGAGCTGTCCCACGAAGGATCTAATTGACTGCGGCATCAGTATCTGGATTGGACCCAGCAAGCCACACAGGAAGTGAAAATTGGCTTCGAGTCAGACCAGCAAGGTCTGGGGAGCTTCTTCTTTGGAGGGAAGCTGGATCAAGCCTGGAGCAACCAGGCCAGCAGTGTAAAAAAAAAAAGAAGTCTTCAGAGGGCTAACTAGCCAGTGGGCTAGCAACCGGGAAGACGCGTCGAGCTGAAATGCAGAAGCAGGCCCCACGTGGCACTCGTGGAGTGTGGAGGGTTGAGCTTTGGTGCAAATGGCGCTCGGGTCTGGGGTTTCTTGTACCCTAATGCACAACTGCGAGTTACCTCAGGAGTCAATGCAGTTATCAAAATACAGGAAGTCCAGGGTGTCCGGTCCCACGCCTCTCGCGTCCGCCACGAGTCTCAGCTTTGCTGTGGAGGTGGATCGGCGTCAAAGAAGACTGAAAGTCCAGTTCCTGTGTCGCTGAGTCTTCGGGTTCCAGCAGGAGCGTCGACAAAGAAAACTGGCAAGTTACTGTTGGTGCCTGTTTGCACAGGTTGGTCACTCCTTGACCACAAGGGAGATGTCTTCAGTCTTGTAGTCGAAATGGACCGTCGAAGGTCCAAGAGTTTCGTATCAGAGTTTCGTTCCAGGATAATCTAAAGTCCTTCGGACACAGTTCCTATCTTTATACTGATTTTAGGGGCTGGATTACCTGCTAGTCCCTCCTACGGGTGGACCTGGGAAGGGGGTGGTTACACCTCTTTCCCTTTGTCCAGTTTCGCACCAGAGCGGGGCTGGAGTGCCCCAGCAACTGGTTTGAACCGGGCTATGCATGGAGCACCTTGTGTGCCCCAGGCAGTATCTGGAAAAGCATCTTTCCATTCAACTCACCCTGCCCCAATACACTACAGGCTGTCTGGGGAGGTGCTAGCACCTCCCTCGACAGGAAACCTACTGTTCAGGCCTCCCTTGCTGGAGTTTCATCCAGCTGCAGGAGGTCAGACTCGTGTCTGGGGCAGCAGCATCCATTTTGTGATGCTGAGGCTCTGTTTAACTTTAACCGGGTAAAGCAGTAACTACATGGCTTTTCCCTCTAGAAGGGTGGAATGCTACCCCCACCCCCAGGACTGGCGGGGGGGGGGTAGTATTCCAAAGTGTTTGACACCTTACACAACATGTTTTGATAAAGCCAAACCAAAGTTAGCATTTAACCGCAAGGATTATAGTGAAGATGATGATGATGAATAAAATTGTATTTGTGGTTACTCAAAACCATTAAAATATAGCAACAGGCAACAAGAAAACATTGCTATAAAAAGAGTAAAAGAAAGCATAATTAAAATCCAAAGTTCATAGGACCAATTTATGCTCGCCCGTCAATCTTGCCTGGTCTCACTCAGCGGGGCGGGTAAGTCTCGTTGGTGTGAGAATTCACAATCGGGGCCAGTGGTTTAGCTATGGGAGGCCATCAATTTCCGGCGTGACTTTTCGATGAACTTGCTGAACGTAGCCATGTCTTTCACTGTTTCCATTGTGAATAGGTGGTATACGGCCTCCTTTATAGATCTGATCCCGTGTGTGAATAAAATTGGCTTTAGGTAAAGGTTACGCTCAGGGGACAACGCTGGGCAACAAAATAAAATGTGTGCAAAGCTCTCATGTTTATATTTACAAAGCCGACACTCCGAGTGCCTTATCCAGGGTGAGCTCAAAGGGTAGAGTTATTTGAGGGGAAGTGGATGTAGTCTAAGCGCTAGAATCCTATTTAACGCTTGTTTCCCCACCGCCTGGGTAAGGTGGAGTTTGGAGTTCTGTGCTGTGTGTGGAAGTTTTAAGGACTCGTGAAAACCTCTTGTTTCCAAAGATTCCAAGTACGAGGAGTGCGAGCAGAGGCGAACCTGTTTTTTTATTGCGCTTTTAATGGCGGCGTACTTAATTAACTCAGAGTCCCAATTTTCCACAGCAAGCTTCAGAGCTTCTTTGGCTGCACAGAGGCTACTTGACCACGGGTTATCTGGTTCCAAAAAAATACTTTTTATAGTAAATTTCAGAGTGTTCTCAGTTGCCGCAAGTGCAAGGAAAAAGTATTTAGTCATTGAGCCCAGCTCTTCATATTTTTGTTGGGTCAGATTGAATTCGAGCCGCACTAAGTTGTTTCTGGTGCAGGCGGGTAGATGGAATAGCTTTTTATATGCCGCGCAGTGGATTTTTTCAAGTGTACTAGATAATTTGCCAGGGAAGGCCTGTTGTGCGTAGTTCAAGGAAGGTATTAGTTTCGCCCTTAGTACTCTTTGGATTGCTGTTGTTGTTGGGCTATGTAATGTAGCATGCAGCTTGCCAAGGGCGTATGTGATGCTTTTCCCTTTTGCCCGTAATTTGTCAAGGTGTACTCCTGGGCGCCCTGTCTCGCTAAGCCAAACTCCCAAGTAATTGTAGTATTGTGTACAGTCCAAAACCAACTTTCCTATTCTCCATTTTATCCGTTTTTTTTTCGGATAGGCCCCAAAAATTATTATTTTTGATTTGGATGGGTTTACAATCAGTTTGTTCTTGGCGTTGTAATTATCCAGAGACGTTAGTGCTTTTTGTAGGCCGATTTCAGTGTGGTCTAAGAGCACCAGATCGTCGGCATATTGCAGCAGTTGGATCTTGGTATGTCCGAGCCGAGGTGTTGCTAATGATGCTCCAGTCAGGCCATTGCCCAGATCTGCGGTGTATAAGTTAAACAGCATCGGCGCTAGGACGCAGCCTTGCTTCAATCCGCGGTTGGTGTCAATTTTCTCTGAAGCTGCCCTATTTGAAAGTTTGATTCTGACCCAAGTTCTTGAGTATAGTGATTGGATGGCTTTTAGTAGAGGGGGGTCGATGTTCCAACTTTCCAATTTCTGCCAGAGAATGGAGCGGTCAACGCCGTCCAAGGCCGCCGTATAGTCGATGAAGCACGCAAAAATCGGAAGGATTTTCCGCGCCACAGCCTTCTGTGATAGATATGAGAGCGCTATAATGTTGTCCACTGTTGAGGCTCCTGGTCTGAACCCTGTTTGGTAGAAGGGCAGGAGGTCCTCCTTACTGACCCACTTTGACAGTTCCACTAGTAAAGTACTAGCGTAGGCCTTACCCTCGATGTCGAGCAGGGCGATCATACGATAATTTTGGGGGTTAGATTTCGGACCTTTCTTATAAATGGGGTGAAGTAGAGACCCTCTCCAAGAGTCAGGGACGTTCCCCATCAGTCGACATTCAGCATATAGCATGATCAGATTGTCAGTCCAGAAGTCTGTGTCTTGCCGGAAAAGAGAGCCTGGCATGCCATTGAGTCTTGGCGCCCCGTTTGGTCTGATTTTTTTAAAGATTGTGTTGACCGTCTTTTTTTCCAGGAAGATCGGCTGCTTCACAGTTGTTGTAATGTTGGTATAGTTGTTTAGTGGGGGCGCGTTGTCCGGGTCTATGTTTAGTGAATTAATGCTGCCTTCCGCATTGTACAAGGTTTTCACATGGGCTGCCCAGGTATCAGAGTCAATTGAGTTCTCCCTCTGGGTGCCTCCTTGATTTAAGGTGTTAAGGTATTGCCAGAACTCTTGCGACTTGCTGGGGCTCAGTAGGCCAAAGATCTTTAGCCATTTCTCCTCATTGTAACCCCGTTTTGCGGCCCAAACTTTCTTCGAGTGTGATTTTGTGATTTCTTGAAGTTGTCTTTTGTCCTGAGCTGAACCAGTGTTCAGGTAACCCCTTCGCTTAGATCTTACCTGTCTCGCACTTTCTTTAATTGCAGGGATGTGGCCGAAGTTGTATGAGGAATGTGCATACATTTTATGTGTTGTTCCTCCTTGTAGGTGTAATGCTAGGTTGCGGGCCAACGGATCCCATTCTTCTATTATGCCCCTTTTTGCTTCGTTTAATGGCCCGTCAGCCCATAGTTGTTTCCATTCCTCGAACTTGTTGATGGGCGCCGAGCCCCATCTAATCCTCCTCACCAGTGTGAACAGCTCAGCGCCATTTGATGATCCTACATGTTTTACCGTATAGTGATTGTCTACTGTAGTTTTTAAGTTGATTGTTAATGCGGCATGGTCACTTTCCTTGCGTTGTACAACTTTGTAGCCTGTAATTAGTTTTTGTAGCTGGCTGCTTACTAGAATATAGTCAATAGTGGTGTGATTGTTATACGTTGGTGGGCATTGGCTTCCTGGAATGTCCCTTAAAAGTAAGGAGTGGGCCGATGACAGCTGATAAGAACGCATAAGGGCATTGAAGGCCTCTGTGGCTGAAGAGTTATTGCTTTCAGCTGACCTGATCCCAATATTGTGAGTATTGAAATCCCCGAGGATTATTGATTCCATGTGGGCATATTGCAGGAGAAGATTCTCTATATGGCCTATTAGCTGGGAGAGATTGTCCTTGGCTCCCGAACCGCGGGGGTTATAATAAATGTTGATTAGCAGTATTGTGAGTGGGCCCTTACATGTTGAGAAGCCCTTCAGAATGCCTGCCATGTACATGTTTGATGATGTTTTTATTTCGCTAAATTGTATCTTCCGAGAGAGCCTGATGTATATTGCGATGCCTCCTGAGGGTCTGCCAAATATGTTCTCCTTGACGGCTAGATTATGATAGTCCGTGAATCCCCTTATTGAGACCGGTTTAGTAGCCCAGGTTTCTTGGATGCAAATTATGTCCACTCCTTCAAGGAATGGGGGTATAGCCGGATGTTGTAATATCTTTACAATCCCTGCTACATTCCAGGACATAATAGTGGCGCTCTGGTTACCAATTTTCTCAATTCTATTTCTGGCTGATGGCTCCACTTGTCGGTGGGGTGAGCGATTCTTAATTGCAGTAGAACTGGAGTTAGGAGTTTTGATTTAAGGCCCTTGACAACCAAGACCAGTCCACGCTGGAAGTGTTATGTATTGAGCAACGCCGGGTCCCTTTGCCCGGGTTTGTGGTGATTTTGATTAAACCGTCACTTGTTAGTTTCGTATTTGTATTTGTACCACGGTTACTCCCTTGAAGAATGGATGATGTTTTTGGAAGTTGGTGAGGTAGCTCCAACGATGGGGTCTTCCTTTGTGTGTCCGGGATCCGAGAGGTGTTTAGTTGCTTCGAATGGCCATGTTTCAGTGGCATAGGGTATTTTACCGCCGGGCAGCTCGTGATCTTTATGCCCCAATCTTCCAGTTGTTTCTTATTTCTTTTTAGTGCTTGAGCCATCTCTGGATTAGAGAAGAGCAATTCTGTGATTTCATTACTGTCGCCTGGTCCTTGAGAGAGGAAGCAGACGCTTTCGATGTCGGTTGATTCTATGGTTTCCATCCCTGAGATATTGGCGCAGAGTTTTAATATATTGCCGCGTTTGAGGATGTCCCACTTGCCCTGCGAGGCATATTCCGGTTGGAGCCATAATTTCAAGTCATCCTGTGGGAAGGAGATCAGGTTCTTGTGTGTTATAGGTTCCTGAAAGTCATGGTGAATTGAGTCATCTGGAAGTTTCTGTGTCAGGATGTCAGCGTTGCCCTCTGCGTGGTCTCTAGTGGCTGACGTCAACTGGTCTATCTTGTTCGTCTTTACTAACAAGGGCAGTGCTTCCCTCGTTCTACCAGAGGCTTCTTTCGGCGTTTTCGTCCGTGGGGGGCTCCCCAAGGGGGGTGCCTGGGATCCTAGCAAGACATGACTGCCATCATGAAATGTTTGTTCATGTTGAGGGTTAAAGCACCCGCCGATTTTTTCATCGCTTTTATCCTTGGTTTTGGGCCGTTGGCCTATGCATGCCTCCATGTTATCCCTGAGGGTTAAGTCAAGGGGAGCTTCACCTAAGTTGAATAACCTGATGGCTTTTTCATCTGGAGTATGCAGCTTTAGGGGGATGTTGGCCTCGAGATCGTTGTTTCTATGGGTCGCATGCTCTTTAGTTTCCGGCAATAGCCACTGCCTAATTGAGCCATTTTGTTTAGAGTTGTTTTTTCTTTGTTTATTTAGCTTCTTTAGTTTTTTCTTATTTTTCCTGGAGAGATGGCTGATGTGGTAAACAGAGATAATATCGATTCCAAAATATCGACTGGACATAATATCGAGTTAAAAATATAGACTAGACAAAATATCGACCAGACATAATATAGACTACAAAAATATCGAGTTATATCGATATTAATAGCCAAAATATCGAATCAAAAATATAGACTAGACATAATATCGACTAGATAGAATATAGACCCAAAAAAAAACGAAAATAAGGTAAGTTTTTAATAATTTGTAATAATTGTGTAATATAAATCTGTAGCGGGTTGTGGGTTTATAGGGGAATAGGGTGGGAAGTAATTTAAATATAATTAATTAATGATGTAAATTAATAATAATTGTTAATTAATTATTAATTAGTAATTATTTAAAATATAATTGGTAATTAATAATAATTGATTAATTGATAAATAATGAATTTTTAGTAAATTATTTTTTGTAGCGGGTTGTGGGTTTATAGGGGAATAGGGTGGGAAGTAATTTAAATATAATTAATTAATTATGTAAATTTATAAGAATTGTTAATTAATTATTAATTGGTAATTAATTAAAATATAATTGGTAATTAATAATAATTGATTAATTGATAAATAATTATTTTTTAGTAAATTATTTTCTGTAGCGGGTTGTGGGTTTATAGGGGAATAGGGTGGGAAGTAATTTAATTATAATTAAATAATTATGTAAATGAATAATAATGTTTTAATAATAATTAATTGGTAATTAATTAAAACATAATTGGTAATTAATAATAATTGATTAATTGATAAATCATTAATTTTTAGTAAATTATTTTCTGTAGTGGGTTGTGGGTTTATAGGGGAATAGGGTGGGACGTAATTTAATTATAATTAATTAAATATGTTTATTAATAATAATTGTTAATTAATTAATAATTGTCCATTAATTAAATTTTAATTGGTAAATAAAAGTAATTGGTATAGGAAATTAAATTTACTTGGTAATAATATTTCTATTAAATATATTTATTTATGAAGATTTTACTTTTTCTACTGTTGCATTCACTGGAGTGGGAATAGTAATTTTTACCCCTACGCTATCCAGCGCTTTCCCTACTGTTGCACCCACTGGAGTGGGAATAGTAATTTTAACCCCTACGCTATCCAACGCTTTCCCTACTGTTGCACCCACTGGAGTGGGAATAGTAATATTTACCCCTACGCTATCCAGCGCTTTCCCTACTGTTGCACCCACTGGAGTGGGAATAGTAATTGTAACCCCTACGCTATCCAGCGCTTTCCCTACTGTTGCAGCCACTGGAGTGGGAATAGTCATTTTAACCCCTACGCTATCCAGCGCTTTACATACTGTGGCACCCACTGGAGTGGGAATAGTAATTTTAACCCCTACGCTATCCAGCGCTTTCCCTACTGTTGCACCCACTGGAGGGGGAATAGTAATTTTAACCCCTACGCTATCCAGCGCTTTCCCTACTGTGGCACCCACTGGAGTGGGAATAGTAATTTTAACCCCTACGCTATCCAGCGCTTTCCCTACTGTTGCACCCACTGGAGTGGGAATAGTAATTTTAACCCCTACGCTATCCAGCCCTTTCCCTACTGTTGCACCCACTGGAGTGGGAATAGTAATTTTAACCCCTACGCTATCCAGCGATTTCCCTACTGTTCCACTCTTTGGAGTGGGAATAGTAATTTTTACCCCTACGCTATCCAACGTTTTCCCTACTGTTGCACCCACTGGAGTGGGAATAGTAATTTTAACCCCTACGCTATCCAGCGCTTTCTCTACTGTTGCACCCACTGGAGTGGGAATAGTAATTTTAACCCCTACGCTATCCAGCCCTTTCCCTACTGTTGCACCCACTGGAGTGGGAATAGTAATTTTTACCCCTACGCTATCCAGCACTTTCCCTACTGTTGCACCCACTGGAGTGGGAATAGTAAATTTTACCCCTACGCTATCCAACGCTTTTGCTACTGTTGAACTTACTAGAGCTGTTACAATAAATTTTCACCATTTTGCTATGCTACGGTAAAAATATTATATATGTTTATTTAATAATATGATTATATATATATATATATATATATATATATATATATATATATATATATATATATATATATATATATATATATATATATATATATATATATGTATTATTTTTGTTATATTTTCTTTTAATTTACATTAATTATTTATTAATATTACATTTATTTAATAATTGTAACTAAGTTTATATTAAATATATTTATTATTATATTAGTTTTAACTTAATTTAAAGACATTTTTAAAAAACGATATTTTGACAGTCTATATTTTTGTAACTCGATATTTTTGAGTCGATATTTTAGTACTTACCTGTTTGAAGATAGCCAGTTGATATTTTGTCCCTCGATATTTTAACCTCGATATTTTTGTATCTCGATATTTTTGTGGTCGATATAATTTCAGTGATCCGGCTGATGTCTAGGGTTGTCGCTTGCAGGGTGTTTGAGGATTCATGTTCTTTTAGAATAGTGCTACACGCGTCTGTTGTTATTTCTGGCACCCTGGCTGAGGACTCTTCCGCTATCCTTGAGGTGCCTTGCTGGAGTTCTTTGCTGTGCAGTTGGGGGGTCTGCACAGTGCCAAGCGGAGTGTGGTCCTTGGTGTTCTGCTGGGGAAGTGCGGTGGCCCGATGCCTGCTAGTTTCAGACTTTAGGTCTTCTATTAATGTATTCATTATCCCTGGGAGTTTTTCCAAGTTGCGCAGCACTGGGCTGCATCCGCACTCCTGCGGCTTGAGTGTGACTGTTGTATTTTCCTGAGCTCGTAGGATCAACGAGTTCAGGTCTTCTAACTTGGAGTCTATGCTTGAGATCAGACCAGCGACTGTGTGGAGAAGACTTATCTGAACGTCCAGTTTGTCGGCGTGCATTATTGCTGCATTTACCATTGAAGACAGGACATCATTAATTAGCACTAGGTGGTGATCCAGTGGTGCCGGCTGCTGTTCCGTTACATTTTCAAACCCCCGTCCTTGTAGGCTGAGTCTTGCGGTTGTATTGTCGGGTGTGGGGCTGCCTTGATTTGGGGTGTTGATTGCTGTTACTACAAAAGGTTCTGCGTATGCGCTAAGTGCTGGGGTGCTAATTACACTGACCCCCTTAATATTAAACTGCCCTGTTGCTCGGGGATCTTCAGTCACTCCGTCGACCAGGGCGTCCGTTTGCGTGCCCCGTAACTGTTGGATTACTAAGTTGGGAGGGCTATTCTTGCAGATGTTATTCCTCTGCAAATTTGGTGCCGTTGTTACTTGAGCTATTGTTTCACCCGGCACCGTGATTATTTTCGGCGAGAGTGGAAGTGGGATAGCCGGGCTCATAGGGGAGTTGGTTCCTGATGGTATAGTCGAGGCTCCTGTAGTCAGGCTAGTTGTGGCGTTCTTTTGACCTGTGCCCTGGCGCACGGAAATCTGCGTTGTGTTGAACAGGAAGTCTCTTATATCTCTGTTGGTAACAATATTGGCTGATGTTTTCCTATTGCTACCGGTGGTTGGGCACTTGTTAGGCGTTGGCCCCTGGGGATTAGCGTCCAGGCCTTGTTGGAGGTTAGGCGCCCGGGGTGGGACTAAAGGCAGATCTCCTATTTGGTCCATTTCCACCTCTACGTCCGCCTCTGCCTCCATCTCCACCTCCGCCTCCACAGGCCCGTCTTTGTGACATGCCCCCATGTTTAAGGTCCCTCTACCAGGAAGATAAAGCATTTTTTCCTTTTGGCGTCTTGCTGACTTGTGAGGACGAGGATTTTCTTGCCGTTGTAGAAGGTTCGAGTTTCTGGTTCTCATCTTTGTGGTTCGTCCTGGGCCTAGTTCTGGGGGCGGGGGGGGGAGCTTACAACGACCCCCTCTTATTCCCTAGCTCACTGTTCTCTGAGCTTAAGTCCAAGCCGCTTTTTTCTGGGCTAATCCTTCCCAGCACAGGTCTACTCAGTTCTTGCAGGCTTGCAAACAGGTTCTCTCCTCACTACTTCTGCCTCTCCCCCGCCTGGGCGATTCAGCAACCTTGCGCCGACCCCCGTCTGGCGAGCGGGTCAGAGGCGAGAGTAGGATAGGGCAACTGAACAAGCTGAGCAGACTGATGTGGGGGAGCTCTCCTGGAAATTCCTCCGCTCCAGGCACAGCAAGGGCCCTAACCCAAGGCACCCCAAACGCTCCAGGGAAGGGCGAGCTCACCGCCTGCAGGCTCTTTACGGCTCTCTCCGAGTTTTCTCCAGCTCCAGTTATCAACACCACTACCGGCACCCCACGCTCGCAGTTCGCGGCCCCTGCCTCGCAGTTTAGAGCACCGTTGGGGAGCTGCTCATCACGTCCGCCACGACATGTGAGCTGCTCTTATCATGCTGTGTCAGTGCTCCTGCAGTGCTGTTCTTTCGGGGCGTCTTGCGGTGTTAAAGCTTTACACTGGGGGGCTAATTGACGCTTACTTGGCAGTACTCGTGGGGGGCGCTCGGCTACCGAGGCAACCACTGCTCCCACAGCTACCTCGAAGGACTGGTGAGTGGGCTTAGCTTGGTTCGGCTTAGCAGGGGTGAGCGGGCTTACCGGGCGTGCAGAATCTCAGCTCCGGACATCGGCACCCGCTCCTGCTCCAGCGCTCCAGCGCCCGCACCGTGCCGTGCCGCGCCATGCTCCTGTGCTGCCGCGGACTCCTGCCACAAATTTCCTCCACCGCCGTTTGCACCTCGCTCCTCGGCAGCCGTTTGCACCCCCAAGGATTATAGTGCACTTAAGAGTATATGGTATGGCTATATCATAGAGCAGCTATAAGGAGATGGTTCCGAAAGCTGCAGAGGGGCTCAGCTCATGCTAGGGCACACTCTCACAGAAAACCAAGCACTCTGCCTCCAGGATTGTTAAGGCCTGCCATAGGAGTGACTTATAGGTTACTATGGGTCTATGTATAAGGTAGATATAGATATACTAAATCTAAGTAAGGGGTGATTACACCACCTTACCCAAGCTGAGTGATCAGCCTGTGGTCTCAGTTTAGATGGCCAGCCAGGGGTGGCATAATACATGCTGCAGCCTCTGGTAGGCCTTGGATACACCTATGCCCTGGGTACCTATGGTACACTATACAGGGGCTCACAAAGGTGACCCAGTACCCAATCTGGTATGTACCTAAAGTACATGATATCAATTTAGAGAGAGAACAGCTGGGCTGTGGGTCTGATTAGCACACCCACAGCCACACTAAAGTCGAAAAACCAGAGAATCACAGCAAAAAGTGGGGGTGGCAATAGGAAGCAGACCCTACTCTCCTACACCCCCCCCCCCCAACGTAGGGACATTAAACTAACATTGACCAGTTGAGTCGTCATGTTATAAGTGGAAATATCCGGAGAGTCCATCTGCATTGGCATGGTCAGTCCCAGGTCTATGTTCCACTGTAAAGTCCATCCCCTGTAGGGAAATGGACCACCTAAGCAGTTTGGAATTTTCACCCTTCATCTGATTAACCACAAGAGGGGCTTATGGTCTGTCTGAATCTTGAAGTGAGTACCAAACAAGTATGGCCTCAGCTTCTTCAGGGCCCAAACCACAGCAAAGGCCTGCCTCTCAATAGCTGACCAACGTTTCTCTCTAGGGGTCACCCTTCTGCTAATAAAAGCTATTGGCTGGTCTTGACCATCTTTATTCAGTTGTGAAAGAACAGCTCCTACACCCAACTCAGAAGCATCTGTTTGAACAATGAATTCCTTGGAGTAGTCTGGACTTTGCAGAATAGGTACAGTGCACATGACCTGCTTCAGGTCATCAAATGCCTTTTGACAGCTTACTGTCCCCTGAACTTTCTTTGGCATTTTCTTGGAAGTTAAGTCATTAAGAGGGGTCACAATGGAGCCATAGTTCTTAACAAACTTCCTGTAGTACCCAGACAGGCCCAAGAAAGCTCTGACCTGTGACTGGGTGGTGGGAGGAGTCCAGTCCTTGATGGTCTGGATCTTGCTCTCCAACGGTTGAACCTGACCTCCACGTATCAGGTAGCCCAGGTACACAACCCTGCTCTGTCCTATCTGGCACTTAGTAGCCTTGATAGTTAGGCCTGCCTTTTGCAGGGCCTCCAAAACATTCTTCAGGTGGATCAGGTGATCTTCCCAAGTGGAGCTAAAGACAGCAAAATCATCAAGATAAGCTGCACAGTAGTCATCAAGACCTGAGAGGACTTGGTTCACTAGCCTTTGAAATGTGACAGGTGCATTCTTCAGACCAAAGGGTATTACCACAAATTGATAATGACCTCCTGGGGTTGAAAATGCTGTTTTGGCCTTTGTCTCATCAGCTATTCTGATCTGCCAGGAGCCAGCTGTCAAGTCAAATGTACTCAAAATCTTGGCAGAAGCCAATCTGTCAATGCGCTCATCTGCTCTTGGTATTGGCTGGGCATCTGTCCTAGTGACAGCATTGAGGCCCCTGTAATCCACGCAAAACCTCATCGCTCTCTTACCATCTTGGGTGTGAGGTTTAGGCACAAGGACTACAGGACTGGCCCAAGGGCTCTCTGATGGCTCAATGACTTCCAACTCCAACATCTTTTGGACCTCTGTCCTGATACAGTCCCTGACATGATCAGGTTGCCTGTAGATTTTACTCTTCACAGGCAGACTGTCAAAAGTGTCCACCTCATGGGTGCACCAGCTAGTATGACTTGGAGTCAGTGAAAACATATGTCTGTAGGACTGGAGAACCTGTCTGCAGTCCCTCTGTTGCTGATCAGTGAGGCTGCCTGCCAAGGCTACACCATCAACTGATCCATCATCAGGGTTCTGAGAAAGCAGGTCTGGGAGAGGGTCACTCTCCTCCTGTCCCTCATCTGTAGCCATGAGCAAGCCCATGTCTGCCCTGTCAACATATGGGTTCAATCTGTTGACATGAAGCACCCTGTGGGGGCTCCTGGGAGTTCCAAGATCAACCAAATAGATTACCTCTCCCTTCTGTTCAACAATAGTGTGGGGTCCAGACCATTTGCCTTGGAGAGCTGCTGGGGCCACTGGCTCCAACACCCACACTTTCTGCCCTGGCTGGTAAACAGTCAGCGCAGTCTTTTGGTCATGCCAGGCTTTTTGAAGTTCCTGACTGGCCTCAAGGTTTTTGGATGCCTTTTTCACATACTCAGCCATCCTGGAGCGGAGACCAAGTACATAATCCATAATGTTTTGTTTTGGAGCTTTGAGAGGTAACTCCAATCCCTCCTTCACCAGACAAAGGGGTCCCCTTACAGGGTGCCCAAACAGGTGTTCAAAAGGGCGGTAGCCAACCCCCTTCTGTGGGACCTCTCTGTAAGCAAACAAAAGGCAGGGCAGAAGGATGTCCCATCTTCGCCCAAGCTTTTCAGGTAACCCTTAATCATGCCCTTTAAGGGCTTGTTAAATCTTTCAACCAGACCATTGCACTGTGGATGGTAGGGTGTGGTGAACTTGTAGTTCACTCCACACTCTTTCCACATAGCAGTCAAATATCCAGATATAAAGTCTGCACCTCTGTCTGAGACAACCTCCTTTGGAAAACCCACTCTTGAGAAAACTCCCAGGAGGGCTCTTGCCACAACAGGGGCTCTTGTGGTCCTTAGGGGAATAGCTTTTGGGTATCAGGTGGCATGATTCACTACCACCAGAATAAACCTGTGCCCAGATGCTGTTTGGTGATCCATTGGTCCAGCAATGTCAATCCCAACTCTTTCAAAGGGAACCCCCACCACAGGCAGTGGTATTAGGGGGGCCTTTGTGGTACCCTCTGATTTGCCACTGGCTTGGCAGGTGACACAGGAGCGACAAAACTCCTTGGTATCCTCTGACATGTGAGGCCAGTGGAAGTGAGGGACACGGCTGTCCCAAGTCTTGTTCTGGCCAAGATGTCCTGCTAAGGGAATATCATGGGCTAAGGTGAGAAGGAAGCCCCTGAATGCCAAAGGTATGACCAACCTCCTGAAAGCACCAGGCTTGGGGTCTCTAGCCTCTGAATACAGGAGCCCTTGATCAAAATACACTCTATGGGTACCTGTAGCATTACCAGCAGCCTCAGCAGCAGCTTGCTGTCTGAGGGGTTCAAGAGAAGGGCAGTCCAACTGCGCCTGCCTCAGATCTGCCCTTGAAGGCTCCCCTGTCCCAAGCAACACAACCTGATCAGGCTCAAGCTCTTCTAGGGCAGTTCCTTCTTGAGTCTCACAGTCAGCTTCCTCAGAAGGCTGATCCTCATTCTGAGGCGTGGGGAAGGCACTGCCTTGACCCTCCTGCTTCTCCTCCTGGTAGACAACTGGTCCATAATTTTAGGATCCAGGGCCTGTTCAGTGTTGCAATGTATGGCCTGTGACCTGGTCACAGCAAGGACATGTGCTGATATACCTAACATCTCTGCATGAGTCCTATACTCCACTTCAGACCAGACTGAAGGTTCTAGGTCATTGCCAAGCAAACATTCTACAGGGAGGTCTGAACTAACAACAACCCTTTTTTGGCCAGTTACCCCTCCACAGGAGAAATTCACCATTGCCATACTATGGGTGGTAGTGACACTGCTTGCATTGGTCACTAGGTAATTCTCACCTAGTATGATCTGTCCAGGGTTCACAAAGCTGGGTGTCACCATTGTGATACTAACACATGTGTCCCTGAAGGCCTGAGCCACTTTTTTTTATTAATTAAAGGAGTCTGTCTGTACTTGCCCAGGTTACTGCGGCTCACGGTAGAGGACATAGCCATCTCCACATTACAGACAAGAACAGCTTGAGTTGGTATTCTGACTAGGCCTGAATCCACCTCAGTTCCCAGGGTTTACCCTATTACACCCTTCTGTTGAGAACCACCACTATTAGCTGGACTAGGGGGAACAGTTGCCTTAGGGGCAATGGTGTTTGGAGCTGCCTCCTTTATGGTGCATTCACTGGTCCAGTGAGTGTTACTCTTACAAATGTTGCACCATGGTTTATTTGAACCTTCTTTCTTTTTAGGTTGTTGGGGACCCCCACCAGTACAAGCTTTTTGAGGACCTTGAGAAGACTTCTGGTCTTTTGATTTCTCCCCACCCTTTTGGTCTTGCTTCTTCTGATCACCACCTTGGTTCTGTACCTTATGCTTCACCCTGGTTCTGACCCATTTGTCTGCCTTTGTACCCAATTCTTGGGAGATAATCAAATTATACAATCCTGTGTAATCATTGACCTTACTGCCCAGAAACCAGCCTTCCAGAGCCTATGTGGCACAATCTACAAAGTCAGTCCAGTCCTGAGTCTATGTCTTCTGGGCATCTCTGAACAGCAACCTGTCCTGCTCAGTGGTTAAGCCAAACCCATATATCAGAGCACTCTTCAGGACAGTGTAGTTGTCAGCATCCTTTTCATTAACTGGTAGAAGCTTATCTCTACCTTTGTCTGCAAAGGAGAGCCATAAAATTGCTGCCTATTGACTCTGGGTACCTGCTGTACTTTGCAGCCCCTCTCCAAAGCAGTAATCAACTTGTGTATGTCATCCCCTACTGTAGTGTAGTTCCTATTTTCCCAATAGGCTCTGCGCATTGGAATAATATCTTCAATAGTATAGACGTAGGACTGTGGTTAACTAGGTCTTCTACTGACGATATTAGACTTAAAGTTTATGTGTGCCAGCTAGCTCAGAGTTCACTAGAAACTTTCTCTAATAGGCAAGGAGGAGTTTAACCTCCCTGGATAGACAAGAAGGGATTTAGTTTCTGACAACCATTGAACATGACAACTTTGCTCTCCCCTAATCAAGAGTAGATCTCTAGAGTCGTGTGAAAACAAAAGACAACTTATTTTACTCAGTCAGTACGTGCATTCTTAGTTTCACCAGATTGTAGAGAAAAGGAAGAGACGGGCATGTTCAATAAAAAGGTGTTATTTATTGATCAGTCTCTTTTCTCGTACAAGAGAAATGAATCGCTATTATTGCAATACTTAAGGTTAAGTACAGTGCATACAGTAAAAGCAGAATTATAAAATAATACTGTAAAAGCATTGATATGGTTTCTTAGCCATATGATACTTTAAAATGGATAAAATAGATACATACATATATACATTGACTAATCGTACTCAACTGGTGCTTCTAACTACGCCTACCCCAGTGTACCTGACCTAAGCCTAATACGTGGGCGGGAGTAGATAAGTAGCAGTTTAAGTTAAGTTTGCTTTGCCAAGGGTCTGACTCAAGAATTCTTTGTAAGGGGTTATTCAGTTCTGTACCTGGGATTTAGAAGGCTGGAGGGCTGGTATCTCAATCTCAGGACTTGATATCCCAGCTGCCTGCGAGGGCGGCTGGAAACGCCGGAGCTGGATTTCTCGGCACGAGAAAAGGCAGCGTCTCTCTCTCAGCGCGTCAAAAGGGAGGGGCAGCGTCCGTGGGCTTTCTCTATCAGCTGGGCTCCTCGGCAAGTCGCGCTGCTCCAATCTCGTCACCACCACCGTGTGTTTGCTTAGGGCAATGTCGGTAATATTTATACCTGAAAGGTGCCGAGATTGACGTAAGGATGGACATGAATACGTCAATAAGGATGTCATAAGAACTGGTCGTTCTTACATTCTTTACTGGAGTTCTTGGCTAAATCAAAACAATAGCTGCGGGGGATTTCCCAGGTTGCTGGAGGTTTGATTTGTTTTGAGAACTCGGTATGCTTTCTATGGGGGCTGGAGGAATAGTGCTTGCTTAATATGGTAGCATGCGCTATGACCTAATCAGAAAGCGGGTTTCTGTGTCGTTGTATGGCCACTATTGATTTATTAACCGGGCAAGGGTCAGAAGCAGGAATATTGATACAGATCCCATAGAAAATAGATCACACCCACTCCACGGAATTTATGTCCATATTACTAACCTAAGCATAGTAAACATAACATAACATAACTAATAATGAATGTGTATTTAAACCGCCCCAAAATACATTAATTGGATTTAGCGTAACACATGAAAATATGAATATAGTTACTGTATGCATTCAAGCAGTGTAATCATTCAAAGAGGATGCACTTTTTATATCAGCACGAATGATTTGCGAAAATAACACATGAAATGGCTCTTAATACAGAAGAAAAAGTGCGAGACCATTTCATCACATAGAAATATAATTCTACTTGCAAACAACCTAGAGGTCGAGGTAATGTCTACTAGAGTTACCTAAAAATAGAAGTTTCTGTTCTCCAAGAATAGTTTACTTTAAGCAGAAGATAAGTGCCTGAAAGGTAAATATTATGGATGTTGGAGAAAAAGTTCCTGTTTGCAGGAGCAGACTCGAAAAAATTCTCAGTGGCTTTGTTTTTTAAAATTGAAGGCCAAATTCAGAGTTCAGGGAACGCTGTGTGCATGTTTGCTCAAAGTCATTCTTTCTGTTCTGGTGAAAACATCATATCATTTAGATGTTCGAAAAAACAGTCAACAGCTTCTGGTGATAGTTCGACTAGGTTGGAAAATGACGCTACTATGCAGTCATGAGCATGATTGCTTTCAGTGATGGTTTGATCAGCATTGCTGACAGATGGTCGTACCTGATCGATGCTGCTTTCATCTTGTACTTCACTACCCTTCAATCATAGTGGTGAAGTCTCCACGAATGCCGTCATCAGGATTGGTAGCCGCTGGGGACAGCACAATGCATGAGGCTTAACTGGACTCAACAAAGTCTCTGCATCCAATGGCACTTCTGATTGTAGTGTGAGACAGGTGTCCAACACGCATTCCTCGCCGCATAGCAAGCATCTTAAAACAGGCATAAAACAAGACTGCCACAAGGGTTTGAATGAAAGAAACCAAGTCATATTTAAATCTCGTAGCCGTGCTAGTCCAAGGACTTTAGTTATGCGGTCCCGGTAGCGGATAGCTAGGATCGTTTCTTCCATTGTTGCTGGAGTCATGTCTGTGACATGGTTTGCCATAGCGAAGCAAAAGTAGCAAAAATAGGACGCCTGCTACTAGTCCCAACAGGAGAGGAAGTCCGCCAAAGATGGAATGGACGAAGTTAGGAAAAATACCCAGGATGGCTTTGAATGGGGTCAAAGCTCCCGAAAAAACTGTCTTAAATACACTTGCGATACCATTTGTATCAGAAATATTTAAGATTTCGTTTAGTATTTCTGCGAAGTGTAGGGGGCTATTTGTTGATAACAGTGAATGAATCTCTGCCGTTATCCTTGCAACTTGGAGATCATACGTTTCTTTGGATGACGTCAACTGGGTCGGCGTCTGTAGGAGCACAGTCTTCATTCTGCTTAAAGTATCAATTCGAATAGAAGAGAAATTAAAACTGGGCCATAACCTTGCCTCCCTGTCTGGAGTATCGTTCGGGAACAATACTCTTTCACAGCACATGACCCTGGTAGTCACGCTTACGAGATAAGGTTTTCCGGGCATTAAGCCACAACACTTGTGATCTACAATTAGAATGTAACTCCCGTTTGAGAGTCTCATAAAGAATGGTTCTATTTGTGTTGCAGGTGCGCCTAGCTGGTGACATGAAAGGTTATTTGAAGTCCCTTCACAGGCCCCATGCAAATTTATACCCTGACACAGAAGTATACCGCTTAGTGATTTTGCACAATTATTGCCACTAAGAAATACACTCTGTCCTTTATTACTGACACATGTGTGTGTATAGGGCAAGTTCCATGTTGACTTAATGTATCCTTTACCCAACCTTTCATACTGGCCTGCCTGTATATATTTTTGGCAGTATTGAAACTGGAAAGTCGTTATCGGAATATTTATTATCCCATGTATTATCCATTCAATGACAGGTCGTTCTGACATTGTCAATGGTAATCTCTCAAGTTTTTCAATGCTCAGAATTGTATAGTCAGCACCCTTCTGTGCCAAACTGATTTGTTTATCAGTAAGGTTAAAGATATTAAATAATGACGTTGTGTTGATTAAACGCCAAGGCACATAGCCTGAACGCAGATTTTGTAACGTCCAGCCAAGCTGTACAATAGAACGTAATTGAGACTGACCGTGTTGTAACATCAGTAAGTCTTGCTCTATTATATAGATTGCTGAAGACACAATACTGTCCAGTGAATATATTCTGGAAGACAGAGTCATTAACCCATTGTCCACAACAGAAAGTGATTTTTCCAAATTAATACGGTCAATTTCCCGTATTTTTTCTGCTGTCTCAATTTGAGTTTCTTTCCAAGCTTCGTTATAAGCTGCATATATAGAGGCCGCTATGAAACGTTTTTGACGCTGTTTGCGTGGTCCCAAAATGAAATCGCACAAGTCAGCACCTTCTTTAAGTAAAGTTAGGTGTTGCTTAATTTCTGCCAGTGTGGATGTATGTAGCCATTGAAGGCAGAGCTTTCCCACACTGTAAGTAGTTACAATCCCTGGATGTTGTCTTTGGGAGTATCTAGGGTCTGGCCTGGTCAATTTGAACCCCTGTATTTTGTTCAGGAATCTGTCTTGACAGTTATTCGTGTCTGTGGGCCAGATCAACCATTGTTTCCAATCAGGATGTGTTCTGTTTTGGTTTGAAATATGGGTTACGTCTATCTCAACATCCGTAGTGCTATTACTGTTCGTTGTTGGCTTTGGAATAGACGGTTTATTTAAGTCTTTGATTTTGGCTAGGCCAAGACAGGTAGTCTGTTGAATCGTGTCATTCAAAAATATAATTTGTTCTGGGATCATGCAGGCTCTAAACAATGATTCTATACCCTGTACTTGCCAATCTTTTGTGCCCCAGATCGTTTTCGTTTCAATGTTATTGTTCCAGAAATCAAAACCAAATGTATTCATTTTTTCAAAAAATGAGTCTGAATATATCAATTTTGTGTTTGTAAGCATGGTTTTCACTCCTGTCTTATTTAACAATTTGAAATAGAATGTTTCTGCATTACTTGTGTTAAACCCTGAAAAGTATGAATATTTATCATAAAATGCTTTTGAACTGTCTTTTGGTGGAGTTGCACAATGTTCCCATTGGTTATAATTTAAAACATTTCTAGGTTGAGAAGATTTATGCAGATAATGGTTACCATAGTGGTTGTAGCAAAACATTTGATCGTAATTAGAAGAACCTTGCAAATAATCATGTTCTGTAAATTTAGCAGACATCACAAGATCAGACATCATATCATTAATACTTTCAAAGTCCCAATCATCAGCAAATGTGCTGGGTTTTACAAAGTCACTCAATGAAATCTTAAATTGGTGTGGATACTTCAGCAGTTCAACCGGGCCATATATTTTGTATTCAGTATTGTCCCATGCTACCCCGCCGGGTATAGGATTGGCTGTGAAGTTTACTGAAGAAAGTTCTCTTTTCTCGACGTGTGAAGACGTGTGTGGTTTAAGGACCAAGTTGATTTTCTGGCTTGCTGTGTCCATTGTAGCATATTTTCCCTCAATGAAATGTCCCAAGCATAGTACCATGATGAGCCAAAGTATGAGGACAAATGCACCTAGTGCCACCCAAATTTCAATCCATGGAGAAATCAGATAGGTTTCTTTGAGTTGATGAAAAAGTTCCTTTGCTTTGTCTTTAAAGGTTTTTGTTGTTGGCTGTACTTCTGGTTCACTCAGATCTTCAGAAAAATCATCGAAGTTGATGAAGTAGCCTGATGCCGTTCTGTCAATTGTTCTAATTGCTTCTGGATTACTTTTTGCTTTTGGAATTTGTTTTGTTTCATCAGCATAGTCATTTGTTACTTCATTGTAGGTTGGTGTTTCTTGATGAAAAGTTTTGATTTGGGTTTTAAGAGGTTCAAGTTCTATTGCTTTGTTGCATAGTCCTTGTTGATTCACTGTAGATTTTTCAAATGTGATTAGTCTTTCAGTTTGAACCTCTGTGGATGTAGCAAACTTTGGCGTTCTGCTACTTCTCGGGAGTCCACTTGGCCTACTACTTGTTAACGGCCACATGATTGTGGTTTAACCAGGTCGATGGATATAACTCGGTTCTCCTTTTTACCAGCAAGGGGCGGTAGTACTACTGATCTTGTCCCGTTGACAGACAAGACAGGAACTGCTTTTCTGTAAGAAGGCCCAAATTCCTTCTTTACCGCGATCTTCTCTCTGACCAGATCCCCGATCTTTGGAATCCAGACAGGCCTTGCTGGGACAGGTGGTTTCTCTTCAGTGGCTGTTGGCTGTTGTTTCAATTTTATGTTGCTCAGGTCTTTTCTTGTTTCATTTAAGTCCTATAAAATAGCCAATCGATCTTTGATATCAAAGCATTTTTCTTTAACCACTGAAGTTTGACTATCTAAGTCCTGGACTAACATTCTAGTCCCAAACAATAGTTCGTACGGACTGAGACCTCTCAGAGAATTTCTTGGCAGATTATTAAGACTACGTTGGACACTTATTAGATGTTTAACCCACCCAGCTCCCAAATCTAATACCTTTGCTGTTATAGATTGCTTTATGTCACGGTTTTTTTCTTTCCACAATTCCGTTTCCCTCGGGATGAGAGGGACAAGAGTACCGCAATGCAATGCCCATGCTGGTCATGGCCTCCTTATAAGCTCGAGAGCTAAAAGCAGGACCCTGGTCAGAATGCAGCATGCCAATTGCGTATGTGCCGATAAAGACTCGCAAATCTTTTATAACAGTTCTGGCGTCAGCCGATCGCTGGGGCCACATCCATATGAATCTCGTGCATGAATCCACTGCGACCATGATATATTTATAGTTACCATCCCTTTGTAAGGGACCGCAGTGGTCCAGGTAAACACAGGCTAATGGTTTATCTGAGATTAGAAGGGGCGTCTGGGCTGGTCGTTTCACTGTTGATACCTTCATTCTTTGACATATTTCACATTCTAGAACATAGTTCCTAGTTTGTCTTCTCATTTTCGGCCACCAGTATCTCTGTTTTAATAACGATACTGTGGCTGAAACGCCAGCATGTACAGAAGCAAGCCCTTCGTGTGCCGCTATAATGAGTCCTAACCTATGTTCCATGTTTGGAATAGCCCTATCCCCCACTCCAGGGATTCGAGCAAATGGAACGTTATTTGCATCAGTTATGTATGAGTACTTTACTGGAAAGCCTTTCGGGAGTGTTTCTATCGCACCTTTTACCGTAGCGCAGACAGCCTGTAATATTTCGCTGTCTATTTTTGTTTTTGACCGAGTGATGGCAGCTACGGAAGCCGTTTGCACAGCTGCCTTCGCGGCCTCATCAGCCAATGAATTCCCTGCAACGTGAACGCCATCACGTTGATGACTCAGTGTATGTATCATGTGAGTCTTTTGTAGTTCTTTTTGTAAAAGAACTACTTGTTCCCAAAGCATTTTATGCTTGATTGTGCCACCTTTTGCATCTTTAAAACCGTTCTGAGCCCAGATCTGCAAGTATTCATTGTAAGATTGAACGCAATAGTACGAATCGCACACTATGAGTGTGGGGAATTCTCGATCGGTATTTTCAAGCGCCATCTTAAATGCTAGTAGTTCAGCTCGCTGAGCTGTACAATCTCCTAGAGATTGCGTTTTAGTGACCAGTGGTCTAAATTTTCCTTCGTGCCAGCGACCTTTAACGATCGCGCACGCAGCACTGTAAGCTTGTTTACCCCCGACTGCGGGTTGTGCTGATCCGTCCGTGTATATTATACAGCCGTAATGTTCTAGAGGCAGAATTTCGGTCGGCAGAGGACATTCAAATTCATATTGGAGAAATTCTTGTGTTTTTAAATTAGGATCGAATTTGTATACCACGTCTGTAGCAGCAAGGGAATTGGCCCACTGTATCCATCTCGGATGTAGGGCTTTAGCATTCGGAATGCTTGCCTTTGTTACCGCCTCCAGGGCTGGTATTGGTGTCACAATGATTATTCGTTTACCTTGTGCTAGGGCTCTTTCTTTCGCTACAGCAGTTTGTACCGCGGTCAGAATTTTTTCCGTTGGGCTAAATTTCATTTCAGCTTTTGTGTACAAGTGTGATTTGTATGCAATTGGTACCTTTTCTCCCTCATTAGAGGTCAGGTATGTGAATCCGCTTCTTCCTGGGATGACTCGAATCACAAGATTGCGTGTGTTGTCACGTGTTTGCAGTTTTGTTTTAACTAACATGTCTGTTTGTAAAGATCTCAAAATTTCTGTGTGTTTTTGAGTCCAGTTGATTCTTTTAAAATTTGGTTTTATTAGATCATAGAGAGGTTTAACCCTCTCTGCATAATTTATAATGTAAGTTCTTCAGAAATTTAGGAAACCTAGAATTGATTGTAAGTTTTTTAGTGTTCTGGGTGCTTGGATTACAGCACATTTCTCTAGGAAATTGTCAGCCAGGCTTTTGCCTTCACTTGATAATTCATATCCTAAAAACAGGACAGTTAGATGGGCAATTCTTGACTTTTTAAAGTTGAATTTGTAACCCTCTGCTGCGAACCCAAGTATTATGGTGTTCACTCTTTTCAAGTGAGTATCCAAGTCATCATCTGTTAGATAGATGTCATCGACATAAGATAATGCCTCATCATCATATATTTGTAGTAGCTCTGTTACTCTCACTGAGAATAATCCTGGGCTGTTCTTGAACCCCTGTGGTAAACAACAGAACTTTTTTTGCGCGCCATTTATTGAAAACGCGGTCAAATATCTGCTTTCTGGTGCTATATTTTGACAAAAGAATCCATTAGAAATGTCTAATGTTGTTTTGTATTTTTTGCGCACAATGTTATTCATTAGTGCTGCACTGTGTGAGTTTTGCACTGCAAAAGTTTTGCAACATGAGTTCAAGTGTCTTTAGTCCAAAACAAGACGATATGAATTATCTTGTTTGGAGACAGGAAACAAAGTATTGTTCATTTGTGAGGTGCAAGTTTCAATCACACCCTGGTATTCAAGTTGATCTAGGATCTCTTTTATCTGTTTTTAGCTTCTTGCTTAATTGGGTACTGCCTCTGTGCAGTAGGTTGTGATTTTAACTGGATTTTGTGAGGAGGAGAGTCCTCATCCCATCCCACATGGTTTTTATATAATGCAGGAGCTTGGGCTACTGCCCACTTTCTTGCAAGTGTATATTTTTTATGTATTGGAATATGATTTGAAAAGGCAGGCATAATTATTTCTTCGCCATGAGGGCACTCCCTGACAAACTCTGGTGGCCAGTCTTTTTCAGCTAGAAGGATGTCATAGCCCTTGGAGAGATTATCCCAAAATAGACCCCTTATTTTCCTAGTCTTATCCCCCTCTATACGCAATGTTATTTCATATATTTTATGAGGTTTGCTAACTCTGGTATCTGCAGTTTCCACCTGAATGTATTCATTCGTGTCCACTGTCTCCAGATGATTCATCAGGATCTTGCGAGCTATGCTCACTTCTGCTGCGCTGTCTAGCATTGTCTGAGCCCACTCTCCGTTTTTCAGCTGTGTCCTCAGTATCCTCGGCATGTTTGATTACTTTAATACTGGCTACCTTCTTCTTTGGAAATTGTAATTTTTTATTTTGATGAGCAGGTTTCTTGTCTTTGGACTTGACGTGCTCTTCCCTGTGTTCTGATCGTCCTCTTCTTTCCGATTTCTGCGAGGAAGTCTGAAAAGATTGAGAGGGACGTGTATCAATATCTTGATATCTATCAGGTTTTTTTATATTATCCCTATTTCTAAGGTTGTATTCTTTCCCAGAGGGCTCCCTTTGGGGAGACTTGTGTCCTTGGTCCGGAGATCTTTCTCTCCGCCGAGGAGACCTTCCTCTGGTTTGGAATCTTTTTTCTTTAGGAGTGGATTGTTTATTTCCATCCCAGCTCTTTTTTTGAGTGTTTAGATTATTTTTAATAAATACCTTTTCAGGATTTTCAATTAGTAGGGGTTTCACTGGTTTCCCACCCAAACTATCTCTTCCTAGTTCTTCATAGGATTTTTCTATGATTCTGGCAATTTCAAATGGTTGGTCTGCTATATTTGTCTCTTTCAACCTCTGGCGGATCGCCACATTTGCTGCTTCTCCCTTTATATTCGCTAGTAATATTGCCGAGACCTGTTTGAAGTCTTTTAGTAATTTCATACCCAGAGTTAGGGCCGGTTCTGGACCGTATTCATCTTGAATTTGTTTTAGCACATCTGGTATTACTGACATGGATGGAACACCATGTGTTTTTGCGTAAATGGAAGCAAAGACTGTACCCCAAGTGTCACAGTCCTCTACATGTGGTGCGATTCCCATTGGAAGACAGATAGTCAGAATCCTGTGTTTCTCAACAGGGGTGGTATCCGGAAATACCGCCTCTATTTGAGTGATTTTTTGTGCTAACCAGAATGGAATTTGTTCCCGTTTTGCGGGTACTTTACCTAGACAGGACTGTATGTTCTGTGGTGTAATTTTATTTGTGTTCCCCTGAGTAGGGGTCAGCTGTGGAATTTTAATAGCTGGTTGGACTGTTGAAGTCCGCATTACATATTGGACTAATTGTCTATGTATTTTAATTAGTTGTTTTAGCTGTGCTAAAAGATGTGGTGCAGGCATTTCTTCAATGTCTGGATGTGGTGTGTATCCGGCTAGGACCGGCCACGTTGCTCCTGGTCTACCTAGTGGACCGAGCCAGGTGATGTGATTATTATGTTTTAGGGCGCCATTAAACAAGAGCAGGTGCTCTTGGTATTTGAGTGGTATTTCCACCTCCTCGAAAGGAGTATACTCATTCGGAGGTTCCTCTATTTTGTAATAGTGGAAGTCCTTTGTTACAGCGTTTGCTGCTGGATAGTTTATCCATGAATAGAATACCTCTGTCTGCCGATATTCGTGTGCCTCAATTACGAATATTACTGTACCACCTCTCGGTGTCAGCCCATTTTCTATAAGTTTTAAAGTTATAGTTTTCCTTATGTTGACCGGGATGAGTATTGCCCCTGGGTCTTGCTGTAGGAGACTATTGTCATCTGCTAGGAGTTGAGCTGCTACTCTAGCTGTCTCCCTTTCTACTTCACTGTCTGACATTTTACTGACAGGAAGGTTATTTTGTTTATTTGCAGATCAGGTTTCTATGGAAATAAAGATTAGATGCACAATATTTTGGAACAGTGTATCATTCAACGTTGAATAAACCAAGAACCATACATAGGAGTCTCCTCCTACTAAGTTTGGCGCATTTAACCTTTCACCCACTCCAGACGTCTTTGGAGTATTATGGGAAAAAAGGGTCTGAGTGAAAAAGCACGACTGAGTTACTCTAATGTCTTACATTAGATTTATCGCCTATCCAAACCGTTGGGCGCCATGTAGTGTAGTTCCTATTTTCCCAATAGGCTCTGCGCATTGGAATAATATCTTCAATAGTATAGACGTAGGACTGTGGTTAACTAGGTCTTCTACTGACGATATTAGACTTAAAGTTTATGTGTGCCAGCTAGCTCAGAGTTCACTAGAAACTTTCTTGAATAGGCAAGGAGGAGTTTAACCTCCCTGGATAGACAAGAAGGGATTTAGTTTCTGACAACCATAGAACATGACAACTTTGCTCTCCCCTAATCAAGAGTATATCTCTAGAGTCGTGTGAAAACAAAAGACAACTTATTTTACTCAGTCAGTACGTGCATTCTTAGTTTCACCAGATTGTAGAGAAAAGGAAGAGATGGGCGTGTTCAATAAAAAGGTGTTATTTATTGATCAGTCTCTTTTCTCGTACAAGAGAAATGAATCGCTATTATTGCAATACTTAAGGTTAAGTACAGTGCATACAGTAAAAGCAGAATTATAAAATAATACTGTAAAAGCATTGATATGGTTTCTTAGCCATATGATACTTTAAAATGGATAAAATAGATACATCAAAAAGTAAAGCGGAAGGTTCCCCTGGTTTACTTTGCCCGGATGACGCGGAACACGGAGGAGCAGGGAGGCCGACTTACATGAGATCGGTTTCATCATATAAACCACGGAAAACAGCGCTAAAAGAAAAAAAGCTGCTTGATCAAAAAGACAATAAGGAATGATACAACCGTCTAAATTGAATCTGAGAGATCTGGTGGCTCCTCCGGGGTTCTTTACCGTGCACCTTTACTGATATCAGCCATTGAGCAAAAGTGAAGGCACTGACGACCTTTATTGAACTGTGGAAGTCTCTCTTAAGATAGAAAAAGAGAAAATCAACAGATTATTTATGAGACTGTCAAAGTTGTCCTGAAGAAGGTGTACATATTTGGAAATTGCACCGAAACGCAGCGTCGACCCTTTGTACTTTGACCTTTTTATGGTTTTTTATTGTTTTTAATCTAGAGTGTAACCCCTAGTGGGAGGTATTTTAATAAATTTTTGTTATCACTTTCAATTCTTCTGGTGTGCTTACCTGCTTTACCTGTTTAGAAATAGATGTCTATTTTGCATCAAAGTATATCATTTTCACTTGGGATGGTGTTTGTTATATAAGTCTTTCTACATGCTATAGAGTGGCTATTGGTTTTATGACCTGAATGAAAGTAGGTTCTGTGCAGACATTGGTATTTTCCAATCCTTGACTCTGGACTTTAATAGAGTCTTTTTCCAAAAACACAGGCCTACTGTTTTTAAATAAAATAGATACATACATATATACATTGACTAATCGTACTCAACTGGTGCTTCTAACTACGCCTACCCCAGTGTACCTGACCTAAGCCTAATACGTGGGCGGGAGTAGATAAGTAGCAGTTTAAGTTAAGTTTGCTTTGCCAAGGGTCTGACTCAAGAATTCTCTGTAAGGGGTTATTCAGTTCTGTACCTGGGATTTAGAAGGCTGGAGGGCTGGTATCTCAATCTCAGGACTTGATATCCCAGCTGCCTGCGAGGGCGGCTGGAAACGCCGGAGCTGGATTTCTCGGCGCGAGAAAAGGCAGCGTCTCTCTCTCAGCGCATCAAAAGGGAGGGGCAGCGTCCGTGGGCTTTCTCTATCAGCTGGGCTCCTCGGCAAGTCGTGCTGCTCCAATCTCGTCACCACCACCGTGTGTTTGCTTAGGGCAATGTCGGTAATATTTATACCTGAAAGGTGCCGAGATTGACGTAAGGATGGACATGAATACGTCAATAAGGATGTCATGAGAACTGGTCGTTCTTACATTCTTTACTGGAGTTCTTGGCTAAATCAAAACAATAGCTGCGGGGGATTTCCCAGGTTGCTGGAGGTTTGATTTGTTTTGAGAACTCGGTATGCTTTCTATGGGGGCTGGAGGAATAGTGCTTGCTTAATGTGGTAGCATGCGCTATGACCTAATCAGAAAGCGGGTTTCTGTGCCGTTGTATGGCCACTATTGATTTATTAACCGGGCAAGGGTCAGAAGCAGGAATATTGATACAGATCCCATAGGAAATACATCACACTACCTGATAGGGGGGCACGATTTTACTCAGGTTTCTATGGTCATGAGACCTTTCCTTATCTTTAGGAATTATGCTGCCACCAGTGGATTCTAGTCCACACAATTTTCTCTCTTTTTCAAGAGCCAGGGTCTCTTTTGCAAGGGCAATTTCTTGCCTCTTGATTCTAAGCTTGGATTCCCTCATCCTAGCATTATGCTCTCTTCTCTCAGGGGAAGTAATTCTCCCTAGAGCTGAGGCATGGGACCCTATTGAGTCAACAGAATGGTTGGAATCACTAGAACGTGATCTTCTCCTTCTGTGCCCATTGTTAGGCCAACCTGGGGGTCTGGATTGGATTCTCCCATTCTCAGTCCCAAGCAGTCCTAGGTTAACCTGGTTCAGTTCGCTGACTTGCACCTGGCTAGCATCCACTTCAGCATCAGCATCCCCTTGGTTTTCATCCGTGGGATCCTCTGGTGAGGGATGGTCCTCTTCTACACTACCTGATGGACCTGGGTTGGATGCTTTATCTACATCATATTCCACTAGTATATCTATCAGGTGCTTAATAGTGGGACTTTGTCCTTGTCTCAGCCTTCTGGCTGAACATAAACTTCTCAACTCATGAAAAGTGAATGTGTCATATTTAGAAGGTGCCCTGGGAGGGTCAACTTCTGGTAGAGGCCCACTAGGCCCTACATCCAAGGACATTTTCTAGTGAGGTGTGGTGTGTGCACCTACCTACACTAAATGGTATATACTAGAACCTCTCTAGAGTTGTAGTCAGGATGTGCTAAGCCCTTTGCTCTACAACAACTAAGTTCAGTAGAACTTAAAGTATTATAAGACTTGATTTATATGTACCTCTTGGTAGCTTAATGTGATCGTTCAAATGATATTGCAAGATTATATGGTAAAACAAATTCAAGCTCTTATCCCATCCGCTGCACACCAATGTGAGAAATTAGCCTGTCATATGATGTCCACTATTCTAGTGGGCACCTTGCACCAGTCTAAACGACCCTTATTGATGATGGTTGTAAATTCAACCTTATAGACTAGCTATCCTAGTGGTAGAATGGACCAGCAGTCTTAGGCTAAACTCCAAAGAGCATGTGAAGCTGTTTGTTTTACCAATTATAATCCCTCGAATACCAAATGAAAGGACACCACACAAGGTATATATCAAATATATATATATTTATTTCTAACACAACCCCTCTGCACTCTTTATGAGGTCGGAGATCGAAGTACATCATAAGTTACTCAATTAGCATACTATAAGTTGCACAAATACAGTTATGCCCTAGGGGCCTCACAAACCATATACTAAATAAGTGGTATAAGGACCACTTCAGAAATAGTGAATAGGCCTAGGGCCTAGAGAATCACTGAGGCTACACTAGACGACCAAAGGTTAGGTAGTAGGAGACCCACGGGAGACGCGTGCAGTGTCTAAACACAGTTATGAGTTACCATTGACTTATAATGGGAACGTAAAAGTTACAAAGTTAAAGATTTAGGGCACTTCCGGATGGACTACAACAAAACCACTTTAGAGTAGGACACTTCGAGAGTCAAGACCCACGGGAGCACCGGAGTACTCGTGTTACCTCACCCAGGGAAGCCGGGTGCATAGGTGCCTTTTGATGTCGGGTTTCGTCGATCGTTTCAATGGGGATCTGCAAAGAAGTGCTGCAGGGGACCAGATGAAAAGAGTCCAGGGTGGATCCAAGGGTGGATTGAGGAACTGAAGAACCTGAAAGCAGAGGGGACAGAGTCTGGGTCACTAGCCAGTGACCAGGAAGCAACCAGGCGATATCGAGTTGATTTCCGGTGAAGAGGTGAAGCTTGTCTCTGCAGCCACGAGGACAAGGAGGTGTCGACGATGACCAGGAGCTGGATTCGAGCTGTTCCACGAAGGATCTAGTTGACTGATGCGTCGGTATCCGGTTTGGACCCAACAAGCCTTGGCAAACGCAACCCATGCAGGAAGTGAAGATTGGCTTCGAGTCAGACCAGCAAGGTCTGGGGAGATTCTCCTTTGGAGGGAAGCTGAAGCAAGGCTGGAGCAACCAGGCCAGCAGTGTAAATTCAAAAAGAAGTCTTCAGAGGGCTAACTAGCCAGCGGGCTAGCAACCGGGAAGACGCATCGAGCTGAAATGCAGGAGCAGGCCCCACGCGGCACTCGTGGAGTGTGGAGGGCTGAGCTTTGGTGCAAATGTCGCTCGGGTCTGGGGCTTCTCGTACCCCAATGCACAACTGCGAGTTACCTCAGGAGTCGATGCAGTTAGCAAAATGCAGGAAGTCCAGGGTGTCTGGTCCCACATCTCTCGTCTCAGCTTTGCTGTGGAGGTGGATCGGAGTCAGAGAAGTCTGAAAGTCCAGTTCATGTGTCGCTGAGTCTTCGGGTTCCGGCAGGGGCATCGACAAAGCAAACTGGCAAGTTACTGGTGGTGCCTGTTTGCACAGGGTGGTCACTCCTTGACCACAAGGGAGATGTCTTCAGTCTTCTAGTCGAAATAGAACGTTGAAGGTCCAAGAGTTTTGTATCAGAGTTTCGCTCCATGATAATCTAAAGTCCTGGGGACACAGCTCCTATCTTTATACTGATTTTAGGGGATGGATTACCTGCTAGGTCCCTCCTATGGGTGGACCTGGGAAGGGGGTGGTTACACCCCTTTCCCTTATTCCAGTTTCACGCCAGAGCAGGGCTGGAGTGCCCCAGCAACTGGTTTGAACCGGGCTATGCATGGAGCACCCTGTGTGCCCCAGGCAGTGTCTGGAAAAGCCTCTTTCCATTCAACCCCCCTGCCCCAATACACTACAGGCTGTCAGGGGAGGTGCTAGCACCTCCCTCAACAGAAAACCTATCGTCCAGGCCTCCCTTGCTGGAGTTTCGTCCAGCTGCAGGAGGTCAGACTCATGTCTGTGGCAGCAGCATCCATTTTGTGATGCTGAGGCTCTGTTTAACTTTAACCGGGTAAAGCAGTAACTACATGTCTTTTCCCTCTAGAAGGTTGGAATGCTACCCCTGCTGCCAGGACTGGTGGGGGGGGGTAGTATTCCAAAGTGTTCCATGTTTTGATAAAGCCAACCCAAAGTTAGCATTCAACCGCAAGGATTATAATGCACTTAAGAGTATATGGTAAGGCTATATCATAAAACAGCTATAAGGTGATGGTTCCGAAAGCTGCGGAGGGGCATAGCTCATGCTAGGGCACCCTATCACATAAAACCAAGCACTCTGCCTCCAATATTGTTAAGGCCTGCCATAGGAGTGACTTATAGATTACTATGTGTCTATATATAAGGTAGATATAGATATACTATATCTAAGTAAGGGGTGATTACACCACCTTACCCAAGCTGAGTGATCAGCCTGTGGTGTCAGTTTAGATGGCCAGCCAGGGGTGGCATAATACATGCTGCAGCCTCTGGTAGGTCTTGGATACACCTATGCCCTGGGTACCTATGGTACACTATACAGGGGCTCACAAAGGTGACCCAATGCCCAATCTGGTATGTACCTAAAGTACATGGTATCAATTTAGAGAGAGAACAGCTGGGTTGTGGGTCTGATTAGCAGGCCCACAGTCACACTAAAATCGAAAAACCAGAGAATCACAGCAAAAGGTGGGGGTGACCATAGGAAGCAGACCCTAGTCTCCTACAGAGGAGAGAAAAGCTAGGCCTGGGGAGAGAAGACTGTTAATATCAGTGAATACGATGTCATTACACACCATAATATATGCAGGCCCGACCACAGCAATACCAATAAATGCAATGTTGATGCCAGCCAATAAAATGTGCACGCATAACAATGTTGATACTAGTAGAAACAATATCAATATATGCCATAATCTATGAACGCAAAACAATGTCAATATCAGTAAAGACAATATCAATGTACTCTATGACATTTGTGCCCACAATACTGAGGATGTCTGGAAAAATGATATCAATTATCACCATATTAATTGTACACATTTTAATAAACTCATCTCATTGCTGTCGGATTCACCCAAGGTGACCTCTCCATCAACCCTGAGTCAGAGATACGTGGTCAGACAAGTCCTGCGACCCAAACCCGACCCTACCGATAGACAGGTCCATAGGTAGGGTTACACTTTACCACCCAAATACAAATGATAAATGTTGTAAAGCGCTCTGATATCTTTGGGTCTGGCCAGCGCTATATAAGGCTCTTAAATAAATAAATAAATGCATACCCAGGGAAAACCTTTAGGCGAGCAAGATAGTAGAGATTTGTTTATCGAGTCTGACTGCTGCTGAAGTACAAGGACCGCTGCCAGAACAAATTCACATCTGCGCAATAAGATCGGTGAGCTGACCCCATAATTGAATAGAGGTTCTGCTAAATCCATGAGGCGGTGGTCCATCCCAAAGGCTGGGGTCACAGGGTAAGAGACTATATCTGATCCTTAGTCCCAGCATGTGGTGTGTTGCTGAATGAGTATAAAGAGAATTTAATGCAGTCCAAAGTTACTAAATTTCAAAAGGATTTGAAAAGGTTTGAATTTAACAAAATCTACCCATATGCTGATCCTAATTTCACGATTCTAGCTAAAAGCAATAAGGATTCTGACCAATCCGACGATAACTCCTCCAACAGCAGTGGGTCCAGCACTGGTTCCAACAAACAAGGCCGGAGACGAGGGAACAGAGGCAATCGGGGTAACCAAGGATACCAGAACCACCAACCAAACTGGCCAATGGCACAACCCCCCCCTGGATGTGGACCCCCGCCATTCCCCTTCCCTCACCCACATTTTCCAATGATGGGCTGGAACCCTGCCTGGCATCAACCTCATTTTTAGAATCAGTACCAACAGCCTTTTTTAGAGAGGGGCCGGAGAGGCAGAGGCAAGAGCAGAAGGACAACCATCCAAGTGTCTTGGCAAACAAATGACCCGGTAGGAAATCACACCCGGAGCAAAATACCACAACCGGGGACAAGCAACCAGTAAATCTCATTACAAATCTGTCAGATCTGCAATTGACAACTATTGAAGAACAGGTCCTTGAAAAAGGCCTGGGCTTTGTTCCCACAGCTCGTCCAGATAAATTCAGACTGCACTGTGAACTGTTGAAAGGTGAAATGAAGCCCTTTAGGGTGTGGCCACGAGTTACAAACCACAAACCACCCTGCCCTGCGGTCATGAGCCGTGGGCACATGTCATCGACGCAACATTTCACTGAGGAATAAGGAACAATGATATGAGATGACAAAAGATTACAGTTGAGGTGTCATTTTATTGCACAAACACATGTATTTCAATAAAACGCATTTCTAGTGAATATTTTTTAAGAAAAAATGGCTTCACTCTGCCAGGAGTACATGCTAAATAGAACTTGCTTCTAAAATGCTGCGAGGCAAGCTGAAATGAGTAACTCTTAAATATGCATAATGGAAAACTGCCAGAGATTCAAAGACCTGGAGTACAATTTTTTATGAAATCATAGTGCCTAGAATCAAGCCTTTCTGATGAGAATTATAAGGCATGCTGGAGTGAGGATCCATTAGAAATCACATTTAAATTAGCTAGAGACTTCAGAGAGACACAGAATACATCCTATGACAATGTTGAGAACTTGAAACAAGCCTTCATGAAGAGAACAATTCCTGCAGGTTAAACAGTTTAAAGGGACCCAGAATGTGAGGGGCCAGGATTAATGAAACAGCACAATTGAAATTGCTTAGGGAAGGAAACCTACTCTTGACTGCAAAGCTATTAATGCACATGTCAAGTATAGGAGGAACAACGTTATTGCTTTGCAATTGCAATAATGTTTTCAAGAATAAGGGCGAAGCAGAGGAGAGAGAGAAGGACAATTTTAAAGTGGCAGAAACAATTAGAGCTTCAGCCAAAGATGCTTAGATAGGGGCTGAAGGAGGCCACACAGGCGTCAGTGACCCAATGGGTCACTGCCACGAGGTAGTCTGGAGAATGGTCTGAGGAACAGATTTATATACTCTTTCACTGATGAACTATTGATATGAGGATAACGACATTATCAGGTGTCCCTACAGGACATGACACATTTTGGTCTTGTCTGGCTCATTCTTAAGAACACAGAAGTGTCACCCACGCTATGTTTCTCAAAAGGTCACAGGATGTTTGACCATGACTCATAATGAAATTGCACATCTATTGACCAGGATTTGCGTCACTTCAGGGAAGATTTTATAAGAAAGAGGAACATTTTAAAAGATATTGGTCGCATGTCTTAGTTACATTAAGGCTAGCAACAGATAAAATAATATGATAGATGACATTCGGCAAGTGGCCTCGATCATCAGGTATTGCGTGATGTCTTTCTTAGCTCGGGAAGTTCCCTGTTCTTGCGGTATTGCTATTCTTGCAGCATATCCGTGGGTGTAAGAGACGACGTGCAGATCGAGGGGGTGGGGGCCCAGGGGGAGCTGGGCCTCACTGAGACGATTTGTATAAGAGAGACACTTTGGGGCCTATTCATAGAAAAAGAACAGCTGGGACAGATGGGTCAGTTTAACAGATTCCTTTTTATGCTAGCTGGTGGGCGCTCATCAAGGTCTCATGCTTCAAGGGTGGGCAGAATTGGCCTGGGGTAAAAACTAGACTCTGCGTCAGAACTGACCGATTTTTTTAGGAAATTGAAATTAAAGGCCCTCTTCGAAGGTAAGGAAGACTCCAATGCAGACCTACGGAAAGGCGATACTGGCCTCAGACTTAAGTCTACTTTTACACCTCCTCCTCACACAGTACCAGCAGCTATTACAGCCTTCGAGCAGGCAGTGTTTCAAGACCTGGAGACCTGCCAAGAGCCCACCACTTTTGGGAATTTCAAGACGGAAGAGTACAAAGCACTTGAAATACTAAAAAATAACACCACGATTACGATCAAACCCGCCGACAAGGGTGGAGGGATTGTCATCCAGAACACTACTGACTACGAGAAAGTTTGTCAAGATTTACTGAACGACACTAACAACTACACTCCACTTAGTCACGACCCTTCTGCGAATCTCCAAAACCGGATTGCCAACATGGTCAAGGAAGCTGAACAAAATGGGAAGCTATCTAAAAATGAGGTGGATCTTCTTTCAACCAGCAAAGGCATTGTCCCTTATTTTTATACTCTTCCCAAAACCCATAAGAATAATCTGCCACCACCGGGCCGCCCTATAGTATCAGGCATTGGGTCTCTACTCGAACCCTTGTCCAGTTTCTGCGACTACTTTTTGAAACCCATTATTCAAAAAACTCCCACATACTTAAAGGATACTAAGAGCCTGCTCCACCTGTCCTTCGAAGCAAACTCAGGGATATTGGCTACTCTAGACATAGAGAGCCTGTACACGAGTATCCCTCAAGACGAAACGATCAAAGTATTGAGTGCAGCGCTTAATTCAGCTACATGGGAATACACAACTCCCAAAGAGTTCATAGTAGACTGTGCAACCATCGCGCTCAATGAGAACTTCTTTGCTTATAAAGGACAACTATACCTCCAATGCTCTGGTACTTCGATGGGCAGCACCTTCGCCCCAAGTGTGGCAGGTCTGTATGTCTATGATTTTGAGGCCAAAAACATCCTACCCACAAACAACCCTTTTGCCACCAACATCTTCTTTTGGAAGCGCTACATAGACGACTTGCTCCTTATATGGCAAGGGAGCATGGAGCGTCTGATGGAATTCCTAGTCTGGCTCAACACGATTGACAGGTACCTCAGGTTCACCCACACAGTGAGCACAACTGAAGTGGTATTACTTGACGTAGTGGTCACCAACACTGGAACGGCATTGACCACCAGAACACATTACAAAGCAACTGCCAAAAACAACCTTCTTGAATTTACCAGCTTTCACCCTCGACCGTTAAAATAGAATCTGCCCTACGGACAATATTTAAGGATCAGGCGCAATTGCAGCAGTATTAAAGACTTTAAAGAGCAATCAACCGACCTAACTAACAAACTACAAAGGAGAGGTTACCCTAGCCATATCCTTAACAAAGGACTAAAACGGGCACGCAATCAACCTCGTGAAGTTCTACTGGAACCATCCGAAAGAATCCCGGAGGAACCACCCCTCACCTGCGTAACAACCTACAGCACCCTGTCCAACCTGATGAAAAAATCTATCAATAAGAACTGGAAAATCATCACCAGCACCAAGAAGACTTGGCAGAAACCACTCTTCTCGTTCAGGAAGGGACGTAGCTTGAAAGATTCTCTGGTGCATACCAGGCCCAAGGAACTCGTTGCCATGCCCACACGCAGTATCACTGATGCATGGAACCTACCTAGGGTTACTGGACACTTTCCATGCTCCAATTTCTCTGTGTGTCACCTGACTACGGCAACGAAATCCCTCTCCTGGAACCTGGGAAAACATGGTGGCAAAAATCACACACGAATTGCAACTCTGCCAACGTTATCTACCTGATCACGTGCCCCTGCATGCATCGGTACGTGGGAATGACTACAAGGAAAATCAAGCAAAGGGTGTGTGAACATAGGAGCAATATCAGGTGTCGTAAAGCCACAACCAAAATGAGCGACCACTTTTTACAAGTCAACCATACCACCAATGACTTGAGGTGGACAATCATAGAGCAACTCAATGAGGGCTCTAACATTGCGGAGAGACTCTTTGAGAAGGAGCAGAGGTGGGTGTACCACCTTGGTACCCACCTCAACGGCCTTAATGATGATATACCTTGGGCCTCAATACTCAAGTAATTGCGTAATGTTCATCCTCTGACCCATAAAGAGTCCTTTTGATGATATAGAACTTTGCAGCCAGTAGCAGGGTTTCCTACTTCGAACTCACTATTATTAAGACTAGCCCAGATGCTGGCATCCCCTGTGTATTATTCTTCCTGCTTTTCCCTGCGGATCTATACACACACCTTTGCTGCCCTTCGGCATCACATGGTGTTTTTGATGCCACCGGACCATGTCCATTATCTGCGAAGTGAAGCTCATTTACTGGACTTCAATTGACTCTTTCCAGTATACCCGATCCTCCATGAGAGGACAATCGGGTCGATTATCTGACCCGTGGTTCTACGTTTTCTGTCACCACTGTGATATATAACCCCATGTTCTTTGTCACTACTGTGATATATAACTAGGTTTCCCTTTTTGGCTTCTAGACTTGGATCGAACCTGCACACATTGACGTGGTCGGGATAGCAACACATCTCCTGAGTGTGTGCACTTTTTTACCATCTTGCGGCCACGCTCCCCTGTGTTAAATCAACATGATTAAAGTGTCTTTGTTTTGCATCAAAGCGAGCGTTTTAGCGCTCTAGTCTCCTACCAGTGACATGGCACTGTTTACCTCAGTGCCACTGCCCATTGGAGCACTCCGCGCATGCGCGACTTAGCCGCGCCCACCCCGGAAATGCGACCGCTGCTCGCCCTGTTCACGCTACTTATTCCGCTGTGGTGCACCGGGTCCCCATCGTCGAGACCCGGTTCAGAGGGATCGTGCAGGTTCACACACGGGTGCCTGGCATCGTGGGCGTGAGTGCTTCTGAGTCCGAATAACCTATACCAGCTAAGTACTTCCCATGGCTTCTTTTATAGTTTGTCCCTCTGTTCGTTTTTTTGCAGGATGTGCCAAATACGCCATCACCCCCCTCCCGTGGTCTATGTGGTGATATTTTCTCACCTTCCAAGTGAGAACCTTCGCATTTTTGTTTTGTTATTGCGGGGGATAGTGGTCACTGACCTTTGGCATAATTGATCCGCCTGTGGCACACATACAACGCGTCACGCGTTGTCTAAGGGCTTACTACTAAAGCTTCCCATTTCCCCATAGTGTCACTTATTCCTCCGGCCCCACCCCATGCTCATCGTATCACACACGCGCTCCGGTGGGCGACTTCCTTTGTCCACCGGCATGGGCATTTTTATTGATCGGCATTACACCGAACTGCTGTCTTGGACGCAGCTCAGCACACACCTACAGGCGATGTCACCTAACTCTACAGATAGTTTAGTGATGTGTGGATTTGCCGGTCTACATGAGCACGAGTCACAATTTTGATACTCCAAAACTCGAGAGCAAAAACTAATTGTTTGTTTGTCTCTTTGTGTTTGTGCGTGACGTTTGTCTCCACAGGTGCATTTTCATTTTTGTAGTCTCTCATCCAGAGACCAGTAGGGGTTCTTCCCATCGATATTTTTTGTGTGGCCTCCTCATCATTTGCACTTTTTCAGACGACTTTTAACTTTCAAGTCCCTTGGTAGGGTGGGCCTTAGCGCGTCCATACCGTCGGGGTTTAATTCACCATAGGTCCTGACGAATGCCAGGTTAATTACACCATTATTGGCAGAAACATGTTGACCATCACCTAAGAATATCGGAAACAGACCATTCAACTTAGTTGGTCTAGTTTGCCTACACATTTTTAATATGTCTTTATTGATCAGCCATTAAATCAATTTTTGATACAATATAGGCATTTTTAAACCCACCATGTCACTCTTTTCACATAGTCTATCACTTAGCTCTCACATCTTCACATTACCCGCTCCGCAGTAAATCTGGCGTTGAAGCACACTGGGGTGACACTCGGTCACTCCCAGTGGGGCCCGATGATGAAGCATGTCACCGACCAGGCCGGTGAGTGAGGGCTTTCTAAACACACCAAATAGGTGTTGTTTTTCCTTTGTGCTCTAATACTTGTGTGTTTTCCAAACAAGTAACACTCTTTCATTGTTGTTCTTAAAGTCAAGTGGGGATTAAGAGTGTTGCTCCCTCCCTACCTCTCTCTTTGTTGATATGTGTTGCAAACTAGGACAAGTGCGTTGATCACTTTTCCCTGGTTAGCATGCTAGAGAGGGTGAAGATAGCTACTGTTTTTTTTCACTTGAACCGTTGAGCGTTACAAAAGTGGTACACCCGGGCCCTTTCTGTGTTTTATAGGTCCACTGATGTATTACACTTGGGCCACTGAGCGATAGACAGATGGTCTCATGTATTTTGCTTGAACCGTTGAGATTGTATCTTATGAATTAGAACAATGGAAACAGCTAGACTGGAAGTGAACGATTAAAGTCTTACCAGGGCAAGGCTCGTGGTTCATAGACGATAAAGTGTTGAGAACCGAAATACGGCAGGAAGTCTGCTTCTCTATGGAGTAGTATGACGATTCCTATGTGGTGAGAAATTAGAATATTAGCATTGAGTGTAACTCATGATGCCTTCAAATTGTATTTGAGTGCTCGGGGGTGCCAGGCGTGTGTCTTACCTAATTAAGGATGAGGTTCCAAGGGGCACGTGCAGTGCGTGCTTACAGCAAGACTGCAGTTGTCTGCTTGCTGGAGATCGATGACCCCGAGCGGATGCTCGTGATGCCTTAAATAGTTCTCAAAGCCGAAAACCGGAATGGTAGGCAGGCAAGTTGTTGGCTGTATGACTGGGAGAGCAGCTCACTACACTGCAGTTGCAGTACCTCGTGTGAGATAATCAGCATTATCCAGTGACTACCTGCTTGTGATTGTAACCATGATACCAAGACTGCTGTGCCCACTTTTCTGTTGGGATGTTGCAGTAAACGTGGGACGTGCACAGAAATTGCCTGGAGGCAAGTAGCACTTCAATTATATTGTCTTTGAAACAGCTTGTTTGATGACAGAATGCTAGCTAGCAGCATGGAAAAACAAGCACTGAAATACAAGTGCGAAAGTTAATTGTGAGATTGAGGGGGAGCAGGGGGTAAGACCAGGAGTAGTGTGCAAGTGCACGCTGGGAAGAGCAGTCTGTTCTTTTTCAAAGCACATACTCGTGCTTGTGGCGCACTCCTGCTCGCTCCCGCAAGGTGGATGCCGCCACAAGCACGAGTATGTGCTTCGAAAAAGAGCAAAACAACAGCTAAAGGTCTCCTATGCCGTGCATGTGCACGGCATAGGCGAGACCTAAAAAGAGGGCTACAAGTCACAGAGTGAATATAACATAAGATGACCAGGCGTCCCGGATTTGCCAGGACGGTCCCCGTTTTTCAACAGCTGTCCCAGCACTCTCCACTATTGGAATGGCTTCCAAGTTCAAGTCCTAAATACCCAAGCTACTTGTCCCATGGGAGGAGGGGAGGGAAAATCCCTGTTGTCAAACCTGCCTCGAGGAAAGTTTCCCACCTTGCGCCTAGGTGACTGTTCCTGATCCTCCCCACAGGTCACACCCGCACAGTGGTATCGTCTTGCCACCAGTTGGTAAGAACGGAGCCCTCTATTCTTTACACTAAGGTCCTGATGAATGCCCTGGACCCACCTGGGCCAACACGGCAGAAACATGTTGACCGATTACACTACGGTTAGGGGACAGTAATTTCCACATACACGTCCATTGATTTTAATATCATATAGTTACCAATCACATTAAAAACACAATTTGATGACTATAATGATTTTTACTCTCACTCACTTTTTTATGGGCCCCCGCTTAGTTTAGAACTGCATCCCTGTTGTCAGGTGTATGCCCGCCTTCTATCAAACCAAGGTTTTAGGGGGCGAGGACTGGCCGATGAAGAAGCATGACACAAGGTGGTGTGTGAGACCAGTCCCTTACACTTTTTGAGATGCCCTCACTCATAATACAACCATAACTCCACAGTGGTCACTACAATAGGAGCAGCTCTTGTTATGTTTAACATTTATTGTTGGAGGCTGCTAGCTCCTGGAGCCCTACGCCTCTTGTTCCCTTCTCCACATATTGTGAAGCTCAGGTGTGATTAATATAGTTAACAGTTGTTCCAAGAAAGCAATTTAATTCACAGGCGAGCTAATGGGTTCAAAAATTGCATCTTATGTATGTTCTTACTGCCTGTTTTGTAATTCTCTGCTGAGGAGCGCTGTTATTCTGTGCGATCGCTTGACAGAAAGTTATAGTCCTTCTACTATTTTTCGTGAAATGTCCCTTTTTTTGCTTTAAAATTCTGGTCACCCTAATATAACAGGAGTGATTAAAAGCCACCATGAAGCCCCCTCCCCTTCGATAGCCTCAGAAATGCAGGAAAAAGGGAAAATCAAGACATTTTCATGTCGGCGTCTCAATAGCTAACATGGTTCCTTTCAAATGAGGCATCAAAATGTTATAATGTATCTTTTCATGCAACCAATCGGACTTGCTTGCTTTGCTCGCCTGTCTCAATTTCAGAGAAGAGTTCACGCCTCACCAATTACACATTTCACCAGCCGCCACTGCACCAGTAATGCCATTTTTAGCTCACCCACTTACAATTTTAATCAAGATGCGACGGTTTAAAAACAACATAAATGTTGTCTTAAGGGACATAACCTCGCCCAAACTAGGAACCCAATAAATAGGGGACTGTACAACCAGTGAACAGTATTACTTTTGGATGCTTCCAAGGGCAAATGTGGAATTCACTATTGCGGAATATCACACTTGCTAAACAATGTTTCATTATCCTCTGTGAGAACATGAATGTTTAGCAAGTTCTTAAGAGGTTTGGCTGTTTCTGTATACTTACACCAACAGTTATGTCCAACAGTTATTCAACTGCTCTCAATCCCTGTTTAGTGTTGTAGCTATTTGTGCTGTACATGCTTTGTATGTGTGTATGAATCATGTGATATTACTCCTGCTATTGCCACCTGTTCTTTACTTTTTTTGTGTTTGGGAAGTTTGCACTGCTGCTGTCCATACCTTTGTTGTTTTATGAAGCTTGGTATAAAATGTTCAATTACGCAAAATGCAACATTATCTGCACTGCCAAAACTTGTTTTATTAGTAGAAGTGAATGAACAAGTAAATCCTTGCAAAATATGCAAACACAGTTTACTTTTCTTTTTACATGTGAAAAGCTTTTTGAAATATATGAGATGATATGACATTTTAAAACAATGAGTCTCCAGGTCATGTATAAAACCTTCCACTAATTCTGGCATTTAACTAACAGCATACTAGAGTTCCAAGCCCATAATGAAAGTGCTAAAAACAAAACTAGAAATTCCCACAATGCAGCATGCGTTTAGCAGAAAAGCCATGATGGCTGATGGTATCATATCATAGTACCACATGCCAGATTTTTAAAATGCAAAATAAAATCTTGCTCCTGTCTTTCTGCCATTTATTCTTGAATGCAATCAAGGGTTCAAAACAGCCCAGTGTATGAGGGCAGAGATTGCCTTTCAAAGGTACATGTGAACATCTCATTAATAATGAGCTCCAATAAACACTCCTTAGAACAAGCATTTGCAATGCAATTGGTCTTGCCTTTGGGGCCTTATATGTATTTAGCGATGCAGCACAGTAGCCTGGGTGCTGAAACATCTACTGTTCTTTCAGATAGAAGGAAAATAAGCAACAAACTGTGTGATACCCCAGGTATGGGAACACATGAAGAGAAATATTACCTTCCAGCGGAAAATGGTATAGTCCAAAGCTCTGTTTTTAATATAAAATCAGGGCCTTCGGTGGTCATATCACTGAAAATACAAGATTAAAAAAAATATTATTGTCTATGGGTGCTCATGGAAGACAATTTCTATGGACTGGAATCTAGAGAATGCTAAAGTGATTCTGGTATTTTTCTGGCGGTCGTTTTCTATCATGAAAGTCAAATAGAGGCAGTTGCTGGGAAAAGTTAAAAAAAATAAAGTCCCTAACCAGAAAGCAATTCTGGTATTTTACTGACCTCTACTGGTCGTATTCTATCAAGACAGTTAAATAGAGGCAGTTGAACAGAAAAAAAAGTCCTTAAGCGGAATCAGACAAGTCCTAGGGCTGATCTCCAGAGCCCTAAAGTATATACCAGAGGTCTTGAATGCTCAACCTAATAAGTGTATACTAAAGTATATATAAGAGGTCTCGAATGCTCGACCTAAAAACAAAGGGCATTCTTATATACCAGAGCAATGCCTACAGCAGCAGATGAATGTCCAAGTTATTCGCCACAGTTCGGGTTACTAAGGAAGGCAGGTGCACGTCTAGATTTTGATCAGAGAAAGGGGTGCGCCAGGGATGCATCTTGGCCCCCCTCCTCTTTACCATTTATATCAACGGGTTGGGAAAACATCTAGAGGTAGGGGGAGCAGATGTCCCGCGTGTAGGAGGAGCCAATGTACCAGCCCTCCTATACGCGGATGACGCAGTCTTAATAGCGCGCACTGGTAATGGCCTTCAGACCCTGCTGGATTGCTTTGGGGTCTTCATGGACAACCTTGACCTAAGAGTTAATGCACAAAAATCCCACTCTATGATAGTTGGCCAACAGAGAAGCAAGCCCAAATCCAAAACTTTCACTTGTAAAGGGGAGGTGGTCTCAAGGGTTAAAGTCTTTCCTTATCTGGGGATCTTGTTCGACGAGAGGGGTTCGTGGGTTCCCCAGACTAAGGCTAAGAGCTTATCCCTGGCCCGTTCTACGTCCGCCCTAATGGGCTTTTCAAAAAGTTTAGGGGCCAGGCCAATGGAGGTCCTTTTGAAAGTTTACAACAGTAAATGTATCCCCATTGCGACCTATGGGTCTGCTTTATGGGGTTATATTGCCCAAGATAATATTCAAAGGGTAGAAAATGGGCTCTTAAGGCATTTTCTTTCTGTGCCTACATCCACCCCTACCTTTTCCATTCATGCGGAGGTGGGTTTGTCATACATCTCGGACAGACTGAAATTGGCACCCCTAGTATTTTGGGCGAAAACATGGCTCAATTTAGAATTAACCCTGAACCATGCAATTTTGTCGGATGTTGTGTCCATGGATCATGCAATGAAAATACCTTGGTTGAACTACCTAAAAAATACCTTTGCATATCTGGGAAGACTTGAACTTTTCTTGTTACAATCCAGCATCAGGAGAGAGGACGTTAAATGGATTAAGCGTCATTTTTTGGAGAGGGTATGTTTAGACAGAGAGGAGAAGGATCTAGTGAAACCTTCAGTAAGAACACACTTAGCGTTAACCACCACCTCCTCTCTGGAACGTACCTAAAAATTGTCACTAAACCCCTCCATAGATTTTTATTGACAAATTTCAGGTTCAACCAGATTCATTACTCATTAGGATGTTATCAAACATGGGCAAAACCAGATGAGGCCCCTCCCTGTGGATGTGATAAATTTTCTGATCAAGATACCATGCATTTTACGATGTTCTGTGGGTTTTATGCTACCGCAAGGAAGAAATATTTATTACCCGTTTTGAGGGAGGCCGGCTTTATCCAAGCCAGGCCCGCACTTATTTACCTCCAGATGTTGAGTAATAATCCCATCATTTTTAGTGTTGCAAGTTTCCTATCGGCAGCATTTAGAATTAAGAACAAACATGTTTCATCGAATGCTTTACATTAATCATGGTATCGTTTTTACTGATTTTAAACTTGTATAAATATGTTGTATAATGGCTATTTGGGTTCAGCACTGGCTTTGTATATTAATGAATTGTCGATTTGTAATCTTGTATGTAATTTTATGGCCTTTTATGGTTTTTATAAACCGAATAAAGTGTATTTTGACTGACTGACTGACTGAATGTCCAAGTAGACATTGTGGAAAGAAAAACAATGTACTTGAAACTCCCCTCCCTGGGCCCATCCTTGGCCCAGAGGTTAGACTGATTGAAGTGGAACTGTGGACAACCTGCAACACCACTGTGATGCGTTCTGCTATGAACACGTGAAGCATGTACAGCCTCCAGTGTACACATATAGATTTATTTTCTGTGAGCCTCCTATAATATTATTCTAGTCCAGCAGGCAGCAGTTGAAATATAGGCTGTATATTGAAGTTACTCTCAGTACACTTAAAAAGCTGAAAAAACAGTCTCAGAGTAACAGTTAAAGGCTGTTGCCTTTGGTGCCTAAATAAATGCAATGTGAAATTAAGGTCAAGCTGTTGCACTGGTGGCTTAGGGGACAATTTATGAATTGGTTTACGGAGATTTGGCAGTCAGGGTGACGGAGTAATTTACTCCGTCACCTTGACTGCTACTCTGACAGCCAAATTATGAAAAGACCGCCAAGCTGGCGGTTATTTCTTAAAGCATTGCCGGGAACTGCCCTCACAGTGGTTCCTGTCAATGTTTTTAGCAGTTTGAGGCTTGGCTCTGTCACGCATTTAGAAACTATGCAGCAAGCTGATTTCTTTTTTATTTTCAAAAAATATCCCAATGCAGGCTATTCTTATAGAAATTAAACAGGCAGTGATCCCTTCACGATGAAAGTCCTCACCATGGAGCGGGGGCATTTTACAGTTTTCACTGCCTCTTACCAGCACAGTTTTCAGGCAGTGGCCGCGATATCTGCCCATATAAATCATGAGGGCGGAATTAGAGGTAAACCTCAAAGGTGCCTTACTGTGTCCCGTTGTGAGAGGGGTTTAATTTTGGTGGAGGCGGAGTTGTCTTCGCCGTGATTAAACCAAAGCTGCGCTCCCTTATAAATCAGGCCGGTACTGTTGCATGCGCACATTATATTAGATGTTGTAACACCATTTTCCTTTTGAGTCGCAGCATCGATGAGGTTGTTTTACTGCGTGACGAGCGCACGTGCCCATGTGACTCACTGCGTCAGCCAGGTCGAACCCCACACCGGTGCGGGAGCAGGCACAGCCTTAGGTGGCGACCCAACAAGTCCACCAGACACAAAGGGCTGCTCTCCAAGTACAACCCCAATGGACGCGAAGGACACGGACGCCTTGAAAGAGCCCATCCCACCACTCAATGCAGCCCAGCCCGCTGGAAAGAAGAAGGCAGCTGCCGGAGGCGAAAGAACAGATCCTCTAACACAATGAAGGCGTGAAATGGAATATCAGCGCTAGGGTATATAACCACGTGGGAGGAACGTGGCCACTCGCCGCGCGCGGCAGACGAGCTGCGCCACTTCCACGCGTTTCACTGAGGAACAGTGAAGATGACGAACAGCTGGTGAGTGGCAGCTTATCTTATTGTTCCGTTGGTGCCACGAGCGCTCCTATGCCCACATATGTATGTAGGCGCCGTACTGATGACCGAAGGCACAGTTGTGGACTGTGTTTGTGCCTCTGAGCTCTGTACAGCGCGGTGGCACCACCGGTTGATAACACTGCGCCTACAATGTATAGAACAAATTAATGCCTAGGGATAGAGGTGGTTCGGCGTGAAAGGAGGCCAAGAGACCTTTTTAAGCTGAATTCCGAAGCTATATTCGTTTGACCTCGCTGCTACCGGCAAACAGCGACCGCTATTTTTACCTTCTTATAAATCAACACTTGTGCTGTAATGGACACAAATGGTTTATATAATTGCGCTCATTTTAGCACATTACTAGGATTTTAATACATGCTACTAAAAGGGGAATAATGCTCATGTTATCTATCCGGGAGGATAAAAAAAATACTCGAGTGTCATAGAACACTGCAAACAATACTTCTGCCATTTTTTAAGCGTTGCAAACCGGGTGTTCTAGTCCCAGTGGGATGATAATTAATTAACCCAGTTCAGAAGAGTCAAGTTTAGTAGTCACGGATGCGAGCACACTTGTAAAGTGATGGGGAGATGTAATTGGCTACCTTTAACTCATTTTGCCATCCATCAAAGTTCGACCCAGCAGAATTTGAGCTTGCTGTCTCAGGAGAAAAGCATGCTAGAGCCAGGATTCCCCCTGTTGCCTAGGGACAGCGGATTTTCCACATTTCTGCACTCTACCATGAGCTTCCTGGAGGCTCCCAAAGCGGGTTAGCAACAGAGGCTGCTGCATAAATTGGCGTATGTTTTCCAGCAATACTGGTGTGCAGGAACTGGCATTTTTTTTCCTGAAACCTACCATCCTCATCTTGTTGCTAAGGTAACCCCGTGCCTGTCGGAACGCCTTTGATTGTTTTGGTACATTGTAGGCCTATTTATGGTTTCATGTTGACACACACACGCACGCAAGGGAAATTTGATATTTTGGGTTCATGCTAAATTCGATTCATTGCACGTTTTGAAATCTTTGTTTTGTCATTGCTTAATTTAAATCGTGCATTGATATTGGACTGTGTGCCAAGATTACGGTATTTTTAAAAATGGGTTTTCCCCATTTGGTTTTTGGCGAGTGCATACATTACAGATAGAATTACATGCATTACATTCAAAGAGATGGGGACATAATGGCAAACTAGTCAGTTTAAAAACTGTCTGGTGCATCTGAAAGCCTACAGGTGTCCTGTGTCAGACTCATTACAATTAACTGACTCATCCCAGCCCGTTTGTCCTTTCCACAAATCCACAGATCAGTTTATGTGCCAGTGTGGTCGTTGATATATATATATATATATATATATATATGTCCTCAATTTCTCAAAAACGTGCATTCCCAAATCATAAATCCCAATTGTACATACAAAATATCAATTACTTAAATTTATACTTTCATTAAATTTCATCTTACATTATTTGCTCAGCAAAGCAATGTTATATCAGCAATTCTATTCTCATTTCATCTCGGACTACATCCCAACCTCTTTAATTTACAGAATATTTATCCCAGGCTAAAGAGCCCTTTAACCTAGGTGTGTTGCTAGTTCCTCATGACTATTCAGCCCATTCGGCGCCTTGGTACAGAGATCTATTATATACCTGGATTCCAACCTGCGTAATTTCGTTAGTCTATCACCTCCTCTTACGCTCATGGGAACTTGGTCTAATGCAAAGTAAGAAATCAATTCATTGTTACTACCATTGAATTTCTGATAGTGTCGTGCTACTGGATAATTCGCATCCCCCTTATTGATGGCCCTTAGATGCTCTAAAATGCGAATTTTAGTTTGGTGGATGGTGCTGCCTATGTATCTGAGCCCGCATGGGCAGGTTAAACAGTAAACTGTATATGGTGTCGTGCAGGTTAGGAACTTCCTTATTTTCATTTCTTTTTCCCCTACTCTATATGTTAGTGTCTTTTTACTGTTCCTACACGCTTTACACCTCCCACATGGGAAAAAGCCTGGGGGATGATCTCCAAAGGGTTTTACAACTGGTTTCACTGAATGGCTCCTTGTCAGTGTATCCTTCAAAGCTCTCGCCCTCCTGTATGTTATCATAGGGCGTGATGGTAAATCTCCTCCTATCACTGGATCCGTTCTAAGAAGATTCCAGTTTTTTCTCATAATCCCCCTAAGTCTGTCGGCCCCTTTTGAATAAGTTGTTATCATTCTGAGTGTATTGGCACCCTTCTCCTTGCCTGCGTTTTTCTCCTTCAGTAGATCTTTTCTGTCTATTTTCTGCACTTTATTTAAGGCCTCTTCTAGATTTTGCTTGCTATAGCCTCTAGCCTTAAATCTGGCTACGCTGGCATGTGCGCTGTCTAGGAAATCTTCCTCTTTGGTGCAGTTTCTTTTAATCCTTAGTAATTCCCCGTAGGGAATACTATGGATTAATCTAGGGGGATGACTGCTCGTGGAGTGTAAAACTGAGTTCCCCGCCGTGCTTTTCCGATACAGTCTGGTGGCAATTTTCCCATCCCTCACCATTACTTCCAAATCCAGATAGTTTACTTTAGTGCAGCTGATTTCTGCTGAAAATTTTAGATTGAATTCATTTGCATTCAACCTTTCTACATAGTTGGCTGCTGTGTCCGTTGATCCCCTCCAAATGAGGAAGAGATCATCAATATACCTATACCAGGCTACGATGTTCTGTGTCCACTCCCCATTTCTCTGAGCCCAGGCTACATGCTCCTCCCACCATCCCACAAAAAGATTTGCAAAACTTGGGGAGTAACATGTGCCCATAGCTACTCCAGTTAATTGCTGGTAATGCTGGTCTTCATATAGGAAAATGTTATTTTTCAGACTGAATGATAATAGTTCTAACAGCATTTTATTATGTTCTGTGAACTTAGCTGATCTAGTTGCCAAGAAACTTTCAATGGCTACTAGGCCATCTGTGTGGTCTATATTCGTGTACAAACTAGCTATGTCCATAACTACCATGCAATCACCCTCTTTCCACACTACATTTTCTATATGTGTTAGAAAGTCCTTGGTGTCTTTTATATAGCTACGTAAAGTCTTCACAAAATCAGTAAGGAAATAGTCAATATAAACTGACAAGTGTTCCAAAAGACTTGCTTGTGCACTCACGATTGGACGTCCCGGGGGTGCCTTGCTATCCTTATGGACCTTTGGTAAATGGTAGAAACTCGGCGTTACCGGATTCATGCATCGCAAATACAGATATTCCTCAGTTACCAATTGTCCTTTATCATACCATTCTCGTAGCAATTGATGGCAATCCGTTATACTTTTCAAATAGGTCTCCTTGCCAATCTTTTTGTAGCAGTTTTCATCCGCTAGTTGTCTCTTTGCTTCCTTATCGTATGCCTCATAGGTTTGCAAAACAATGTTCCCCCCTTTATCCGAAGGTTTTACAATTATGTTTACATTTTCTTCAATGTTTTTTACTGCTTCCCAATGTTTCAATGTTAGGTTATTCGCTTTTCTATCAATTCTATACCCATCTTTTTTCCGCCATTTTAACAACTCCTTCGTTACCGTGTCTGCAAACACGTCTATGTTGTCATTCGGCATCTGTGGTATGAAAGTTGATGATGGTCTAAATGGACTGTTCCCTCCTTCCTGTTCTATCCCCGCGTATTCTGGAATGTCACCTCTTTCCTGACCCGCACATTCTGCTGCCAGCATATTTAAGTCCTGGAGGGCTGTCAAGTCTTTTACTTGCATAATATCCATCACATTGGGCGCTCTTGTGTTCGTGCTCCTGATTGTTTTTTTGGGGTATAATTTGTAAAACTTATGTAATTTTAATTTTCGTGAGAATTTGAACAGATCTATTTTTGTCTGCACATATTCCAGTTTTTTGTCTGGACAGGAGGATAGTCCCAACTTTAGCACATGCTCCTCTTCCTTTGTTAGTATCCTCGGAGTTAAATTGATTATCGTGAGATTATCTTCTGGGCACTCCTCATCTCTCAGCGCCGTTTGTTGAATCTTTTGCTGCGACTCCGGGTCAGTGGTGGCGAGACATTGCCTTTTGCGCCACTCACCCCTTCTCCGCGTTGGTCGTTTCTTTGTTGTTCTGGGGGTTTGCTTCTCCCCCCTATTTGTCTTGTTTGTCTCAGGATTTCGAACTCCTCGTGAAAAGGAAGTTTGTGCCTTTGTTGGGCCCCCGTTACATTCGTTCTGCTTTTGGCTTGTTCATTTTCAGATAGCTCTGATTCCGTCGTGTCTTCATGTATGCTACTTCGGGTATTTTCTTTGTTTGCCAAGGCTCGTATTGGGGCATCATATCTCTTGGCAAACGTTAGAACTCTTCCCATTTCGTAATCTCGTTCGTCTCGTTCATACTTCTCCTGCTTCCTCTGTCTGATCTTGTCTTCATACGTTTTCAGTCTTTTTTCCATAGCCTGTCGGTGTTCATCTTGTTTGCTTTTGTCATCGTTTGCCGAAATTTCCTTTTCTACTTCAGCAATATCCTTGCGTGCTTTCTCATGATCGCTCCATGCAAATTTAATCAAGATTTTTAGCATCCCTTGGCACGAGACTGCAGTGAACTCTGACCATTCTGTTAATAGTAAAGGGTCGGGGTTTTCATAAGCCGGGATCGTATATATACGAAGACCTCTTGGAACCCTATTAACTTCCACGTATTGCTGTAGTGAGGTGGCCTCCCACCATTTTCTCACTTCCCGTTCAAACAGTCTCTCAAGTCTAATAAATTGCTTTGCCAGTGTAGTTACGGTTGTTGTTGTTTCACCAACCTTTTTGGTACTGCCGTTAGTTCTTTTCTTATACACGTTTTGTGCCGCTTCTCGTCGATCCGATTCACTATACATTGTGGTGCCCCTTTCCTCGCGTTTGCCGGTAAACACAGCTGTCTCCGGTTACCCCCTCGTGTTGCCGTTCGAGCTCGTTTGTTTCCTGCTCCACGCTAGTTGTCAGCGTCTTGCTTCATATTTGCCTTTCCCATGGCGTCCTGTTGCTCGAATGGCGGTGCGTTCTCAATTATCTGTTAGCTCCTACTGCACTTCGTTCACGCACTCAATACACGCTGTTTCGCGGAAAGTGCCGCTGCCAAATATCTTGCTCCTCGTCCTTTTGTCCTTAAACAAAGACACAGCACTCACGGGGGGGAAGTCATAGATTTTATTTCAGACTTCCAAACGCACCAGACGCGTTTCGGCTTGCGCCTTCCTCTGTGGTACAGGGGTATAGCGGCCATAGCCATTTTTTATACATACACATGTGATCAGTTTCAAAATAAACATAAACATTAAAAAAGGACAATTCACCTTTAGTTACACATATTGTGTGGGCGCCATCTTGTAATGGTGTGAATACATTAATCACATAGCCACAGCCTATGTCGCTGTCACTTATTACGCCCATCCAGGGCGGTATAACGAGTAATAAGTGACAGCGACATAGGCTGTGGCTATGTGGCTATGTGATTAATGTATTCACACCATTACAAGATGGCGCCCACACAATATGTGTAACTAAAGGTGAATTGTCCTTTTTTAATGTTTATGTTTATTTTGAAACTGATCACATGTGTATGTATAAAAAATGGCTATGGCCGCTATACCCCTGTACCACAGAGGAAGGCGCAAGCCGAAACGCGTCTGGTGCGTTTGGAAGTCTGAAATCAAATCTATGACTTCCCCCCCGTGAGTGCTGTGTCTTTGTTTAAGGACAAAAGGACGAGGAGCAAGATATTTGGCGGCGGCACTTTCCGCGAAACAGCACCCGTGTATTGAGTGCGTGAACGAAGTGCAGTAGGAGCTAACATATATATATATATATATATATATATATATATATATATATATATATATATATATATATATATATATATATATGTGCAAACTACTGCCTAGCTGCTGGGTTTATGGCATGATGATGGAGCATACCACAAAAAGATATCTTAAAATAGCTCATCAGTATCTGCACCTGGGACCTTGGTTCAGAGACAGTGATTTGTTTGAGGGCTATTCACAAAGAAGCCTTAACTCATTTCCTTCTACCCATCTTGCAGCGACAAAGCTACACAGCTTGAGCGCGCTCTTGAAACAACTTCGCTCTTGACAACCGTCAACGCGTATGCCATAGAGCTCTTACAATTAGGCAAATAGGTGGCGATGGGGGATTTGTATGGATTAACGCTTCGTTTTGTAGATCAATGCAAATGTGTAGAATCTTCAAAGGAATCCCACAGAGTTGTGCGCAGTATGCTATAATTAAAAGACATCTCCTGGAAAATGTAAAACATATGCCTTTATTTATCTGGAACAGGCCTTTGCGTTCTGAATGTAAGCGTCACTCTTCCAATATGTACCACTTAGGGACTGACTTTTCTATTGTTTGTAAGTAGCTAGCCAATAACACTCAAAAATCTATTAGTACAATTCAGAGATCAACCTCTTATGCTATTTTGGGCAAATCACCCTCCAGAAACCTACCAATGCCTGCATATCTCATATCCTATTAGTTTACATGTTGGTAAAGTGTTATTGCATGGCGTAGATGTGCTATGGTTGTGTTTGGTAGTCTTAATATACAGCTGCACATTTTATCTATTTGTCTGCTACTGCAGGTCGCCTACTTTACAGTTTAGGCGACCCATTTTACAGTTTTGCAGTGACAGCAATACTGTATATCCATTTTATTGCTGGCTAAGCAAAGGCTTACTTTTTGGTCTTCGATTCCAAGATCCAAGCAAGACGTTTTGTTTTCATAAAAACTTAAATACGTACATACATGTCAGGGCTTTCTGACAGCTCTTTTTATTAGTTGTTCTTTCACATTTTGCTTGCTCCCACCATAGAATGCAGCATAGGGGCATGGGGTCATTCCACTTTATCCATTGGCTTTCATCACTTTTAATAAATGCATTTTGCATGTGTGCAGCCTCCCAAAAATATAAACCTCTTTGGTGCCAGGGCTACTAGGCCAAGCACATGGTTCTTTACTTGCAGTAATGTTTGGGTACATCACACAATGTCTCTTTTAGTGCAGACAATGCATCCTCCGGTCTCAGTGTCATAAAAATATACAGTTTAAGATTTTCCAAATACTATGGTTCTGAGCTTTGTTTGACCATGTGAACACTGACATAAATGTAATTTATATGGTTGTGGTTATGGTGATTTTTATTCAGCTTGTAAAGCCAATGTAAAAGCAATTGCAACCAAAGTTTATGCAAAAGTGAACACCACACCTATTTTAGACTGTAGGCAAATAAGCACTCAATTCAAAATTTCTGAAAGTGCACCTCTCCTGTTACCCCTACAGTCAAAAACCCACTCTGTTTATATTCCCTTATTGTTGATGGCTTTGTTCAAATTAACAACCAAGTACTCCACAATCCATAACCAACACAAATAAATGTGCTATTTTTTACAGTCTGATTGCTCCAACATTAACATTACAATGACAGACTTTTAAATAGAGGTGGGCAGGGCACATGGAGTTTCTCTCCACAGAATTCTGCAGAGTTACCTGAAACCGAGGGGGAAAATGGCGGCCAGCTAGGAGCCAGTCGCGGGTTACGCTCTCACTAACCCCCACTGAATGCTGATCTCCCAGCGTTTCGATGCTGCTGGTTGGCGGTAGCTAGATGGCGTTTTTCCGTTTCTTCAGGGATGTACCTTCTCGTTGCTAACCGAAAGCTACTGCCCTTCTGAGCAGCGGTTCAGCTCCGCTCAGCTGTTTCTGCGGTCTCCGTAGAGGATTGTGGTGATGGATATGAGCCGTGAGCCGTGAGCAGCAGGTCGGCTGCTTCACGGTTCCCTGAACGTTCCGTTCCCTGCACTGCTCTCTCCTCATTGATATTCTGGCTTGCCGCCCGGAGCTCTTGTTCTTCCTCTTGCTGTATTTGTTTTTTGCGTTTGATTTTTTTGCTGAGCAGTGTAGCCCTCGGGGAGGGATGCGGTCTGGAGCCTGGAGATGGGATGTGAAGAGGAGACACCGTGGTTGTTTTGTCTGCCTTGACTGTGCTAAGCAAGGCGGTTTGCCGACCAGTGAGCTAAAATTAAATTGGAACCTGGTATGAGTCTAAGCCCAAGCTATGGTTTTGTAGCATTCGGTCACTATCATTGCTAACTGCTACTGTTTACACCCAGAAAAGGGGGGCGAAATTATGGATGCAGGAAGGGTGTTGCTATATACATGCAGCGGAGAGAGACAAGGCCTAGCTAAAAGCTTTAGTTTATTACAATAGGAGGGGAGTGTTTTCAGAGCCCTAAGCCTTAAGTAGCAGTTGTTGTACTGCGGGTTAGAGGTAATTTAGCCAGCTTTTGGCACTTGCTGTCCTCCCCCTTCTTCTTCTCCTCTCTTCACTTCTTTAGTTTTTCTGCCCTCTTTCATCAACCTGATGTGTGGTGGACCAGCTTTTGCCTGTCTCAGGGCTGCTAAAGTGCTTGGTGAGTCGCGTCAAGTTCGTTTTCGCTGCTCTGAGTCAACCAAGCTGACTCTTTGTTACCAGATATCTTCAGTAAGGGCCCATACACGTTCTGTGTGCTGTCTATCAGTAAGCTTAAGGAGAACAAATTGGCCCCCACAGAGTATTGTACTGATCCCCTAGTTATTTGGAAACCTCGCTGCTTAGACATATGTAGCCACCCTATAGAGGTTAAAGAGTACGAGCTTAGGTATCACTCATATAACAGGAGAGGAGTTAGGTCCATGGAGTTAGCTCCCTGAGCGGTGTGGCTGGAAGATTCAGCTATTTAAGGAGGGCTGTTTCGGGCAACAGAATTGTAGTTCTGGTTCTCTGGCCAGTTTAACCCCTATCGGCGAGGCTCTTCAGGGGAAAAGATACAAATTAATATCAAGTACCTTTTTAGGGAAAGAGGCTTTGCAGTGTCAATCTGTACCCCCTAGCCGAGACCCTAACAAGCCAAAACGTATGAGTCGGCCTGATAAGGCCAGTAAGGACAGCAAACTGACTCCTATTAGGGAGAGGAAGAAGAAAGTTTCTCAACCCCCAGCAAGGGTGACCCTGTCTTTAAGGTCTTACTAAATTGAATATGCAGGGTAATAAGGCTGTAGAGAAGCAGGGAGTAGCTCTGGTCCAGAACATTAAGCCAACAGAAGTGGCCTTTTTCTCACCAAAAAGAGATGCAGTTCTTTCTGAGGCCAGCCCCTTGGCCAGGGGAGATACCGATCTGAGTGGCACTGACAAGAGGAATGAAATTCCCAACAGGGGTCAGGAGACCACAACATTCTGCTCAGACTCAATTTAGGAAATGCTGGCACAGTTGTCCCTAGAGATACAAGAACGTTTTTCCACTTCTGAAGTAAATCAGAAAAAGATTTAAGAAACATGTTCTAATCTAGAGGAAAGCATTGCTGCATTAGCCCATCGTATGGAGGAGCTGGAGAATAAGATGGGAGAACTTATCCTGGATGTAAAAGGGAACACTCTAGAATTAAGTAGGCTGCAGGAAAAAGAGAGAGACCTCTCAGAAAGACTGGAGAGGCTTGAAAATAACTCCAGAAGGAATACAATCAGGATTCTGGATTTAGCAGAGGGTCTGGAGGGGGGTAACATTAAAGCTTTTGTTATTGGTATTTTGACTAAATCATTTCCCCAGGTCGCCTCGACGTCCGTCTGGAAGGCCGAGATTCAACGGGTCCACAGGGACCCATTTAGGCTTAATCCAGGATGGAAGAAACCAAGGAAAATCTTGGTGTATATCCAATTGTATTCCCTGAAGGAACAACTACTTGGAGCTGCATTGAAGTTCAAATCTATCCAGCTACAAGGTTCAACTTGTGGAATAAGATCTGATATTTGTCGTATTACAGAGGACAGAAGATGGGAACTCGGCAAGCGGACAGACTCACTAAAAGAATTAGGAGCGTAAGTCCAATTAAGATTCCCGGACTTCCTGAAAGTCATGCTTGAGCATAAGATGTATAATTTTAAATTCCCAGAAGAGGTGGACAATTTTTTGTTACATAAAAAATCAGCAGCTAAATGAAAGTGAAGCATGGGAATCAGTGAAGGGAGCTCAGCAGGAAAACATTTCTTTGCAATTTTCTTTTTTATTTGAGGTTAGTGGTCCTGGACCCAAATTGGCAAAATGTATTTGCCAAGGAACAGTCAGGGAGGGTTCCCTAGGGTGGAGTGGGAGGGTGATAGGGTGTCACACATGTGTGGGTGGGGCGCATCGGGGGGAAAAAATATCGTAAATATGTCCTCATATGACTTAATTGCTATCTGTAGACTCAGTCTGGGGGAGAGCCAGGATTATGAAAGGGGATAGACCTGGGGTAGAGTTCCTTGAGATTTTAAGCTAGAATGTGAACGGTCTGAGAGTTATAAGGAGACAGCGTTTGGTTTTGCAACATTTTAAAGATAATCCGGCTAAGATTCTCATGGTTCAAGAGGCACACCTTCTACAGTCAGAATGTAGGGTGTTGTTTGGAAATCTAAGATGGGTGGGGAAGGTAATAGCCTCTGACCAACAATGTTGCTCAAAGGGAGTAGTTATAATTATTAAATCAAGTGCAGATGTAGAGCTTATTAAGTCACAGATAGACAATAGAGGAAGGTGTGCAATAGCGGAGGTGAGGTGCCACGGTATTAAATATACTTTAGCCAGTTATTATGGCCCTAATGAGGATGTTATTGACCCTTTGAATAGCTTGTGTTCAGCCTTGGTGGACTTTTAAGCCCCCTTAATTTTAGGAGGTGATTTTAATGTTCTGCTCAATATTAACTTAGATAGATCTTCCCACAGAACACAAATTGCGGCGCCCCGCTTAAAAGCATATTTAGTGACGATGTTAACATTTTTTAATCTCTGTGATATTTGGAGGAAAAAAATGGGAGAGACGAGAGAATAGTCTTTCTATAGTAAAAATAACCATCACTACTCAAGAATTGATTATATGTTTATTGACCTCTCTGAGTTAGATTCAGTAAGATTAATTAGATATCAGCCGATCCATATTTCGGATCACGGCGCTATGGTGTTAAAACTGGCTCTTCCTTCGGAGCCTATTCTGAGGAGGTGGACCTTGAACAGAAGATTCCTCTTGAAACCTTCAACCCCTGAGTTACTAAAGAAAGAGTCAGCTACCTTCTTTCAACACAATCCTGATTCGACTCCTTTGCATATAGTGTGGGATGTCTTTAACGCTTAGCTTAGGGGGACCTTAAAGGGGGCGGTTGTCGGCTGGGCTAGATTGGAAAAAAATTAGATTAAAGATCTAGAAAAAACAGCTAGCATCCGCCGAGACAGTCCTAAAAAGGGGGCAGATGTCCGCTGCAGGAAAAAAAACTCGCAGCTAGGTCAGAGGAATTACAGATGCAATTTATGCTCAAAACCGAAGCAATAATGCTCTAAAAGTGGGAGGCAAGCAAGTTGAGTGATTTTGATCAGGGGGAGAACTGTGGCAAATTACGTGCCATGAAAAGCAGATCTGATTGGTCCAGCAACTTTATTAATAAGATTAAGGTAGGAGCCAAAGTGGCGGAGGAAAAAAGGGATACTGAGAAAGCATTTGTGGAGTTCTTTCAAGGCTTGTACAGGGAGGAGCTATCGGTTGAGGATGAGGTTATCGATCAGTGGCTATCTGAAAAACAACTACCGAAATTGGATCTAGCGAGCCAAGCAATTTTGACCCAACATATAGAGGAGGGTGAAATACGTGTAATTTTAAACAAAACCAAGAAAGGGAAAGCAGCAGGCCCGATGCAATTCCAATAGAAGTTTATACGTTAATATTAGATGAAATAATCCTGACCTGGTTGAGGTTGTATAACGAGATCCTTAGAGGGAATTCGCCTCACCAGATTCCTGGAATGAGGCTGTCATTACGCTAATCCTGAAAACCGGGCAAGGATCCAGCTCAGTGTCAATCTTATCGCCCTATTTTACTACTAAATAGTGATTATAAGGTTTTCGCAGGTGTATTAAATGCTCGGCTTAGTAAGATAGTGGGGTCAATTGTCCACCAAGACCAAAAGGGGCTTCTACCAGGTAGGCAGATGCTAGATCTGGTGGATTCTTTAATAGGCTCGGTTGACCTGGCAACAACATCAGGGGTCCCCCTTTCTATTATTATGGTTGATGCTGCAAAAGCCTTTGACAAGTTAATTGGCATTATCTTGACAACACTCTAAAGGCTTTTGGATTTGGGGTCAACTTTAGGGAAGTTCTTAAAAAATATATAATTCTCCCGGGCACAGATCTTGGTTAATGGTAATCTTTCTGCGGCGGTCTCAATACAGCGCGGTACAAGACAAGGATGTCCATTATCTCCGATCCTCTTTGATCTGTACATCGAGCCCCTGGCTCAGAGTTTAGGAAGAATGACAATATCTCCCCATTTAAAATCAATAGGTTTACCAGGAAGATTGCATTATATGCAGACAATCTTATCTTATTCTCCTCCAACGTTAATCCTTAATTTATCCTTAACTAATTGAATTGTTTTATCGTCCACGCACCTTTTAAAATTGTTCTTTGCACCTGCTAACTGCGCACTGACTCCCCGTTCCACTGCAGCGATTGATGCTGATTGTTGTGGAGGGAGAATATAGCGCATAGTACTTCCTGGTGGTGCCATCGGCGGGCGGCCATCTTGGTAGGGTGACGTTCCAGCCTTTCCAAGAACCCAATCTACTTAGGTCACATGTCACCACCGCGCAGCGGTCACGCGCAGTGGGAACGCCGTAGAAGCGCCGAAGAGGTGCCAAAGAGAAGCCTGTCTGCGCCAGTCCGCGCCCAGCTGTGCCTAGGTCCCAGGTACCCTAGTCCTGTGTCCGGAATTTTATATACCTATGATTCCGTATGCCTACACAAACTAAGATCAGTCGTTAATCCTAAATGTCTGCATTCAATATGGCTCACGGATACTATGACCAACTGCACGTATTGCAACTGGGTGTTACCATCTAATGCCATAGGGAGACATTCGACTCATAGTATATGGAGGATGTTCCTCCTTAACTGCAGATCACTGCCTAAACATCGCACTGAGCTAGCCCTTTTAATAGAGGAATATAAGCCTGATGTACTTTTCCTAACGGAGACCTGGCTCCAACTGGAAGCCGACCCAGCCACCGTATAGGCAGTCCCACAAGGTTACAATTTAAAAAGATCTCACCGCAATATGGGCAGAGGTGGAGGCTTAGCCATCATTTATAGAGAAATATATAAATGTCGCACCACTCCCAATGTCACATCAGACTGCGAAAGCATGGCGTTTTCGCTTGAACTATCCCCAACAAACACCTTTAGAGGTCTCCTGGTCTATCGACCACCCGGAACGCTAGGTCAGTTCACGTCAAACATGGTCGACTTAGTTGCTAATCTGGCGCTTACCTCGGCTAACTTTACAGTGCTGGGCGATCTAAACTTGCATCTAGATGATCCACTTGACTCCGCAGCCAACAGTCTTAGACTGGGCTTTCAAGGGATTGATCTGCTTCAAAAAGGATTTCTCCCGACACATAATAAGGGCCATCTTTTAGATCATGTGTATAGCAATCTGGATGCGCTGAACACCGAACCGCCCTTGCCACTACCCTGGACTGATCACTATTTAATACCTTTTACCTGGGTAACTGGTAGTCCCCCACCTGCCCAAGAACCTAAAAAAAACACTGGGGTAGAAAGTGGTCTAAACTTTCCTCTATTAAGTGGGAATCTGCGCTGGTTGATTTCAAACCTCCGAAGTCGTCCAATCCTGAGACGGCCAGTAGCAACTTTGACAATTGGATCCAAAACTCCCTTGATTTAGTTCTCCCGAAGGAACCCATGCACTACATAAAAAGGCAAAAAGTAGCCCCCTGGTATACCCCAGTCTAAGGAACATGAAACAATCATGCCGTAAGCTGGAAAGGGTTTGGAGGCAAGATCGCTCACAACACAAGAAGGCAGATTATAGGGCTGCAATTAGGCTTTATAAAACCGAAATTAAGGTGGCCCAAGCCCGGTTTTATGAAACAAAAATTAATTTAGCTGCAAACGCCCCTAAGGAAATCTTTCTGATAGCTAAATCACTGATTACCCCCCCCCCCCCCGAGAGTTAGCACCAACAGAAGGAGCTCTTGCTCGTTGTAATAATTTAGCAACCTTTTTCTATCAGAAAATCCAGACTATCTATGCATCTTTTGCCCCTGATAAAATGGAATTAGATGCTGCTACAACATCGAGTTCCACTGCCCTGACCACCTGTACGCTGGAAAAATTTACCCTCCTAGATTCTAGTTCCTTGGATAAAATTATGCCCAATGTCACCTCAGGATCCCCTAGAGACCCAGCACCACCACAGTTCCTTACCTCGGTCATTGATTTAATTCGTCCAGCTATTCTGGATGTTCTTAACACCTCAATCATCTCGGGCATAGTCCCTACATCTTGGAAATGAGCAATGGTCAGGGCTCTTTTAAAAAAAAAAAAACTAGACCAAAGCAATTTATCTAACTTTCGCCCCATTTCCCTGCTGCCCTGGTTGAGCAAATTGGTCGAGAAGCACATCAATAACATCTTAGTGGAACATTTGGAATCTAATGACCTGCTGTGTGCCTCCCAGACGGGGTTTCGTCCCCAACATGGGACGGAGACAGCCTTGTTGGCAGTAACCGAGGAAACGAGACCGGGGAGGGAAGGCAGCCATTATATTATTAGATTATTAGATCTGAGCGCCGCGTTCGACACGATTAACCATGCAATTTTATTACATCGTCTCAATGGTATGGGAGTGTCGGGCGCGGCTCTGACATGGCTCACCTCCTTCCTGGACGGGCGCTTATTTCAGGTCTTTGAGGGAGAGGTTGTTTCCACCAAACAGCCACTTAGTTGTGGGTTTTCCCAGGGCTCGGCCCTGAGCCCCACACTTTTTAATATTTACATGAGGCCCCTGGCAGAGATAGTCTACCCATTTGGCGTCCGATTTGTCACCTACGCAGACGACACCCAGCTTGTGGTGTCACTGAATCACGCTGAGGGGTTGTCTAGCACTCTGAGTCCTTGCTTAGAGACAGTGGCCAGATGGATGGACATTTCTTGCCTTAGATTGAATGGGGAAAAAACAGATGTTATGCTAGTAGGCAATCCTTCACCCACCATTCTAGCCCCCATTTGGCCCATGTGTCTAGGACCCCCCCCTCTCCCAAACCACAGATAAAAAGCCTAGGAGTGTGGCTGGACAGTTCACTTGATTTTATATTCCAGGCCACCAAAACCTCATCCACCTGTTATGGCCTGATGAGAATGCTCCGGAAGGTTCTCCCTTTGCTTCCTTTCCAGGCGAGAAGAATCATGGTCCAGGCTCTGATACTTTCTCGCCTGGATTACGGTAATGCTCTCTACCTGGGAGCTCCGAGGGCCGCGATCAACAAGCTTCAGGTCACTCAGAACTGTGCCGCCCGACTGCTTTTTCAAATTCCACGCTGGCAGTCGGCCAAATCAGCTTTGAGGAAACTGCACTGGCTTCCTGTGGCAGCCAGGATACAGTTTATAGCTATGTGTTTGACCCAGAAAGCTATACGAAGAATGGGCCCAGCTATAATGCATCCTTTAGTGACCCCATTCCTTCCCTTTAGAGCTCTTCGCTCTAGCTCATTACACCTGGCCACGACTACTAAGATAAACAAGGGTCGTTGGGGTGGTCGCTCATTCTCACACAACGCCGCAAGAACATGGAATTCCCTCCCTCTTGCTCTCAGAGAGAACAACACACTGCTGGCATTCAGAAAGCTTAAAAAAAATATTTGTTTGGAATAATCTGTTAGCCCTCTGCCCTGTTACCTCTTGATTCTAGCCAAAGCGCTGCGAGGCCTCAGGGTAGACCATGCGCTATACAAATTTAGTTTTCATTTAATTCAATCCTACCTTATCTGAGCTAATGGCTGAAGTACAGTCTTTTGAGGAAGTGTCAGGTTATCAAGATAACAGTGATAAAACTGAGTTCATGGCTTGGAATACCACAGCTCAGGGGGTCAGGCTTTCTAAAGAACTAAAGTACTTGGGAGTGATAGTAACCCAGGATATAGGAAAGATGCCCAAAACAAACTTAGATAAAGTCTTGAAGGAGGTGGAGCTTTTACTGAAGAGATGGCAGATTCTACCGTTATCCCACTATGGGAGAGTTAATTTGATCAAAATATGTGTTCTTCCCAAATTTGCCTACCTTTTTAATAATATAACCCTGGAATTCGACAAAACTTCTCTTTTGAAAATACAGGGTAAGATCTCCTCGTTTATATAGGCAAGTAAAGGGATTAGGCTATCCTGGAAGAAGCTTAAGGGAAAGCTGGCCAAGGGAGGCTTGGGTCTGCCGCACCTTCAGTTGTATTGTTGGGCAAAGCAATTAAAAAACTGCAGGATGCTACTATTAACCCCTTCCATGCTGATGACGAGCTCAGCTCGTCATCAGCGTTACCTGCAGCCGCGGGCCGTGGAGGGAGTTACGGTGGGGCAGGGAGGCGGGGAGGGGGAGGGGCGGGGTGGAGGGTGCGAAAAACAGGCATATGGATCATTGCAGGTAAGTACACAATTTAATTAATAAAACGAAAATCGTAGCGCGCACTGCATGGCAAAAAGCAATGCGGTGCTCGCTACGAATTTCGTTTTATTAATTAAATTGTGTACTTACCTGCAATAATCCATATGCCTGTTTTTCGCACCCTCCACCCCGCCCCTCCCCCTCCCCGCCTCCCTGCCCCACCGTAACTCCCTCCACGGCCCGCGGCTGGTTACCTGCCGTGTGCTGATGACGAGCTGAGCTCGTCATGTATCGCGGTAATTTAAAAAATGCCGCACACAGCGGGAAAAGCCGCCGCACGCATGCGGTTAAAACCAGATAGCTCCTTGATTGGTAGTATGTTCAAAGCCTTGTTTTCGGATATGGATGAGGTAGGTTTTATGTATAAATTTGGAGCCCCTAAATACTTTCAAAAGATCAGGCTTAAGACTCTATGTGTGGCGGCTAAACTATGGACTGAGTGTCGAGCTGGTTTAGGATTGCCGTATTATAGTGATTGGGCTCCAGTGTGGGACTCTCCAGGAATTCCGGAATGCTTTATAGACACACTATCTCAGCCATTAAAAGAGGCCGGAATCCTACATTGGAAGGATTTAATGGATGGGAACCTCTGTCATCCTTGGCGAGTATTGTGGAACCTTACTAGTGGAGCTCTTTCTAGATTTAAATTTTACCAAATTTCTTCATGGTGTAAAAGCCTAAGTAGGGTAGTTCCCGAGGCTACCTCCATGGAAGAAGAGTTGCAAGACCCAACAGTTAAAAAAAGGAAGTAGGCTGGTGCTACCAGCATCTTCTTGCAGCAGGAGATAAGAAAATGGAGCGCCCATATCTGGTCTGGGAGAAGTGCTTGCCGAGTGAAGACCTGGAAAAGTTATGGCAAGTATCTTTGGAAATTTTATATCCACTAATTAAATCTGCTGCACTCAGGAAAAATAATTTCTTCACACTGCACAGGATATACTGTTTGCCTTTGAAGCTTGCCAAAATAAAGGGAGGTGGAGAGGCTAACTGCACAAGATGTGGAGCCCGAACGCAGATGATGTTCACATTTTTGCAGCTTGTCCGCTGATTCAAGAGTTCTGGGGCAGTGTGGGTAAGACCTTGTCTGACGTGATCGGCATGGAGGTTGAAGTAATCTCCTCTCTTATCATTTTTGGTATTATATTGAAGCCTGATGCTCTGTTGGGGTTCTCGGGGCCTGAGAGTAAATTGGTATTCTACCTCGTCCTTTTGGCAAGAAGGGAGATCTGTAAGCTTTGGCGCCAGGCCCCCTTCCAACTTGGAGAGCCAGGTGGAATGTGGTACGATAATTTAGAGACTTGGATCAAAAGGTCAATCAGAATAGGGGTAGGCAGATGTGGGGTTGTTCTGGAATCTGTTAGATGGAACTGCTGGTGTTTAATTTATTTGTACTATCCAATGATTAGACCTCTTGGTCTGCTCCCGATGAGTGGTGTGGCCGGGTTCCACATAAACATCATCAGCTGAGTCTACACCCCTTAGATAAAAACAACAAGGGTGTTACAGGTTGAGAGGTCGTTGTATCTATGGAGGTCATATGAGGATTAATAAAAAATAAATAAAAAAAAGAGTTACTTGAAACCTCTGCAAGAGTCTGCAGAGTTCCGTGAGTGGGCGGGACCGGCATGTCACGTTGATTTTTAGCACCAGGACCTTGTTCCGTGCGGCAAAATCAGCGCTAACATCAGGAAGCACGCACCAGAGGGCACTGCTTCTGTACTGCCACTCAAGCATATTTTCTACTCAAGCGGCAGCTTTCTCATCATTAATGGTTGCGACTGTCAGTTGTTGCCTGTTTTGAGAAAATCTTGCTGGGTGCCGCTCTAGTACCCAAAAGTTGTGCTGGGGTCGGCAATTCTTGCTTGCCAACTTACCATTGGTGAGTCGCACGTGAGAAAAAACTCCACTATGCGGCGGAGTTTTGCCAGAACTCCACATTACAAGTGTAAAGCAGAGTGGGCAAAATTCTGCTAATTCCTTTGGCGGAGCAGAATCTTTTGTCCACCCCTACTTTTAGCATAAACATGGCCATTGTCTTTTCTCTCCCCATTCACAGTAGTTGACTCTCTTTTCATATACAATGGAAGGGGTACCTTATTTAAAAAGCACCACTCTGATGGCTGAGAGTTTTAATTTCTTTGCAAATTCATTGTCACTAAGTATAGGAAACATTGGACTCCTGTAAAATAAAAAAAATCCTCTTACCAACGGTCATGTTGTATTAACATTTTTTTTTTAATCAAATTTGTTGTGCTTGTAATGAAGGCAATGACAGCGTTATGTTGTGTTAATCTATGTTCAATTTTCCCTGCGCAATTAATAAAACAAGCTCACATAAAGACAAATAAAGGTAGAAGATAGTTTTTATGTTTCAGTAAGAGCTGAAACATCTTTAGAGTACACTTATATTTATCTTTCTACTTATTGTTCTTCTCATTTTACTACAGCCCTTCCCAGTTTGATGTTTCACAAATGAAGGAGCATTTTAGGCCATATATGACTTTTGCATTTCTCTTTTGTATTTTTGCTAGGCTTATTAATGTTACTGCTGCTGTTTATTTAATTACTTGACGCAACTAGGGTTGCACAGTAAAATGTATCAAAAATTCTGTCTGGTGACTCACTGCACTAATCTATCAACTCTAGAAATCCGTGTTTGACACCACCTCATGTTCACCAGCTTGAATTCTTGCAGGTCCACTTTGTCTCTTATCCTTCTAAGGTCGATATCATGAGTACTATTCAATTGTATGACTATACATTTCCCTTAGTCAGCGAAGAATAGCTTACCTATTGTGCTTCTATGGTTTGTTACAGCTAGGAAAGCCAATAGATCTGATTTTATTGTGCTAGAAGAGTGGTTCTTAACCTTTTGATTCCTGTAGACCCCCACTTAATCATTACTGGAATATGTGGACCCCCACTAAAGCAATACTGGAATCCAGGGACCCTACCGAGTCATTATTCGAATCAGGAGACCCCAGCCTAAGCAATCTCAAATATTTGAATGTAAAAATAATGCTCATAAATTCATCAAAGAAACACATAAATGATGAAATATTGTATTTAATTTACAAACAAATATAAAAACATCAACATTTTATTTGTAATTAGGTTTATAAATTCAACTAACACCACCCATCCTCCAACTATATTCTGTTTGCCTGCCCCACCAATCAATCTGTCTGTAGAAACTTATTTTTTAGCCTCCAAGTTAACATTTCTTGACATTTACAAAATGTTTTAAAAATGTAAGCTTTACATTTTGCTTTTTTATTTATATGCACCTTATTAATTTAAAAAATATTAATGGTTTCCTAAGCAGTCACAGACCCCCTGAGTAGCCCTTGTAGATCCACAGGGATCCTCTGACCACAGGTTAAGAACCACTGTGCTGGAAAATTCAAAAACAGGTATGCACAAGTGCTATTTATGTGCATTAGCAAAGTAAAGCTTGACTTATTGGTGTTGTCAGAGGCATTTAACAACCATAGAAAGATAATGGTGAAGCTATACTACACACATTTTTTAAAGCAAATATTTACCACTTGGGGCATGTTGGTGCTGAAAAACCAATTATTTATTGCTACTAGCTCTTTTTTTCCAACCAGAAGGATAAAATACTGAGGAGACCCGCCAACATTGACTTCGACAAAAAGCATTCTAAGATGACTACCCATGAGCGCACGTAGATATGTGTGCATTGGCTGCTGTCTTTGATGTTTTTGCCTAAAGTGTAACACATACCGCTATCGAAGATGACCACCAATGCGTCTACATAAATGCAGCCATCTTGTAATTCTTTTGCCATACTTTATTATTTGTTACTCTTCTAAGATAGCTGACAAATTGCTTTCAAATATGCCAGCCATCTTGGAAAGGTAAAGTTATATGGAACTATAGTAAAGTAAAAAACCAGTGGCAAAGCCAAAGTTCAGCAGCCAAGGCCAGACCTATTGTCTTTGCCAACGCTTGTTCTGGCTTGCTGAGTCAAGTTTCGCCAACTTAGTTTGTCTTTGTCCTGTGCAGAAGTGTAATCTAAAAGTACCATTACTGCCTGTGCTTATACATTTTTAAACTGACCTGACACTGCACTTCCCAATGCTAGAAGTGAAAAAATTTACTTAGGAATCCCATAAATTGGAGGCCAATCAATGTCAGTAGAAACAAGATGGCATCACAAGAGGTGTAGCCATAAGTAGTAGGGTCTGACAGTCAACGTATACATGTGTTTTAAAAAAAAACTCTGTCCCAAAGAAATTTTCTAAAAAAACATGTGATAGTTAATCTGTTCCGGCAGACTTGGTTCAAAAAAGATAAGGTGCATCGATTTATCAGTATGGTGGGTAAATGCCCCATCACAGTCCAAAAACCTGCTGAAGGAAAAACTCTCATATATTTTTAACCGGGATTCACATCCACAATTTATTTGTGGCATGTTTTATTATTGATTCCCTCACCAGAATGATGGTGCATCTGGGCGGGAAAACCTCTTTCTAGGATCTCTTTATATTGTAGGGATCAGGTACAATAAAACTATCTAAGGTACAACAAAATGTATTGCTTTATTAGCCGTTACCCTGGTAAGATTAAAAGCACAATGGTACTGAAATTGTACCTAATGGGTCCTGGGAGCGGTCAGTGCCCCTGAAATGAAATGAATGAAATGAAATGAAATGAAAGTGAATTTGTTAAGCGCGGTTGCTGCCCAGGGGCGTCCAAGCACTAGGAACCAACAGAGATAATTAGCGGAGGCAGGAATTGCTAGCAGAAAGTTACTGAGAGAAGTTGAAAAGGAATGTCTTTAGCTGTTTACGGAATGAGGAAAGATTGGGGTTAGCTCTCAGATGAAGGGGAAGGGTATTCCACGTCTTGGAGGCATTGTGGGTTAACGTCCTGCCGCCTGATGTAGACTTTTTTATTCTGGGGGCGGTAGCCATGAAGGCCTGGTTTGAGCGGAGGTTTCTGTTGGGTTGATAGTGGGTGACTAGGTCACGGGTGATCATAGGACCTGTGTCCCAGAAGGCCTGGTGGGCAATACACATGGCCTTGAAGAGGATTCTCCGGCGCACTGGCAGCCAATGTAGGCTGATCAGACCAGCTTTAACTGATTGTCTGCGTGGGAGCTGAAGCAGTGTGCGAGCTGCACAGTTCTGCACTGTCTGAAGTCTCCACAGTGTGTACTCTGGAGCAGCAAGGTAGAGGACGTTGTTAAAGTCCAGGCGGGACTGGATCAAACCCTGGATGGCTACCTGCTTAGCCTCTATGGGTAGAAGGGGGAGAACTTTCTTTAACATCCTGAGAAGGCTGAAGCAGGTAGCCGAGAGTTTAGTAGCTTGGATGTTAAATGAGAGGGATCTATCCAGCCACACCCGAGGCTCTTGATGTTATCCTTAGGTGCTGGGGGGTGCCCAGACAGGGGGGCCACAAGGAATTGAAGAAACTAGGATCAGAGGGGCCCAGAAGCATCAGCTCCGTCTTGTCCCCATTTAGTTTGAGTGATGAGGAGGACATCAGCTCTTTACCTCCTCTAAACACTTTCTGAGCCCTCCTAACATTGGCGTGTCGGCCTCCTGCGCCAATGAGACCACCAGCTGGGTGTCGTCCGCATAAGAAATAATCTTAACTCCAAAAGGACGGACAACCTCAGCCAGTGGCCTCATATAGATGTTGAAAAGCGCAGGGCTTAAAGAGGAGCCTTGTGGGACCCCGCACCTCAATGGTCTGCTAGTGGACACCGACTCACCGTCGAATACTCGAAAGGATCTGTCCTTCAAAAAGGACTTGAACCATAGCCAGGCTTTGTCCTTGATACCGACACTAGCCAGACGGTTCAGCAAGATGTCGTGGCCGACCGTGTCGAATGCCGCGCTGAGGTCAAGGAGGATCACTGCCACTGATCCTCCTTGATCCAGGATTTTTCTGGATTCCTCAGTGACCATGAGAAGGGCGGACTCAGTTCCGTGTTTGGGTCTAAAACCTGTCTGGGTGGGATCTAACAGTTGGTTGTTTTCTAAGAAATCAACCAATTGGCCGTTGATGTATCTCTCCAGGACTTTACTCAGCCAGGGGAGCAGGGAGATGGGCCGGTAGTTGCTAAAGTCTGAGGGATCCAGACTGGGTTTCTTTAGCAGGGCTCGGACCATGGCCCGTTTCCAGCCAGGAGGGACCGTGCCGGAAGTGATGGATGCGTTCAAGAGGTCCATTATGGTGGGCAATGTGATCTGGGATGCTGACATTACGATGTCTGGCGGGGCTGGATCGTCAGGGGATCCAGATTTAACTTTCCGAGCCACAGATTCTAGGTATACAAGATCTAGAGGGGGGAAGTGGTCCAGTGTGGGTGGAGGCTGTAATGGGGGGTGTGCCATGATTGTGTTGGTCCAAGCTAGGGGGGGAGGTAGCTAGGGGGGGAAGGATGCGTACATTTTATTGACTTTTTGGTGGAAAAACTCTGCCACCTCATTACAATGGTCTGTAGATTTAGTCTCATGCAGGCTAGATGGCAAGTTGGTAAGTTTTTTCACAATTTGGAAAATTTCTCTGCGTTTTGATTTGGCTAAAATAATTCTATTAGAGAAGTATGCAGCTTGGGCGGCTTTGACTTCTTCTTTATACTCATTGATTAGGTCTCGGTATCAAATTTTTTCCACCGGAGAATAATCCAGACGCCATTGTCTTTCAGTTTTTCTACATTGGCGTTTCTTTACCCTGAGAGCCTCTGAGTACCAGGGAGCGGTTTTATGGGAGCGTTTCAACGTGGTTTTTCTTTTAGGGAGAGAGCCATCAAGGGTTTGAGTGATCCAGTCTTCATATGCCTGGTTTGCTAGACAAGGATCCTCATTATAGAGGGGTTGGTTACTGGCGAGTTTAATAGTCCATTCATCGACTGGGAGGCGAGACCAGGCTCTGGCGAGTCTTACTGTGGATCTAGTGGGTAAGGGCTTAAATGTGGTCCAGGTGAAGGGAACTAATAAATGGTCTGTCCACGGGAGGGGAATTGGTAGACTGGTTGCCAGATCTACACAGTTGCTGAACACAGGGTCCAGCAGAGGACCCTTAACGTGAGTTGGAGTCCTGACATGTTGGATTAGTTGCAGAGCAGCTAGGTCATCTACGAGCGTAGTGGCCGTGTGATCCAAAGCAGAATCAAAATGAAGGTTAAGATCACCTAACAGAGTGAAGTTCGAGGAAGTACTAACGCGTTCAGCCACAATCGAGGCAAGATGGTTGTGGAATTGCTTAGGGGGGCCTGGGGGGCGATAGATTAGTGTTCCTGAGAAGCAGTTATTAGGAGAAAGTTCAAGACTAAAGGCTAAGCTCTCGCAATCAGGGATTGTTTCCGGGGTAACTCGGCAGAGAAACTGATCTTTATAAATGATTGCTAGGCCTCCTCCTCTACCCTCAGGATGGTCCTGCCGAGTGATTTGGAAGCCTGGGGGGAGGGCTGTTACTAGGGCAGGGTCCGAATCTGTGGCAAGCCACGTTTCCGTCAGGAATACAATGTCTGGCATGCGTTCTTCTAACAACAGGGCAATCTACGCCCTGTGTTTAGGCAGGGATCTGCAGTTTAGCATAAACATGCAGTACTCGTGTGTCAGGTCTAGGGCCGGCTTAGGTTTAAGGGTTGATTTGCATTTAGGACAAGTTTGTGGGATGTCTTCTGTGTGATAGAGATGCAGGTGGCAGTCCCCACCAGGGGGTCTGATACCGTGGAGGGTTTCAGCGCTATAATTCCTGGTCTTTAAAGCCTGAGATATAGGGGGAATGGCCCTAGGCCCGGACTCGGCGCGGACGAGCGCAGACGAGCTTGCCTTAAGCGCGCCTTCGGCGCGCAATCGTCGCGCCCGCTGCGCTCGTCCGCTGCGCCTCCGGTAGAAGCACATGTTTATAGGGCGGTGAGAGGATACAGGGGGGCGTGGTCTCACAAGTGGGCGTGTCTTGTGGCTAGGCGAGGGTAATGGCGGCAAAAAGAGACAGAGAGACTCTCCCACGTCAGCGCCGATTCCGCTGTGCGAGGATGCCTGCACCAGGAGGATCGGGTGCACAATAGGTCAGTGAGTGGTTTTTAAAAGACTATTTCACACAATTTAAAAAAGATATACGAGCGATTTCTACTCCCGGCTGTGCCTCAGGAGGTTCCAGTCAGTAAGAGCGACGCTTGTAAATCAGCGCGCTTTAAGTAGTTGGAGCGGGGGGCGTGGCCTCACAAGTGGGCGTGTCTTGTGGCTAGGCGAGGGTAATGGCGGCAAAAAGAAACAGAGAGACTCTCCCGCGTCAGCGCCAATTCCGCTGTGCGAGGATGCCTGCACCAGGAGGATCGGGTGCACAATAGGTCAGTGAGTGTTTTTTTAAAAGACTATTTCACACAATTTAAAAAAGATATACGAGCGATTTCTACTCCCGGCTGTGCCTCAGGAGGTTCCAGTGATTAAGAGCGACGCTTGTAAATCAGCGCGCTTTAAGTAGTTGGAGCGGGGGCGTGGCCTCACAAGTGGGCGTGTCTTGTGGCTAGGCGAGGGTAATGGCGACAAAAAGAGACAGAGAGACTCTCCCGCGTCAGCGCCGATTCCGCTGTGCGAGGATGCCTGCACCAGGAGGATCGGGTGCACAATAGGTCAGTGAGTGGTTTGTTAAAAGACTATTTCACACAATTTAAAAAAGATATACCAGCGATTTCTACTCCCGGCTGTGCCTCAGGAGGTTCCAGTCATTAAGAGCGACGCTTGTAGATCAGCGCGCTTTAAGTAGTTGGAGCGGGGGGCGTGGCCTCACAAGTGGGCGTGTCTTGTGGCTAGGCGAGGGTAATGGCGGCAAAAAGAGACAGAGAGACTCTCCCGCGTCAGCGCCAATTCCGCTGTGCGAGGATGCCTGCAACTGGAGGATCGGGTGCACAATAGGTCAGTGAGTGGTTTTTTAAAAGACTATTTCACACAATTTAAAAAAGATATACGAGCGATTTCTACTCCCGGCTGTGCCTCAGGAGGTTCCAGTCATTAATGCTGAAAAGTCGTGAAAAGTACTGTCACATTCACTCCAATGATAAGGTTTTTCCCCAGTGTGTGTTCGCTGATGACGTTTTAGGTCTGATAACCGACTGAAGCTCTTTCCACATTCATTGCACTTGAATGGTTTTTCCCGTGTGTATTCGCTGATGTTTTTAGAGGTTTGAAAAGAGACTAAACCACTTTGCACATTCACTGCACTTGAATGGTTTTTCCCTTGTGTGTATTCGCTGATGTTTTTGAAGGTGTGATAACTGACTAATGCTCTTCCCATATTAATTGATCTTGAATGGTTTTTCCCCTGTGTGTTTTCGCTGGTGATACCTTAATGCTGAAGAGTTGCAAAAACTACTGTCACATTCACTACAATGATAAGGTTTTCCCCCGTGTGTGTTCGCTGATGACTTTGGAGGTGTGATAACCGACTAAAGGTCTTCATACATTCACTGCAATTGTATGGTTTTTCACCTGTGTGTGTTCGCTGATGACTTTGGAGGTGTGATAACCGACTAAAACTCTTAACACATTCACTGCAATGGTATGGTTTTTCACCTGTGTGTGTTCGATGATGTCTTTGGAGTTGTGATAACTGACTAAAGCTCTTCACACACTTGTTGCAATGGTATGGTTTTTCACTTGTATGTGTTTGCAGAAGTCTTTGGAGGTGTGATAATAAACTAAAGCTCTTCACACATTCATTGCAATGGTATGGTTTTTCCCCTGTGTGTGTTCGCTGATGTCTTTGAAGATGTGATAACCGACTAAAGCACTTTGCACATTCACTGCACTTGAATGGTTTTTCCCCTGTGTGAGTTCGCTGATGTCTTTGAAGGTTTAATAATTGACTAAAGCACTTTGCACATTCACTGCACTTGAATGGTATTTCCCCTGTTTGTATTCGCTGATGTTTCTGGAGGTTTGATAAGTGACTAAAGCACTTTGCACATTCACTGCACTTGAATGGTTTTTGCCCTGTGTGTATTCGCTAATGTTTTTGGAGTTTTGATAAGTGACTAAAGCTCTTTGCACATTCACTGCACTTGAATGGTTTTTGTCCTGTGTATGTGTGCTGATGAAGCTTGCGTAGTGATGACAAACTAAAGCTCGTGCTGTATGTGTATGATTCTTCTTTCTTGGTTAGTGTCTGAGGGTCTGGTATATATTTGTCTGCATCCCATGATTGCATTTCCTGATGGGCCGACATGGCTGATAAAGCACTTGTGTTTTTCTCACACACTGTATATGTGTGCAGTATTTTGCACATTTGATTTCTGTTTTAACAATAAAATGCGATAGCCACCAAATATTTGCCACACTCCTAATATGTAGAAGGTGTCTTTGTAGGCGATTATGCCTTTAGATTGGATTATGGCAATGCACGCTTGTGGGTAAAGATGTATCTTCCTTCTGGTCGGTGCAAATCAGGACAGTCTGCTTTATTGTAGATATAAGAACTCCTCTTTCCTTTACCCGTCAATTGTCTGGCTCCGCTCTGCTGTGCTCTACTCTGGTTACTGTGGTTTGGCAAGAAAGAGTTTACAATTCACCTCAAGCACGGAATGATGACTTGTCGTCATTTTAGAAAACAGAGCACTGTGGTAATCACACCATACCGATCCGATGATCAAAGCTGGTGTTGGACACTTGTTTATTACAGGAGGCGGTTTGTTATTGTTGTTGCCTTCATTTTCCTAAGGTCATTTCTTCATCTCGTGGCACGGAGGTGCACAGCTCAGCCTCTTACAATCACTGAACAACCCCTGCATTGCTGGTCTACAAGTTATGGCCACAGGCTTTGCGAGTAAAGGTCAATTGGCCTTTTTCAGGACAAAAAAGAATCCCTAGTAATGGTACCTGAATTTATAGTGATTCACTTATTAACTTTTTTATATATAGCCAGATCAGGCACATACTCATGCTTGCTTAAATAAATTCCTTCCCAGGGAAATTGTCAATTATCTGTAAGGCAGAGATAGAGAGGTCCATAATTAGCAATAACATTTTCCATTGGAAAACAGATTCCTTCAGTGAAATGCGCTCTTGTGAGGCCCACTTCATGATAACACAGAGCACACATTCACACGTGATGTGCTGAAAAAAATGACTCACAATGCTGATACAACTTTAAAATTAAGGCGCACAGCATTCATATTTTCTGAGTTATAATGTTGCCCAATAGCCCAATTTGTTCACTCACCCCTTGATGGGTAATTTATTGCATCATAGGTTACAGGGACAGGACTGGCTTTGTAGTCACATACCAAGAATATAGAATTATATTTCAAAATTATGAGGCTAGAATGTACCAGGCAGAATCCCTTTTATCCTAGCCACTTGAGGGAGATGAAAGGTACCTGCTCCCCAGGTTAACTTATTTTGCCAAAAGTCGTGGTTGGTGAATACACCTAGAATAATCTGTGTTGTACCTTCATCCTGTTAGCATGGATCTTGCCAGTTGTAGTTAAATGCTTTCTGTCTGCCTGCATAGGGTTCTGAACTACATTCTCACATCAGTGCACGGAAGCAGTCTGACTTCATGTGTCCTGCGAACATGAGAACACATGTAACTTTCTAATCTTTGCATCCACGTTGAGTCTGGTAGCAGATCACCTCATTATATTTTATTTAAGACTAGCTTACCCGTCGCGCGTTGCTGCGATCTCAGAAGAAAGGAAATTTAAGGAAACTTGTTATGATAACATTAAATTTACATTGTGTCATTTTTATTGAAACTTATTCATTTTATTTTTGAAAACATATCTAAGTGTGGCTTGAGCAGTGCGTCCTCGATTGGCTTCCAATCTTGATTCTGGTTGCTCTCCTGTTTCATTCGAGCGAGCTTGAGCATTGCGTAATTGATCGTTTTCCAATCTTGATTCTGGTTGCTCTCCTGTTTCATTCGAGCGGGCTTGAGCAGTGCATAATCGATCTGTTTCCAATCTTGATTCTCGTTGCTTGTTCGTTTGAGAAGAACGGGCTTGAGCAGTGCGTACTCGATCGGCTTCCAATCTTGATTCCCGTTGCTCATTCGTTTGAGAATTACGGGCTTGAGCAGTTTGTATTCGAACAGCTTCTAATCTTTCTTCCCGTTGTTCGTCTGTTTCTGAAGTTCATAATGCCTTTTTCTTTCGTGCTTCTGATGTAGATTGACCAATCAATTTCCGTTTGGGGGTCATATCTGTCGACGATGCTTGCAAAAACGCTGTCTACTTCAGTATTCAAAAGATTATGAGGGCCCTGGGGGCCGATTTAAAATAAAAATGTGGGACAGAAACCTTCGCAGGAGTGTACTCAACAACTTCCCAAAGTTTCATGGCGATCGGATGAATGGTGTAGTAATGCATAAAGGACAAACAGACAGACAGACATACTTTCGTTTTTATATATATAGATCTATTTCTAATGGTGGTTGTGCCCAGAATGATAGCTATTTTGGTTGGTAGTAGTACAAATTATACCCAGATGTGTAAAATCATATTATAGGGATAAGATGTAGGTAAAAATTGAGGAAATTGAAAAAGATATAAGTGAACATTTGCCTACATACATGGTATACATTCAAATCACATATTTGTGCAGAAGTATATAAAGCATTTGTAGAGGCCTTCCCAGAAGACACTACCCCAGCCTCTCCCCAGGTTTCTACCATAGACATTCACACCAAAGTGGCTGTAGCCTTCCAACTGACTGTGACTAAAACCCCTCTAAAGAAAGCAGTAGCTAAGACACCCAGGCTGAAAGTAATCTATGGTACACAATTCATGCTGTGATTCCATAAAATCATTAATAGCCACACTAAAAAATAATTACTTGCGTGACATGTATGACTTAAGAGGCTTATACAAGAACACAACTAGATTGGCTCAGACAGCATAGGAGGAAGGGTGCAGGGTGGATCTGGTGATGGCTGCTAAAATGGGGGACAACGTCTTGTTCTGGAAAATGATTGCTAATAGGAGTAGGACTTCAACTCTAGAGCTAGAGTGCCATATTTGTGATGTCACTCACCATGTCATGAGTTATGCTATATATGAGGTCATAAGCAGTGCATTGCAGGGGTGTAAGTTATTGTTAGCTCAGCTAACTGTAACTGCTGAATTTCACTGGTTGTGTACAGGTAAAATCTGAGACTATAACGTCAGTGTAACCTTTGTTTAAATTCTGTTTCCTAACTATAACATCCCTCTAACCTTTGTTTTTATTGTGACTTTCTAAGTTTAAAAAAATTATATTTCCCAACTGTAACCTGTTGAGAGTCAGTGTGTCAGTGAATGCATGAGTGTTTCAGTGGGTATGTAAGTGAGTGTGTAAGTGTCTTACTGGGTGTGCGAGTGTCTGAGTGGGTCGGTAAGTAGATAAGTGAGTCTCTGAGTGGGTGTCTGGGTGGGTGTGTGAGTATCTGAGTATTTCTGCCTTCGTTTCGGGTCACTTATGACATTTATTCTGTCTCTTTGAGCTCGCTGCCGACCTTTATTTTTCCTCTTTCTGTTAAGCCTATTTGCGTGTAGGGAAACAGATGAAAGCTCTGCTTTCTGCAAGCAGGAGCGATTTGAGAGCTCCCACTTGCAGAAAGCAGAGTTATGTTTGCTTTAGCTTGTTGGGAGCTGTCAGCTCCCTTCAAGCAAAAGCAAACAGCTACCTCCTGAGGGTGGGCATCTCAGGAGATAGCATTCACTGGGTGGTGGCAGTCCCAGGGCCTTCCATTGCTCCACGAAGGGGCTGCTCAAACCCCCTCTAATATAGTACTTAGCACCGGGGAGGTGGTGGTCCCAGGGGCTGTGGGGGGAGAGAGCTGTTCAGCCCCCCTCCATTTGAATACATTGTCCTGAGGAGGTGGCAGACCCCAGGATACAGGGGGTGCTGCATGGGTACCTCCCGCATACATTAAAATCAGTGCCTCTGGGAGATGATGGTCCCCGGGCCTTTCATAAGCCCTAGGAGTGGGGCCCGTGTGCTTCTCTCCTTCTTATAATTCCTCATGCCCCAGGACCTGGTCCACCCGAGGACTAAACATTACAGAAGCACAGGACCCCTTGCTTATTTTTTTATTTTTCAGCAGGAGCAGTGCCACTTCGGACCCTACCCCTAAAGACTGCTTTATTGCCCCAGGCTGAAGTCAAGTCCCAAGATGGTTGTCAACACTTCCTGATTGAAGTGTTGGCAGCCAATCACATTTCAGCACAGGACTGTTGGATCCACGGAGGATCTGCGTCCCTATATATTTTTATCTGTTTTTTTTTAATTATGCAAAAACTACTGATCGGATTTACACCAAATAACACAAAGCTTTCTTTCTGGACCAAGAGCTACCTTTCCACCACATTTGGTGTAATTCTGTCAAGCGGTTCGCGCTGTAGTCGCAACTAGAATCGTTTTGGGAATTAACATGGGAAACACACTTTTTGGAACCCCCTTTTTCTCTGCTCCTGGGTATTTGATCATGCCAATACTTTCCATGCACAATAAGAATCACTGGGGCACTTCTTTTGGAAAAGTTCATGAAGATTCGTCAAAAGGCACTAAATATATAGGCAAGTCAAAAAATGCTTTTCCTATGGTAATATGATCTAACTATAACTACCTATTGGCGACTGCCAGTAGAATATCTGTGTGTATGTGTGCGTGTGTGTGTGTGTATATATATATTCTCCCCTCCAACTTCCTGCAAGCATCACACAAGTTGACGACACTTTGTACTGTAGGGGATTGCAGCGCCGGCCCTACGAGGAGCAAACGCCCGATGAGGAAGCATGACACCCCCCGGGGTGTGTGAGGGCAACAGAGGATGTAGAATTATTTTCCCTCTCACATTAGGAAATTTTTACACCTAGGATTACTTTAGTCTACCTTCTTTCTTAATTTTTCTTTGTTTTAAAATATGGGTGACTATTAGCACCCTGATACATGGGTGACCTTCGCACCCTTGTTGGTGACTTTTTGCACCTTGACACATGGGTGACTTTTGCACCCTTGTTGGTGACTGTCTGCACCTTGATCCATGGGTGACTTTTGCACCCTGATCTAGGAACTTTGTCCTCCTGTTGATAAATAGACACTTTGTACTGGCCATAAGAAGTTTACTAGGTCAGCTGTTTGGACGCTTTTCCCCTGACCAGAGGGCTGGTCAGGCGAAACGCGTCCGAACAGCTGACCTAATAAACTTCTTATGGCCAGTACAAAGTGTTGTCAACTCGTGTGATCCTTGCAGCACGTTGAAGTGAAGAATTTGATAGGACCCGACTTCGGTGGTCTTTTGGGACGGCACACCCGCTGTTTGGGAAGGCGGCGGCTTTACCGGAGAAAGGAGGCGATATATATATATATATATTATTGTAATATTTTTACATTAATCCAGGCTCCCACTATGAGTCATTTGTTTAAGACTGGACAAGTACAAATGAAATCTAGTGAAGTACATGATTAAATACTTTGGTATGGACCATGCTATATTTCTTAATATACATGACCGAAATTCACGTCTACTGAGTCATTTGTTTAGAATGTTTTCATTCAGAAGCATCCTTTCAAAATTATGTATGTATTTATTTAACTTTGGAATAATGTGTTTCATTTACCTTTTTTACAGATGTAAAGTAGCAAGCATGGAGCTAATAAGAGGAAAGACCTTCATAAAATCAAGTGTGCCCCTTAATTCTGACAAACAACCTCTCCCAGATCTGGACTTTGGTAAAAAAGAAGATACAGCAAAGATGTTCAGCCCCCTGGTGATTGGCGAATGCTATCAAGTAGAGGCCAAGCCAATCTCCCTGGTAGGAAACAAAAATAATAACAAGTGCTCAAACAGAACAGCCAAGGTAGGACAGAGAAAGGAAGCAGCAGGGACCGCTGCCTCCAGCAAAGTAGTACCCGAAAGCAAGAACCATGATGGCACCTTAGCAAGAGGTAAAAATGAACACAATGTAAAGAAGGGCTTGGTTCAAGAGGATGGCTTTTCTGCACCTGGTAAAATTAAGAGCAGACTCGTAGGAAGTGCCAGTTTCTCTGGCACTGGGAATGACTTGAACTTCAGCAGGAAAAAAGACACTGCTGTAAGCCCTTGTCAATCCAGCTGCAGCCAGAAGATGATTGATTATAGAAATTTTGTGCCGCAGGTGCCTTTTGTACTAGCAGTAGCCAAAAGCATCCCAAGGAAGAGAATATCTCTTAAAAGATCAAAAAAAGGTCTAAGAGATATCTTTCATATTAAGAAAAACAAGCAGGAGAGTCTCACACTTGCATTAGATAAAGACAAATCATTGTCACCTGAGTTGTCAGGATGGGAAGAGACAACTCACCACCTAACAACTGGGGACATCTTAGCAGGAGAATGTCTGGCATCAGAGGTCGCCGATGGAGAGATGCTCTTTGACACCACTTATGATTACTGCAACCTGTTCTGTGAAGATGCTGCTTCTTTGAAAAGCTTTGACTCATTTACTGGTTGTGGGGAGGTATATGCAGACAAGAGCTCTGCACACAGGGAATTTTTGAATGGAAAAGAAAAACAGAAAGCCAGTTCTATGTGTAAAAGAGATCAGCCTACTGAGTCCTTTCAAGGAGGAATGGACCAGTTAGCCTCTCCAGCGCAGCAAGAAGCAATAGATTTTGCTAAGTTTTGGGGTTGTGTGAAGTTGCATCAGAGCGCTTTGTTTGATAGGAGGCTATTGAAAACACCCAACTCTGAAGAAATGATAAGGGAAACGGAATCCACCTCCGTTAAAGATATTAGTTTTATGGTAGACAATGATTTGGAGTCTCAAAGACAAAGCTCCCCAGAAACAGAAACCCTTAAAAGTGACATCCAAGAATCTACCTCCACAAGTGATGAAGGATACTATGATTCCCTTTCACCCGGTCCAGGTGACGAAAGGAAAGAAAACCAAACACCAGCAACATTTTCAAGGGAGAGCTATAGTGGTGATGCCCTGTATGACCTGTTTTATGATCACTCTGATACCCAAATAAGCCCCGGCCTAGATGATGAGTTATCTGTGTGTGGGCAAACAAATGAACTTCCTCTCTCAATTTGTAGTTTCCATGTAGGAGCAGAAGAGAATATGGCCTCTCACCCATCCATAGACATGGTAAGCCAAGGATTTCTTCAGAGCTCGTGGAAGGGAAAGGAGTGCTTGTTAAAACTCTGTGACACTGAACTATCACTAACAATGGGGATAATAAACTGGCTAAGAAACAATCCAGGAATAGTGTCTCCTATAGATTCATCTATTAGTCCACGATCAGAACTTAGAGAAATCAGTCCTCCCAATGGTTTGCCAGACCCATCACCATGTCTTCAGTTTGAATCTATAAAACAAGTGCCACAGTTAACTCCGGTTGACTTCTACAGCCATGATCAGGCTACTTCCACCAATAATGAGAATGGTTTGCTGACAAATGCAGCAGGAGACAATACTGAAGCACGCACAGTTGAGATGCCTGAACGTTTTGCATCCAAAAACAATTCAGCAGAGGAAGAAGCCTGCAGAGGGGTCTGTAATTCAGATTCTGGGTTTCAAAAGACAAACCAAATGTTGCCTTCTCCCAGTGCCAGGGATCAGAGTTCAACATTTCATGGGCACAGATTGAATGTCTGCTCGGATTCTATAAAGAGGGGCCCTATTTTCAATCAGAGCAGTACTTCCCATGACAAAGCCCAAGTGATGGTGGCCATTGGAAAGGAAGCACTCTGCCCAACGTGCAGAAACTGTCTGGAATGTAACAAGGATGGTATAAAATTGTGCTGCATATGTACAGCTAAACTACAACAAATGGACATTATGCAAGTTTCAGGGGAAAGTAAACTACATGAAAAAAAAAATGAATATCCTCCCTGTCCTCTCCCGGTGACACATTCCAAGAGCTTCACGAGTCCCGTGTGTGCTCGTAAAGGCCAAACGATTGTGCAGATATTAGAGCAATGTGCTGCTCAGGTAGCTTCACTCCAGATCACATATAGAAGTGAGGAGAAGAATGTGGAGAGTAAATGTATTGGAAATGAAATGAAAAACGTACTCTATAAAATGTCACAATACCGGAAGAACATTCTGTGCCCATCCTTTGCTCATCTAGGTCACAAAACTGAAGAGAACAGACATCAGGAGAATCGACTACATAATACTTTCTTGAATAACATAAGTTTAAACCCTTCAGAAAATCAGAAAAGTGATATTTTTAGAGGCGTGAACAGCCAACACACGAGTGAGAAAAATGTGGAAGACGCGCAGGTGAACAGTCATTGTGCAGGTGCTCACATTCAGCTTAGCCCAGTGGGCATCCCCCGCCGACCAAATTTTCTTCCTCTTTTTGGATCTTTTCGTCCCAATGAGGCCAGCAAAATTTTGCCTGCGTTTTGTCGAATTAATTTCCAAGATATTTCTGAATGTAACCAAACTAAAGGGAACTGGAACCTCGCTGGTGATCAAGAAGTACTTACTCCTCCAGATGTCACACTCCCTCGACCGGAGGCAACTTCCCCTGAGGAAACGAGGAGCAGGGCAAACTCATGACCCACAGAGTACAAGGTGAGCATAATTTGACCTTCTGGACACAAACTCCAATGTCTATTAGACAAATGTTTTAGATAGCTTGCCTAACAGACATAACGGTATAGCCTACAAGTGTTGCAATGAAGAAGTTTGGACATTGTGGCTAAACAAACTTCCTCACTCTTTGGAAGGGTTTCTCCAGACATAATGGTAAATAAAGCATGTAAAATGTATTTTCTTTTCTTTATTCAAAGCATCGGTGATAACAAATATTACTCACAATAGATGACAGAAAACATTGGAATCTGACACCCCTTCATCCTTTCCTTTATTGTACACGCACCACTGAAGTCCCAGTAAATGCTATTTATGGCTAGATCTAGTGAGTTTTATTCATAAGCCCTACTTTTGTGTTTTCCTAAGCACTGCACATTTTTTTTTAGGTTTCAAAAGAATAATTTTATTGAAACTATAGAGGTGTCAATGTAAAATACATATAATTACTCAACAATCAAAACATCATATATTAATTCCAGCAATAATACATGAATAGGGTTATAAAATATAACAACAACCATAGGAGGGTTAAGATTAATATAATAAAAATAAGGTAGACATTTTTGGAACATCTGGGAGACTCATGGGGGTGTAAATACTTCCTGTTGGGCAGGATGCAATGAGGAAGTTTGTTTGGCACAAATATCAAAAAATGTTGTAACAGGTGACCATAGCTGTACACGCTTTGTAGCCATATGTGTAGGATAGGTGAGGAAGGTATCCAATCTATGATTATGACAGATATCATACCACCATGCTTTGTAAGAAATTTTTGAGAAATCTTTCCAATTTCTTGTTATTTGATGAATAGCACCCGCTATTAATAGATCGATAATTTTGACATTGAGTGTACTCTTGTTCCAAATCAGTGAGATACTTCCTAAAAAGATGTTAATGATAGAGAAGGGAGCACTTGTGCCAAAAACTGAGTTAATTTGAGACCATACACGCTTCCAAACATTATGCACTAATGGGCTTGAAAATAACATGTGGAATAAGTAAGCGTTGGGCGATGTGCAAGTCCAGCAAGTATCTGGTACATTGGAAAATCTCTTATTCAAATTATTTGGGGACAGTAAAAGTCTGTTATAAATGTAAAACAGTGTTTGTGTTAAACTAGCTGCTCTTGAAGATTTACGTATATTGGTCCATAAATTGGTCCACACAGAAAGAGACCAAGATGTGTTAAAATCTTTTTCCCAAGCTATCTCTATCTTCGATTTTTGTCTATTTTTATCAGGAGCTTGCAAGAAATTGTATATGGTGGCCGCTTTGGGTAAGGTACGTAGTAAAGTGGAAAGATCTGTAGGTAAATCACAATTATGAGCTGTGGAGGAGGTGTTAGTTAATTGGGTGCATGTGTCAAGTACAGTTTTCCTAAGAATTTAGTATTTGGGAAGAAATTAGGTTGGCAGATCATATATCTGCCTAAGTGAGGGGAAGGAAATAAATTCTGAGTTCGGGAATAGTTGAGGAATCCATATTAAGCCTTTTTGTCTCCAAGTTTTCCCATAAAAGGGTTTATTGCGTATTAATAAAGTTTTGTTATGCCATATAGTTGAGTCAAGGAAAGAATTAAGAGTGCTGTGTGTCGAAGGGTAAAGCGGGCCAAGAAGTTTTGAAGTGAGTTTAAATATGGGAGAAGAAAGGGTTTGAGGTTTGCGAGAAAAGGATAAGTATTCTTGAAAAGAAAATGGAGACAAAAACAAGTTTTCAACTAATTTCCATAAAGGATAATCTTCTGTAGAATCCAGTAGCCAAAATGAGGCTTGACGTAATAAAAATGCTTTTTGATAAGCAGGGAAATTGGGAATATTAACTCCCCCTTCAGCTTTAGGACGGACTAATTTGGAAACAGACATACAGGATTTCCTCTTATTCCACAAAAAGGAGGAGAGGATGGAGTTAATAGATTTAAAGAATTTAGTTGATATAAGAACTGGTATGTTGGAGATTGTGTATAACACTATGGGAGAAAGTATCATCTTTATAGTATCAAGGCGGCCCCACCAAGATAAATAAAGGGGATGCCATTTAGTTGTAAGTTCCGAAATTTTCTGAATGAAATTATTCATACAGGATGCCACTGTACCGGAAATCGTAGGCGTGACGTGCAATCCTAAATATTTAATATGATTGGAATTCCATGTGAAGTTAGCTGATGTGAAGTCTGCTTTAAAAGTGTATTTGGTCAGGGGGAGAATTTCGCATTCATCACTATTTAGTTTGTACCCAGAAATTAGGGAAAAGGATTGAACCTCTGCTAAGAAAGCGGGAATTGATTCATTAGGGTTTGAAAAAAAAAGCAAAATGTCATCGGCGTAAGCCGCAACTTTAATATGAGTTGTGGGTGTTTCAAAGCCATGTATAAGCGCATTTTGACGAATTTTTGAAATAAAAATTATAGACCTATTTCTCTCGTAAACATAGACTATCACATCTTTGGTAGAGGAGTGCGGCAAGGATGTCCTTTATCCCCTTTTCTTTTAACTAAGCCCTTAAACCTTTTATTTAAAAAATTCGTCAGAATGCGCTTATACATGGCTTTGAAACGCCCACAACTCATATATATTATCAGACTATGCCTCTATTTCAATCTGCCTCAACATTATACCTAAGGTTAGTGCTCCCAGAAGATGGAGTTTTATTAAAGCTCTCCTCTTTTATCCATCATTTTCCTCTTCATTTACTACCTTTTTTGAAGAATACTTCTCAATAAACCAAACTGACTCCCTACATTAATAAAACTCCATCTTCTGGGAGCATTAACTTTAGGTATAATGTTGAGGCAGATTGAAATAGAGGCATAGTCTGATAATAAAATATACGAGTTGTGGGTGTTTCAAAGCCATGTATAAGCGCATTTTGACGAATTTTTGAAATAAAAGGTTCAAGGGCTTAGTTAAAAGAAAAGGGGATAAAGGACATCCTTGCCACACTCCTCTACCAAAGATGTTATAGTCTATGTTTACGAGAGAAATAGGTCTATAATTTTTACAATGCTTTTGGTCTTTGCCTTCCTTGGGTATGAGACAGATGTGCGCTACTGAAAAGGGTCCAGCTGATTTTTCCAGGAGGCAAAAAGAGTCAATCGGAAGGAATCAATCAATCAAAACCACTTTATTTTGATTAATAAAAATCATAAAAGTATACTATACAACATCTTTATCACATAATGCATAGCATATCATTAAAAAACATTTAAAACAAGCTAAAAAATCTTGTAAGCAATTTCATCAGTTTGTTAAAAATTACATCAAATGATAGAAAGATTCCTGCAAGCAGTCAGTCTAGCTTTCCTTTGTCGAGAGGCAGCAACAAAAAAATTTGCCACGCTAAACATAATGAGTGGAGAACCCATTAACTGTAGAAACAAAAGTGCTGGTTTAGAATGTAGGAACCCTTTTCCCTTTAACAAAGGTACAATATACTTTTTCCTACTTTCTTTATAAAAAACACAAAAGAAGGTAAAATGCATTGTATCCTGGATAGAGAATCCATCGCATTTACAGGGGGCCGCAGCCTCTGGTCTACACCACCCAGCAGTTTCACTGAAGATAAAGTGCATCTGATTAAATCGAAATTTAGATAATAACCATCGATGGAATGGTTTGGTCACTGTCAAGGTTGAATTGATAAACATGAGATTAACAAATAGTTCAGCTTCCCGCTCCTGCTCTCTAAACCTGAGGAAGTTGGACTTTACCCAATTTATGTCAGCCCTCCTAAGACCCTCTGGGTTAGACAATATCTCTGGGCGCCCCAGCTTCTCAGCGGTTACTCTTATGTAAGTTAGCCACTTTATTTCTTTTACTTTCTCAAGTGACACACAGTCCTTCAGTATTTTATGATTGAGGGTAAGCTCAGGATCCAACCATGTTTTGATCCACAATACAATAGGGCCCATGCTTATTATGTCAGACACATAGCCCATACCTAATTCAAGGTGAACCGCATAGGTAGGTGTTGACTGAGGAAGGGCAAGGACGGAATAAAGGAATTTGTTTTCGTCTATCTGGATGCGGTCAGTTTGTTTATAACCCCAGATTCCTGCCCCATACCTTACATATAGATTTCCCTTTATATATTGCTAAAATTGCTGCACTCGGTTTCCCACCTAGACGTTTTGCAAAACCAAGTGTGGCAGCAGAAGATCTTTTAATAGCATTGACTTTGACTGTAAGTTGGGGCTCCCATGTGCCTTTGTCGTCGAAGACGAACCCCAGATAGGTGAAAACTTTTACACTGGTTATCACTGTCCCATTACAGTAAAAAGCCCTAGTTTTGCTTTTCTTCTGTCCTAGGGACATAACGTGCGATTTATTGTTATTCACCACGAGATCCAAAGATTTCATATAATCCCCGAAGGAATTAAGTAGTCTCTGGAGCCCTAGAGGTGTTCGAGCCACTAGCACGGTATCATCCGCGTATAGGAGTACTGGGATGTTTGTATCTCCTACACGCGGGATATCCAGTGAAGCCTTTTCCAAGGTTTTGTCCAATGAGTTTATATATAGGGTGAACAACATAGGGGCCAATATGCACCCTTGGCGCACCCCTCTACCTGATTTGAACCCTTTAGTGCAATTGCTCCTGTGTCATCCTAATTGCGGCGTGCAGGTCCCGGTGCAGATCAGCCAGGAAGTACACCAGGGCTGGGTCCACCCCTAGGTCCAGGAGGACCGTCCACAGCCTCGATCTATTAACTAGATCAAAGGCTGTGGACAGATCCATAAAACCCAGGTATAGTGAGCCCTTAGTTACAGTGGTATACGTATTTATTAATAGGTAGAGGTTAAGACATTGGTCCTCCGTACCTCGGCCAGTCCTGAACCCATACTGTGCATTTGACAGTATTTCTTTCTGGGATACCCAATCCGAAATTCTTGCTAATATGGCCTTTCCTAGAATTTTAACCGAGGAGTCCAACAGCGATATGGGCCTATAGCACCTTGGATCCCCTCTTTGGCCCTTTTTAAACACTGGGATAATGATTGAGTATTTCCATGACTTCAGGAACGCAGTAGCAACAGTCGAATTAAATAAATTGGTGAGTACTTTGGCCCAATATTTTGGCTTGGCCTTATATAAATGTGATGGGACTTTATCCGGGCCCGGAGCCTTCTGGCCAGCTGTGCCCAGTATTGCCTTCTCCACCTCTTGCTCAGAGAATGTGAGTTTAAATGGTGAGTAATCAGTGGCCTGGATCATAAAAGATTCATATACCTCGTGGCTACCATAGATTTTTTCAAAGTGGCCTAGCCAGTCCTTCTCCGAGATGTTGACCTCTAGACTACAATTCTCAGTATCACTGAACAGCGGATTGTTGACAGTGGTCCAACATTTTGAGCTATCTCTCAAGGTATCTTTATTCATTAAAATTTCCCAGGCCTCCCTTTTTAGTTCATTTTTACGGGTCTGTACTGCTTGTTTATACTCCTTCCTTAGTTTCGTAACTTGCCTTCTATCTCTAGGTTTCTTTTTAATGGCTTTTAGAAGTAAGTTATGTGCTCTGGAGCATTTTTGATCAAACCACCTCTTTGCGGGTCTTACTTTGGTACTAACTTTAATTGTAAGCTCCTTAGATACCTGACCGCATATCTTTTCATAAGAGGTAATCACGTTGTGACCCAATTTAGGGGGATCTGCACATAGTTTTAATTCTTTTGTGACACTTCTATTTAGGGCCTCTAGAAGGTCTTCTGGAATAACTTGACTCCATTTTAACCTTCTACCTTGGTCTTTGATCTTCTGTCCAATTATAGGATCTGCAGGGACTGTCTTATTAAAGAAAATTTGACCATTGTTCAGTTCCAGCACGACCGGGTTATGGTCACTAAATATCGAGAAAACTGCGTTATAAAAATGGACATAACTCAGAAGTGCCTGGGATAAAAACATGTAATCAATTATAGTTTCACTGTCCCTAGCTCTGTATGTCACCACCCTGTCCTGCCTATCAAAGAACCCTGGCTCATAGAGGTCAATATTTGATAGAAGGTCTTCTAGGGCTGCCCCCTTCATGCTATGTTCGAAATGTTGGTGGGATAAGTTTTCAGGGCTACAGCTTTCTCCCAGGTGGCAATTTAAGTTACAGAGATGAATATTAAAATCTCCCATCAAAATAAAATATACGAAAGTGGCTTGGTTCTCCTTATAGGACTTTAAAAAATTAGACAATGATATGAGGTGCTCGTTTGGGGACACACTTTGCATGGAATTATAAAAGTTTATAAGCAAAATTTTGAAATTATTTATCAAGGTTAATTCCACTATTAAGTCATTTGGAGAGGGTGTCTCTATCTCAACAGCTTTTCCTGATATTTTTACTGAGATGAGCAGCATAAGCCCTCCTCTGTCCCTCCCCGCCAATGAGCTAAGAGCTGGGAGAAAGTAAGATGTAAAACCATCAAACCAGAAGTTGCTCTCTCTGTCCCAGGTCTCCTGCAGAGCGACGATATCATACTCCTTAACTATCCCAAGCCAGGCCTCGCCATCCCTTTTTGTGCGAAGCCCTGCGATGTTCCAGCTTAGTAGTTTGGCATTCCCTCTGCATGTCTCAGTCACAGTTGTAGTACTAGATTCTATGTTTGGAGGGATGGTGGGAGAGTCTATCAGTCAATCGATCTCCCCCAACTGTGATAGAGGGGAAAAGCGATTAGATAGGGTCAACCCCCCCTGGTTCATGTTTGGATCATAGCTAACTGGCTTTGGTAGCGAACCCAGTTTCTGCATGACCCACGTAGCCTGATGCTCTCTGGATGTTAGTAAGGGGATCGTTTCTATAGATCTTCCTGAGACCCTGTCCCTCCCTTCCAAGGGGGCCTTTACCTCTAGGGTTCGAGTTCTAGGGGGGGGGGAATAGAAAAAACCTAATGGGATAGCTCTTATAACCTCATCATTTTTTACTTCCGACGCGTCCCAAAAAAGACGGGTGGCTGCCACAGGGTTGTTAAAATTGACTACGATACAATCCCCGTTCAGGCGTTTTCTAGTGTGCCCTATCCATCCCACTCTTCTGCCCATAATTATAATGGAAGAGATATTCTCATCCCCAATACAATTTGAAGTACACCAGCGTTTAATATTAGTAAGTAGACTGTCTGTAGATTCCCGATCACCTGCTACCAGGGGAGGGATATTAACCAGTACTGCAACGAAAGGCGTTGCTTCCGGGGGGAGGTTCATTTTAGGCTGGGATACATAGTCTTTAACAGTTACATTTTCCCTCACCCTACAGCGCATTTGGTCACTCCGAGGAGTAACCATAGTATTGAGTCCCAGCCTCTGTGAAGTCCCCCTTACGTTGTTTCCTTCAGTCAAAGGGCTATTACATATCATTGGGGTTGCCGGGATGGAAGGAACAGGGAGGGTAACTGTACTCCCCCCCCCCCATTTTGCAGGGTCATTAAATTAGCCCTTCGAGCGTCTTCCGTCTGATTTTGGGGTTGCACCCTAGCTAACAGAATACAGTTCAGGCGCTCACATTTAGCTAGGATCCCTGCTACACACTCATTTAGGGTATCAATAATGTCCTTTGCAACAAATGTCAGGGCAGATTCTAGTCTCTCCATAAAAATCTCCTCCACCATAACCCTTAATGATAGTTCTGTATTCCTTGACGGCGATAACATTTTGTTACTCTCAGTGTCATTTATCGTTTTGCGTTTCTTGTGCTGTCTCTTGGCTTTTCCCTTCATGACCTTCCGCCCCCCCATCTAATTTCGGGGCAATGACTGCATCAGATCCAACATTCCCCATATGTGCCACTTCGGTGATAGTTGGGAGTGGGGGCGATGGAATCGTGGGTGGGACAATTGTAATCTTTGGTTCCAAAGGGATTTGCCTGCTCCGCACACTTTCCCTTTCGAGCCCCAACTCCCGCTCAGTGTTCGCAATCTCCGTGTTTAAAACCCCGACTGCATTCGTGAGGTATGATATTATACTTGTAGCATTTCTGGGAACCTTTGCCTTGGTGCCCCCTCCATTAACTGAGGTCTGTAGTTTCCGCTCACCCATGGTGAAGAGTATTTTTCAGGGGGTTGGCCCGTCCCGTCCCTCTCTGTCCCCAGATGGCCACAGATGGCCCCGCCCTATTCCCGGGCTTCTCCCGGTGCTCCCGCACGCTCCCGCGACGCGGGGGCTCTCACTGGACTAAGAGCACCTCCGGGGGCGGGACAGGGCGTGCGCGACTTCCTGTCGCGATGGGCCGCTCGGGGATGTAGTCCCCGTACCTCCGTGCCGCAGTGTCCAGCGGCTGGTACAGCAAAACGTCAGGAACGCTGTTGGGCTGGCAGAATCAGCGGTTATGGCGCGGGATAGCTGCAGTGAGCCTCGGTATCCACCAACAACACCCAGGTCAGTTGCCGTGTGTCAATCAGAAGAAGCAATTTGGGTAATAATAATTTGAAGTATTCATTAAAAAAGGTAGTAAATGAAGAGGAAAATGCTGGATCTAAGAGGAGAGCATTAATAAAACTCCATCTCCTGGGAGCATTAACCATAGGTATAATGTTGAGGCAGATTGAAATAGAGGCATAGTCTGATAATAATATAGGTCCTATTTCTGCACTCGCGAGTGCTTGCGATATGTTATGTGATACAAAAAAATAATCAATTTGTGATTGGGAATGGTGGACCGGGGAATAAAAGGTATACTCTCTAGTGATTGGGTTGCATAATCTCCATGCATCTCGAAGTTTGTGATGGGTAATAGCATGGATGAAGGATGTGTGTGATTTGTTAGGGATATATGAAGCTTTAAAGTTTCGATCTATAAATGGATCGAATACCTGGTTACAATCACCCGCTAGTATGAAGTAGTCTTCCATGCAAAGAGTAATTTGCCTTGCTAGTGAGGACCAAAAAGAAGAATCACCACCACTAGGAGCATAGACATTGAAAAAAGAGACTGGAACCTCCTTCAGCAACAACTTAACATTAAGCCAGCCAGCGACCCTCAACGTGAGAGTCTTGTGAAATAAGTTTGACATGAAGCGATTTACGAACAAGTATCATAACTCCGTTAGGTTTGCCATCACCTTTGGAGAAGAAAACTTCTCCTACCAAACCCTTTTTCATTTTCAACGATTCAACTTCTGTGAGATGCGTTTCTTGGAAAAATATCAAATCTGCATCTAATTTAGCTAAGTGGGTTAAAACTCTCTGCCTTTTTATGGGAGAATTAAGTCCCCTATCTTTCCAAGATACTAATTTCCGCAGCATAACATCTTAGAAAGAGTAATGAGTGAAAAAAGTACATACCAATAACCCAATTCAATTTAACATTGATGGAGAATACAGGAGAAAGAATATATCCTATGGATAATCACATTGACTAATATAGGAATAAATAAAGATATAGAAAATAACATGACCGAAAAGTATAGCTGATATACCAACAAGATAGGATAAAAAGGTACATAAATAGGAATGTGATAATAAAGGATAATGAGAGAAAGTAAACGAATGATGACAGGAACAATCAACAATGAAAGCTGGAGTGTAACAATATCAGTAATGAAGAGGAACAGAAAGAGATATGTAACATGATGAAAGAAAACATAGGGAATAAGAGAATCAATGACACCTGAGAAGAAATAAAGAAGATTCTTTGGAAAGGAAAAGAGAAAAAATTCTTGGAGTAAAAAAAAAGGAAAAAGAAATGCAGGAATGTGACATACCTACAAAAAGAAGGTTCAGGGATAAACGGGAAGGGGATGGAACCACATGGAACAGGCGACACAACCGGGTTCAACGGAACGGAGGATCGGGACGAAACCACGGTGCAGGGGTATTAAATCTGTGGAGACAAACAAATAATAAAGATTAGGATAGATATTGGAGCAAGTGAGAATAGGTAAAAACAAACAATAACATTGACCAGATTAACATAAATTGAACCTTTATGATAACAACAAACTTATCAAAAATTAAAGAAAATCATTTCTTGAGTATTAGGATACTATGAAGAATAAAACAGAACCTGAACAACCTGTGAGGGAAACAAAGAGAAAAACATCTATTCATGCATTAAATGAAGAAGAAGACCCTGAGGAGTCCATACATCTGTTTTGCACAAAACTTTGTAGACGTATATGTTGTTGTTTTGTTATTATACATAACCTTGAAGAGACACAGGTGAAAAAGGCCATACCGGGCTCCCATGCAATGGAGATCAGATCTCATATTAAGAAAGGCCTTACGTCTGCTAGCGGTAGCTTTAGCGTAGTCTTGTGAAAAAAAAAGACGAGCCTGACCATGTTATTCTCGGAGAAGCTTTGACCTCTGACAGAACTTTCAACAAGTCTGTGTATTCCAAGAAGTATAAGATAATTCCTCTTGGTCTTTCTGAGAGTGTAGCATGAGATGGAGCACGTCCTAATCTGTGAGCTTGTTGAATGTTGAGCACAGTTCCTTCCGGCATATGAAGTAGTTTAGGGAGAAATGATTTAAAGAAAGTAAGTGAGTCAGATCTAAGCATGGGCGGATTTTGCGAATTGGCAATCCGCGAACTTGCGTATTTACGGATTCGCAATCCGCAAAATCCGCGAACTCTCGCGAATTTGCGGATTTTTTTTTTGTGTTCGCAAGGGTTTCTGCCAGTTCGTGAGGGTTGTGTACCAGTTCGCAATTGTGAACTTAATTGTCGACTCGCAACGGCCGCGACTATGTTGTTTCTACGTCTGGTTCATCATCACAGGTTCACAGCACCCTCTTTTTCACCACTGCCACCCTCTGGTACACCCATGCCACCCTCTGGTACATCAGTGCCATCCTCTGGTTGGTTTATCACTGTAGATTATGGGGGTGAAAAAAAGCAAGCACACCTGCCCTGCTTCAACTGACATGAATTAATTTGGGGTTGATTAATGTGTCACTGAATTTAAACTTCCAGTCTGGCTGGCACCTGCTTCCTTATCTGTAATTTGCTTTCTGTTGCAGTGCAATTTTTTTTCACAGGACCTTTGTGGCCTACTTGTAGCTATTCTTTGAGCCTGCTGTGAGGGTCAGAGCAGGGTCATAGAATAGTTGCAAGTAGGCAAATTAACTCTGAAGGGGCCCCTCAGGAAGCACTACAGGGAATGGTTACTAATGATAAGATTGAACTTTTGCACCTGCTAAGTGCTTTCAGTTTTGCAAAAATCCAAATATCCAGCAGCATCCACAAAAAGTAATCCTTCCAGGTCAAGATCCAAATCAAAGTGACCAGCACATGAAGAAAGCACTGGGAGGAGCCTGCTGGACAGGAACAGGAAGTTGGAGACTGTGGGGCACTTCCTTCCTCCCACCCCCCCCCCAAATGGACTCCTTGCAAAGAAAAAGTGCAGGCAAATGTCAACCTGAGGAGTTATTCTGATAAAAATCATAATTTTCAAGGTTTATGCTGCCTGCTGGTGGATTTCTTGTGCGAAATTGCAAATTTTGCAATCTCGCAATTGCGAGATTGTCGCTGCCCGCCGCATCTACGTGTTCGCAAGTGTTTACTCCCGCGAAATTGTATAGTATTCTAGTTGGCAAGTGCGACCAAGCAAAAAATCCGCTTCGCACGGATTTTACGAATTTTTGGCAAGTTCGCGGATTGCGAATTTGCCGAAAATCCGCAAAATCGGCGAGCGGAACGGATTTTACGCTCATGCTTAGTCAGATCCCTCAAGTCCTGCTCCCAGGCCATAGATACATAAATTATTCCGTCTATTATGGTTTTCCAAGTCCTCAACCTGTTTTTGTAGGGTAGAGACTTGTAAGTGTAATTGAGAAACATTAACACATGTTTATTTTAAAGAAGAAACAGTGTGCTCGACTGCAGAGACCCTCGTATCAAGCTGAGACCAGTTATCTGTTAAGACTTGCAACTTGGTATTAGTCTCTTCCATAAAGGGTCGAAGGGCTCTAATTTCTTCGAGCAACATTTCCATAGATACAGCTGAAACTGACTTAGGTGGTGAGGGAGGTGCTTTTTTAAGATGTTTAGTGACTGATTTTCCAGGAGTTCCAGAGGAAGGATCCATTATCGTTTTTGAGCTGTGAGGCATAGAGAGCAAAGATTCTTCAAGCTTGGAAAGCTCAGAAAAAAGTTTTGAATTTTTTATTTAAATTTGCTTCTTAGATGGCAAAGTATGGAATGGCTGTATTCTTCCCTTTAAGCATTGGCTGAGTACTTCATCCAGATGTAGATATGCGGAGAGTTAAGCAATGAGGTGTGAGGATCACCAGAAGGAAAAAGTCATGAAAACTGAAAAAGTTTCACTGCTATGGCAAAATGACTATGAAGATTTGAACCTGGGAACCTCTTTTAGATGGAGAAAATAGATAATAGTTCACATTTCGTGCTCACCTCATTTCGCTTCAGCACATTGAGAATGCAAGTACATGTCTTCTATGAGAGCTTGAAGATAATCACAAAATGGCCGCCAAGCTCATTCCTCACAGATTCCTTATCAAACTTCCAACAGTGAAATGCAGCATTTTTAAATCAAATATTTTTCTCCTTGTCAAGCATGCTGAGTATAAAAGAAGAACATTGACTAGGAGTCACGGCTCCATTTGTGTAAAATTCGCGATCATGGTAAAAATACAAAATGGCGGCCGTGAAAATACGCGGCCGCAAATGCGCTAATTTCTGTAAACATAGATACTTGCTAGCTTTAAAAGGGGGCGCCGCAGGTTACATAGTACCCAGCAGACCTTCCACCGTCCGTAGCCATCACCAGCGTTACTCCAGGCAGTCTAAAAGCGAGGAGTCTCAAAGATGCACCGGGGAGCTTCACCCGTGCGCCGCCATCTCCCATATGTGCGAAGCCACGCCCCAACACACTGCACATCTTAAACACATCATAGAAGGTGATTTAGTTATGTCTTGTCCAGGTGCTGCTATATTATTTGAAAGTGAATTATAAGTTATACGTTACTTCTGAGGAGACAGACAGTTATGGAAAGCTGTCTTAACTTCCCACTTTTATTTTACGAGTGAGGCATTTTTGATGATTTTTACACACAATTAACACTAAGGGAAGTTAGAAATGTGTGGAAAAAAAAATTCCATGGGTTGGTGCAGACAACAGCACGAACGCCACAACTTATCCCATCCTGCATTGTCCTAATGGTTTTCTATGCCTTGAGTGCATGTCTTAGCAGTTAGCTGCATTGAAACTTAGCTGACACTTTTTAGACCATCCTCTGAGCTGTTCTAAAGAATTTTTTTGTCGCCATGCGTGTCTACACCACGCAATCCTTTAACACGCATTTATTACAACGCATTGACCACACAAGGTTTTACAACACATGCCTTTTTAACAAGCAGTGGTGTCGTGTGATATATGTATATATATATATATATTCACTTAAAAAACCATAGGTTTCAGGACTTATATAGTTAGAAATTAGCATTTTAAAAACCTTGCAAATTCACTTTAAAAACCATAGGTTTCAGGCTTTATATAGTTAGGAATTAGCATTTAAAAAACCATTAAAATTGCTCCTATATAGTTAATTGTACTAACTATCTTTCGCGCACCCGCAATCCACTGCTGATGATGTCACATATTACATCATTCATGACATGGTCAGTGACATCACTGATGACATCTCAAATGACATCACTGATGACATCACTGATGACATCTCATGACATATACACACAGATTCCTCAATCAGCGCCAAAGTTATTCCCAATAGAATGTTGAGCGCATATAGATATATAATTTGCTCAAATTCAAATTCTCAACAACTACTGGAGGGATTTCCACCAAATATAGAAAAGGCACTACTGCATACCTGTACCTACCATTTTGCCAAGTTTGGTGTAATTCCGTTCAGCTGTTAGGGCTGTAGCCGTGTCTAAAGGTCCCATAGAAAATGCCATTTGAAAAATGTCAAATTCAATTTTCTCAAGAACTACTGGGGGGATTTACACCAAACATACAAAAGGCACTGCTGCATACCAGTCCCTACCATTTTGCCAAATCTGGTGTAATTCCGTTCATCCGTTCGAGCTGTAGCCTTGTCAGAATGTCCCTATGGAAATTAACATTGGGAAAACACGTTTTGGGACCCCCCTTTTTACTCGGCCCCCGCTTGACGAATCCCCCCGAAACTTTCAGGGAAGGAGCGGAGCGCAGCGAGGCAAATTTAAGGAAAATTACAGCCAGATCCCTCAATCGGCGCCAAAGTTATTCCCAATAGAATGTTCGGAATTTCCTATTGTAACTAGGTCCTAACTATATATACCTACTGGCGACCGCCAGTAGGTAATATATATATATATATATATATATATATATATATATATATATATATATATATATATATATATGCAGTAGAATCGTCTTTCTACCAAGGTAGGAATCCGTTGAACAGACAAAGCGAACCCAAATGATGGTGCAATTTGAAGTTTATTACATGCCCAACACCACCGCTGCCATAACGCGTTTCAGCCCGTGTGGGGCCTTGATCACATGACACAGTTGAGGGAGCGGTTTCAACATTTAAAGGGCAAGTGTGTGACCTGTTCCTGTGCATCAGCTATGATACTGAATCATAGACATGGAAAAAATATATTCGTAAAGAAACACATCCATACCACATAGTAATAATATACTGTAGGGTCACCAGAAATGTGAATACATCTCTAAAGTGCAAAATAGAGCAAACATGATATAGTATCATGAGAATAGCAGCACATTGAATGAATAAACAAATAAATATATACTCAATATATGACTGTCCAGCTCTAAAAGTATCACTAGTTAGTAAAACCATACTTATATTGATGAACAAAAATGAGGTAAAAAAATAAAACAATTTAAAACTTTTTTCCTCACAAATAGCAGCATTATTCAAAATTCATATAAGTCTATGTTAGCACCTAGGATATACCCATGAGGTTAAGATGTTTAGAAAAATAGAGCCCAAGTGGGCAATTGCCCAAAAATCCATGTCAGCAATTTAAGACAGTGCAAAATGCTCAAAATCATTTCACAATTTAAAGTGCAAACACCATGTGCAAAAGTGTAAACAACGAACAATACAGTGAAAATGAATTCTCAAATTGAAACATTAAAAACATTGTTCTCAGGTAGGTAGGAAGCAGAATAGGTATACAGTCTTAATCATGATGACTAATTAAAGTGAGTGAAAAAATCTTCACTTGCGTTCAGTCCATTCGGTGCTTTACAGTCCATTTCTATAATGTATCTTGGGCCAGATGTAGGTCGCCATTTACCGGTCGGTAACGGACGATTTCGGCCGTTACCGACCGGTATATTGGATTCGGCATGTAGGGGGCATCTGATTTACAGAATCGGTAAATTTACCGATTCGGTAAATATACAGAATCGATAAAATACCGAATCGGTAAATTTACCGATTCTGTAAATCAAGATGTAGGTGGCACTTCACAGAGTGCCACAGGCCCTTTAGGAGTCAGTATTTACCACCTAATCCTATTGGTTGGTAAAATACAGATTTCAGGTGTACATGCACATCTGTGCATGTACACCTATGCCATGTGACACACAGACATGCCCTTAGGGCATGTATATGTGCCACATGGCACACAAGCCTGCACTTGGGGTGCTACAGTGTGTCAAAGTGACACCCCGTTCCCCCTGCCAGGATTCGGTATTTACCATTGATTCCTATGGGCTTCAAAGCCCATAGGAATCAATGGGAAATACCGATTCGGTATTTACCGAATCGGTAAATACCGAATCTTACAGATTCATAAATACTGAATCGGTAAAATTCGGTATTTATGAGTCGGTAAATTAGATTTACCTACATCTGGGCCCTTGTTTCTAGTTTGTGTAACAGAGATTCACGATCCCCACCTCTTCTCAGTGGTGGGATCATATCAATTACAAAGTACTTTGGGTCGGCAGAATTCTTAGCATGAGATTCATCAAAATGCCTGGCGACAGGATATGCAGCATCACCATTGTTGATTGCACATATGTGCTGGAGTATCCTCTTGTGGACCTGCAGCTTAGTGCTTCCCACATAGAGCAGGCCACAGGGACACTCCAGCACATATACTTCAAATTCAGTCTTGCAAGTAAGTTTTTTCTGAATGCGAACAGGTCTGTTACTGAGGGGAGTCATGTATTCAGTCTTGCTAACTCCATTTCTGCAGACTTTACAGACAGATCACTTAATGAAACCCTGACTGCTTTTAAGCCAGGAACTATTGGTCTAACCTCAGGGCTACTAGTCACCAGGCAGTTGCTCATTGATCTCGCCTTTCTATGTTATACTGGGTGATCCTGACAACTGGGTCCCCAATATCGGATCACTCTTACTCAATGCCCAATTTTTGTTCACTATTTAGCAAATTGTTTGAGGTTGGTTGTTGCAGGGTAGAATCAATCTGGTCTCAGTTTGCTCATTCTGTGCCAACTTGATTTTTCCTGCTAAAGCCTGTGATCTACCAGGTTCATTGGCTTTAAATATGGCATTGTCGACCACTTCTGGGAGATAGCCTCTTCTTAAAAACCTGTCCCTGCATTCTTACTGTGCAACTAGACAATCATGATCAGTGCTGCAAATCCTTCTTATTCGGAGCATTTCCCCATAGAGAATGCTGCTGATTAAGTGTGCCAGGTGACGGCTAGAGGCATGTAGTATGGCATTGCCAGCCGTGGGTTTCCTATACATTCTAGTGTGCAGTTGATTCTGTTGGATAATAATTTCTACATCTAGAAAGGATATTGACCTGTTGCTTATCTGACCAGTAAAACTAAGATTCAAATTATTTTTGTTAAGTTTCTTAATGAACTGTGAAGCCTCACATTCAGATCCTTTCCAGATTATCAAAAGGTCATCAATATACCTAAACCATTTTACAACATTCTTAGACATGATTTCAGGGTAGGTGGGCATGAGGACCTGTTCCTCCCGGTGCTCCTGTGGTAAATAAATAAATAATACCCTATTTTTGACTAGACATATATCATAACAGATAGCTCAATAAATAAGAGTCAAGATTCGAGGTAGTAGGAGTTTTGCAGGTTTAATACAGCATAAGGACAGGAACAGGACAACCTGCACGGGAATAGGATGACAGGGCCCAGCAGCTGCTGGGGCTGGGTCTGGGATGAGCGCGCTAACTTTTGATAACAATACACGAGCATATATACATAGCGCGAACACATAGCATTACATTGCAGTAGGCGTAGCAGTGGGTGGAACAGAAGGCGTGACGCGTAGCAGTCGCGAAAGATAACAGTAAAAGTAGGTGTAACTGGGCGTATACATAGACATGTGGTGTAAACGTAACAGAATATGTCATGAAATGGGCGGAAACATTGGAGGGGGCTACCTAAGGAGCCGGGACCTCTAACCTGATGGTGCGCGCAAACTGGCAATGACGTGTTACGAGGAGAAGCTGGGGGCTATGAACTCTGTGCTAGGAGCAGAGACTAAAGTCTGGAGGGTCGGAGCGACATGTACCTAAACCCTATCTAGTATCTGATGTTTAGGGAACATGTTGATATAAACTAGAAGTCGGGAGGGGAAAGGCTAACTTGATTCTAAGACTGGACCATGCATTATTCTACATGTAGTGCGTGATGAAGAATATTAAATGACCATTAAATGCAGTATTTCTCTAACGTGGAGCCGCATAGGCTAGACAATGACGGAAACTATTGATGCAGTTCAGTAGCTTAGGAATGCAGAGAAGGAGGACTAAACTGATAACTGGAACTATAACATACTCTTGGCAGACTCAGAGGCAGAGCCAAGCTGCACCGGGCACTGCGAGGCAGGAAGTAAGTGAAAGGTCGAGGATACAGGTGGGGGCTGCTTCGCTCCTCAGCGAGGCTTCAGGAGACAGGAGCTGAATCTGATGTCCAGGCCCTTTTGAGGCCTAGAAACGGGGACTTTATAATGGAATAACGTGCACACTGAGAAACGTGGCAACGTAGCTTTACATAGGCCTGATATTCGTAGTATTCACGAGGACTGGAAACTGGCATATCAGAGGAGGACACAACTGTAATTGCGTCATTAATCGGACATGGGGAATAACATATGCATATTGGTCATGCACACATAACATATGATGGATGACACGTAGGGACACAGAACATGACAAAATTTACTTTTCCACATTCCCTCCTTGTCACTACGTTTCCATCAGGAAACATCAATATTCATGATACCATCTATCATTTCATACAGTACCATTTGTTCATCTCGAATTGTCTTGGAACGAGATTTAGAACGGGGCTTGGGACTAGGAATACAAGAGGTAGCACAAATGCCGCAAATCGCAGGGCCACATTGTATACAGAGGCAGCAGCTGAATATGATCGCTACTGCAATACCTAGAAAGGACAGGACTTTCCATCCCCAAGCGGAAATTATATTCCAGAACCAACCGGACCATGTCCAGGTGCCTGGATCTTGGTGTAACAGATGGGCAATTTTATGAAGTCTGGTTATAGCTGAATAAACAGACGGCGCGTTATTTGGAATGAAAATGCAGCAACTAGATCCGATGACTCTACAGGCCCCGCCCCTATCGGCCAGTATGACGTCAAGGACGAGACGATTCTGTAAAACGACAATTCTCAAAAAGGATTGCTCTTCGGTTAAGTTACCTAGAGCGGAGGCAGTCTCATCTACTACAGCTTCAAGGGTTCTTGTTAATCTACGAATTAGCTTACTGTTTACAACTGTACCTAAATAAGGGAACACACCTTTATCAATGTCAATGAATTGTTCTGCAGCAGTTTCAGTATAATCGACAATCGGGAGATTTCTCTTGTGTCTAGTATGTACTAGGAAGGAATTCCTATGGTAGTCAGGTGGGGCTAGGAAAACAGGTGGCAGTAGAAGGGCAATGTAACAGGTTCCCTCCCAATCGAGGGGCAGACGAACATATGCGGTCTGACCACAAACAAAATAAGAATGACGTGAAGCTTTAAAAATAGATTTCCCACTGTCACTATACTTGATAATAGTAGTACAATCACTATGTCCTACATGTACAGAACCATAATTACGGACACATAATTCGCCTTTGACTGGTAGTACTGAAATAGCAGGTGAGTCTGGAGTAGTATCAGACTGAACATTCAGGACCATAAAATTCGACGAATAATTACCTAAATTATATACTTCATTTTCTAGATCTAAACCTGTTCTGTGGGGGAAACCTTGTTTGTCTGGGAAACATGTGCTGTTAAGAAAAGACATATCTGTTGAGGATGACGTTAACGTGGACCATGCTCCACACGAACCATTATGTGAAAAAGGATAAGGAAAGAGTGGCAGAACTCCCTTCGGTGTCTGGAAAGGGGGGAGTCGACCACACACCCAACAATTAGTGGCATTGCTGGTCTGGTGTGAGTAGTGTAACATGCGGATAAATGAGTTATTACGCATAGCGAGGCGGTATGAATATTCGTGAGGAGGCAGATCACTAAACGTGTGCTCTACTGTAGCATTAGCAGACTTATTTACATGAAGGACTGGGAAATATAGGAAAAAGGCATAACTGGTGCAGGAAATCATAATGCTGATGAATAATATGAAACTTAGAAAAACGATACACTGAATTGAGTTTTTACTAACTCTCTCACTATGGGGGTCTATTTTATACATGTCAGAAACAGTCTAACCGTTTCACCTAGGGGAGGACTTATACAATCAAACTGACTGACTTATTTTACTAGACCGGAGTTTTTGCTTATACTCCTGCTGCAGAGTTTTCTCTACCAAGGGAGGGGTTGTATCAATGTCTTTTGCGGGACAGTCCTTAGGAACAATGTTTTGACAAGTCTTGATATCCTGGAAAATGTTCTTAAAGACGGGTTTCAGTCCTTTTAAAAGTTTAACGTGAGAAAGGTGTATCCATCCTTTTCGGCCTTCCAACTTCACGGCTGTACGGGTGGTGAGGAGGACCTGACGGGGCTCTTTCCATCGAGGCTCCAGCGGACTTGATCTGTCAAAGTTACGGACCATCACCATGGAACCTGGAACGATTTCATGCGGTGCCACCTCGGTATTGTCTGGAAATGCGGCAGCAACCTGTGAACGACATGAGTTGAGGGCAGACATCAAGGAAGCTAGGTAATCTGTCAGCATATTACATGAAACATCAGTAATACTTCGGGGTCTGGGAGTACCCCACATGTTAGGGGGGCGGCCGAATACGACCTCATACGGGGACAGGCCTGATCTGGAATGTGCGACCATGCGCATATAAAACAAAGCGACTGGCAGAGCTACTAGCCAGTCCACACCCTTATCTTTACATACTTTGGCGATTCGAATTTTCAGAGTCTGATTATGTCTCTCGACTAGACCAGCTGCTTCAGGATGGCGTACACAATGAAACTTCCACTGGTACCCTAACAACAGGGAAACGTGCTTCATGAGTTCAGATGAGAATGGCTGACCGTTATCAGAATATACGACTCTAGGGAGTCCATATCGAGGGAAGAATTCACGAACCAACTGTTTGGCAGTGGTCGCGGCTGTGTAATCTGGGACTGGATATGCTTCTGTCCACCTGGACAAAGCGCATACAACTACAAGGACATACTTGAAACCTCGACATCGCTCCATCTGAATATAATCCATCTGGAGGACCTCAAAAGGGTGGTCAGGGGGCTGGAAACCACCTTGTTCCACCGGGACACTTTTACCTGGATTAAACTGACAACATATCATACAGGTACGGACTTTCTGCTTGGCTGCAGCTCGTAAATGCTTGTTGAACCAAATGTTCTGGATACTGTCTAACATAGCTTTTTCTCCTAAATGTGCTGGACTATGTGCGGTATTAATGATGACTTGAACCATAGAGTCGGGGAGAAACCATGTGGCTCTACCCTTCGTTAACCATCCTTGATCTGTCTGGACCCCTCCTTGTTCAGACCACTTCTTGATTTCTTCGGGAGTAGCATGTAACTGGATATCTATGACATCTTGAGTGGGGTCCTTAACTGTCATACATGTAATCGGATCTGGAGTGTGTGTCAGGTTAACTGGAATGTCTAGAGTCTGTGCTGTAAGCTTGGCTGTGCGATCTGCTAGATCGTTACCTTGGGAAATAATGTCAGTGACTTTCGTATGTGCTTTGCATTTCATGATAGCAATGGATGTCGGTAAGTGTATGGCATCTAACAGAGCTTGAATAAGGAAACCATGCTGAATCTTGGTTCCATGAGAAGTCATGAAACCTCTCTCCTGCCAGAGCACTCCGAAGTCGTGTACAACTCCAAATGCGTAACGTGAATCTGTGTAAACATTAACTTTCAGGTTCTTGGCGTGTATGCAGGCTTGTGTCAGAGCAACTAGCTCTGCTGCTTGAGCGGACAGGGTATCAATACGGTGTGTTTCAATAACTTCGGTGTCAGTAGTCACTGCGTACGCGGCGACTAGTTCTCCTGTACTAGTTCTCATACATGAACCATCCACATAAAGTGTCAGGTCAGGATCTGGTAACGGAATGTCTGTCAGGTCTTGTCTTGGCTTTGTCGTAATGTTGACTACTTCCACACAGTCATGTGGGTCAGGATTTGAATTAACTGGTGGTAACAGGGTAGCAGGATTCAGGACGTTGCAGCGTCTAATTTCTATGTGTGGCTGGAACAGTGTCAATTCATAACCTGTTAAACGTGCAATTGTCAAGTGCTGAGTTTGTGTTCGGTTTAGAAGAACTTCCACGGAGTGTGGGACTTGTACTGTCAAGGTATGTCCTAAGACTATGGAATCACTTTGTCTGATAGCTAGTGCTGTGGCTGCAACTGACTTAAGGCACGCAGGCAACGCCTGGGCGACCGGATCTAATGTGCTCGAAAAATAAGCACAGGGCTTGTATTGTCCTGCTTGATCTTGTGTGAGAACAGATAATGCTGTACCTTCGCGTTCAGTAACGAAAAGTGTAAAAGGCTTACTGTAGTTCGGTGTAGCTAGAACTGGAGCTTGACATAAAGCTTTCTTTAACTCGTTGAAACTAAGTGTATGTTCAGATGTCCAAGGGAGAACAGTCGATACGGCTGCCTCCTGTGTCGTTAACTGTATCAGTGGCTTGGCTAGAAATGCATACTGGGGAATCCATTGTCTACAATAAGAAGTGAGGCCGATAAAGGCACGTACCTCCTTCTGGGTTCTGGGCTGGGGAAGACTCGCTATCAACTGGATACGGTCTGGTGTCAACTGCCTACCCCTCTTGGACAGTAAGTGTCCTAAGTATACCACTTGCTGGACACAGAATTGAAGCTTCGAAGGGGACACCTTGTGCCCCATCTCGGCTAGGAAATACAAAACCGTGAGTGACGCTCGCTCGCAGTCACGTTCAGAACGGGCTGTGATCAGTAGATCATCGACATACTGGAGCAGGGCAGTGTCAGTTGGCATGTGAATGTTGTCTAGTTGTCTCTTAAGTGCTTGACTGTAAATACTAGGGCTTTCTGTGAAACCTTGAGGAGCGCGTGTGAACATATAGCTCCTTCCATTTAAACAGAATCCGAAAAGAAACTGGCTGTCTGGATGAATTGGAACACTAAAAAATGCGTTCTTGAGGTCTATGACAGTGAAGAACGTGGCTTCGGAATCAATGGCTGTCAATAGGGAAGAGATGTCTGGGACAACTGGGTACTGAGGAATAATACATTTGTTAAGTTCTCGTAGGTCAATCACTAATCGATATACTGGGGGTGCATTTGGATCAGTACGTTTCATAACTGGAATGATCGGAGAGTTACATACATTGGAGTCAGTTTCTACAACTACTCCTTGAGCGATGAGCTCGTCAATAATTTTGGATAAGGCTGCTACAGCCTCGGGTGGCAATCTGTACTGTCTGATTCGTGGTAACACTACACCTGGTTTGAGAGTCACACGATAGGGTGTGATTTGCATGTAACCTACATCAGTTGGACCTTGCGCCCATAAATGCTGCGGAACTTTAGACAGTCTGGAATCAAAATCTCGTAATACATAGTGACCCTTAAAGTCACGTAGGAACAGACGTATTCCCTCTGGGGAACAACAAATAACTGCACCTAATTCTTTCAGTGTTTTAATGCCTAATAGATTTTCTGGACATGACTTAGTAAGTAACAGATCAGTAGTGCGGGACAATGGACCTACTTCTAGAGTGACTGGCTTTGAAATCTCATTTACGATAGGCTTTCCTGAAAATCCAAGGGAAACATTTCTTGAGCCTGAGAGCGGAGCCCCTGGAACTTCGGCGTGACTAATTGTGGTCCTACTTGCCCCTGTATCAATCAAAAACTTTCTGTCTTTCCCTAATACTTGACTGTGAACATAGGGACCTTCTTGATCTACAGGTATCTCGATGAGAGGCAAGCCTACCTCCCTCTCTAGGCTGTTTCATGAATATGGCTGGTACTCTGGATACTCAGACTGTGCATACTGGTACATCTGCGATGTAACGTGCTGTGTTGCAGCGATAGGCTGCGGTGCTGTAACTGTCTGTGGTGCATTCTGTGACTGAGGAATCTGTGAAACTTGTTCTTGTCTAGGCGGACGTGGTCTTTCTTTAGTCTTACCAGTAGCTATGTTATGTTTCAGAACTGCACACTCAGTTATAAAATGACCTGGCTGTTTACAATAATTGCAGTTCCCTTTAACGGGAGCTGCAGGATGACTGGCTTGATTCGGACCCCTCTTCTGACTGTCTTGAGGAACAGATTGTGCAACTAGTACTTTCATTTTCGTGTCTTTCATACGTTTTCTCTCGTGTTCTTGCTCTTCCCTGATTCTATTCTGGTGGTACTGGAGCATCTGGAGCATCTGGGACGGAGTATTTGCTTGCCAGGTGCTTTCGACTTTCAGAACTCGTTTTTTAATTGGTGGACTTGAATTCTCGACTAATTTAGTAACAAAAAGGTGAGGGTATGACTCACTACTCGTCTTGAGACCACTGTTGATACTAAAGCATTTTTCAAATCTAGAATAAAAATCACTAATATCTTCATCTTGTTTCTGTTTACAGGCTGAGATTGCATCCCAGTCTTCTTTTCTAGTTGTCAATAATCTGGGTAAAACTTGAATTAATAATTCTGGTAATTCTTTACATTTATCTCCAAGACCGGTACCTGGTACACGTATCTTATCTTCTGCTTCTAGAACTGCCCAATCTATCTTTTTCTCTCCCACCTCCCATTCTTTTTCTTTAAGCTTTTCATACACCCCTGCGGGTAGCAGAACTTTTAACATTTTAATGATATCTGGGTAAGTGTATTCTCCCATACGGAGCATGTCTTTTAATTCTCTATGGAACCCTGCTGGATCTTTGTCATGACAGGGAATTAATTTCTTCATTTCAAGGAGTTCCATCTTTGTGATTGGAGTGTATACAAACACTCGCTGCATTTCGCCACCCGTTCCTTTAACTGGGTGGACTTCTCGTAACGGATTCTGTCTGTCTATGTAGAATGATTTACTTTCTGGGGGTGAGACATGGACAAAATGCGGGTTCAAGAATGTTCTATATTTATGACGCTGTTCTAGAATGACACTAATTAAATCGGTACCTAGACCTCTCCATTTGTACTGGAGTAACTCGTTCAGGATATCATGTAACGGGCCTGGATCAGAATGTTGACCCTCATACAGAGTAATGAGGTACTGAATCATATACATACCCACCAGTCGCTGCTCGGCTGGGGGCATTTTCAGAAACATTTGTGCCACTATTTCGTCCGGAAAAGTGGTAGAATCAGTAATCCATCGGACTGCTGATCGCACTAATTCCTGTTCATGCATAGTACTTAACTCACTGTAACCGATTCGTGATTTCAGAATGTGATCGGTAGCTTGAAATACTTGTTCTAGGGAACCTTGTTCTGGTGCTGAATGATGGAAAGTAGACTTGGGTTCTAGACGTAAATGGCGATCTGGAAATCTAGGTTTCCCTACATACGCTATTCTGGCAGTATTCTCGTCGTCTTCCTCTTCAGGATCAGAGGTACTTTCTTTCTCGCTTACTTGTGCTGCTTTACGCTGTTCGTGTATCTTTATTATCTCTCTACGGATTTTCTTGTACATACTTTCCATGGCACTAATGGTATTGTGCTTTCCTTCGGCTATATTATCACTCCACTTTGTCAGAGTTTTCATTTCTTCTGGATCTTTAGACGGGTAATCTTGTTCTCTTATTAGACAGTTAATTAAGAACTTTAATATCATGCGCTGAATCTCGGCTTTCCTTTGAGACATGGCATTACTAATACTTTCTGGATCATCCCCTGTACGGATGAAACGATATATTCTGTCTAGATCTTCTTTCATATTCGGCAAGGTGACTAGATACTCGGTCACCCTCCTTATGCGTACGGAATATAAAACCATATTAAACTCGCCTGGAACTGGGTCATAGACACATTCGCCAAGGGTTTGCCTGATTTCTGCAACAGACTTATTACTCTTGGGAGTACGCTGTGATGCTTGAGCATGTAATTCGAGTGCTGATAAACGTTTGTATGGCGGCGGGGTTTGAGGAAGACCTCCTCCCGCGGCCCCTAAACTAGAATCATCAACTGATGCTTTTCGTCCTGGCAGGGTCGGTAATTGTAACGTGGGCTGGACTTGTATGGCGGGCTGACCCGGGGGGGCTGTTAAGGGCACCCCGGTATCTGGGGGAGCAGGAATTACCTGATTTACAGGGACTGGCGGAGCGTGAACAGGATTTGCATATTCGGGGACTGTGTCGTCCAGATAGGACGAAATAAAAATATCAGCTGCGGTCGGTTTGTGACGTAGCTTGATCGGAACTAATGATGGCGGGAAATTACTGGATGCCTCTGGGGTCGCTTTTGGCAAGCCCTCAGCAAGAAGAGGATACATACCCTTAATGAGGGCATGCCTCTGTCTGTCTGACTGTTCGGCTTTGACTCGTTCACCTATCTCGATTAATTCTCTTTCTTGGGCTCGTTCTTGGGATTCTCTACTTAGTTCTGACTTTCTGATTCCTTTTTCGGTTCTCTTATGAGCTTCTTTGCGCCATAACTCGATGGCATCTTTCTGTGACTGTCTGGCTTTCTTTTTCCATAATGCTTCTTCTACTCGCATGATGCATTCGGCATCCCATGTACCCGATACGGGCCATCTATACTTTTCTTCTAACTGTTTGGTATAATCTACCCATAAATCTAGATACAATATGGCGCTTATGCCATGTTTCTGATACATAAAATGACCTGGACTGTCCCTGGGCGGGACAGGAACTGCTTCTTCTAACAAACCCTTTCTAGTTCTTAACTGACGTAGTCTCGAAAAGAGAGACATTGTAAACTTGAATCGGAACACAATACAATAGACGAGGAACAATAACAATTGGGAAAACAATTCAGGCATACCACGACATTGGAAATACATTGAACAACCTCATAACATTACAGTTCGGACAGAATAATACCTGGAATACTAAGAACAGAAACACAAGAATTTCTCGAGAACGGAACAGACTAGAGTTACTGGATGCACTGCTGAAACAGTACGGAACATACCGGTCCCATAAAGGGACGCATCAAGACCCGTATCCACCTAGGTGAACACTTCGTTAGTGGGCCTGGGTACCACCAACCCACGGACCAGAGTCAATTTAGATTGACCCTGTCTAGATACTACCCCAGCAATGGTACTCACCGGGCAGCAAGAACGGAAGGCCTTGGACTGGACTGGACTGCTACGACGACGGACGACGAACTTCGGACTTCAGTTACGGGTGGGCCTCCGGATACCTCGGACCTTGGACTCTTGGCTTGGGCTCTGGTCGGGACTCGCCGCGTTCCTCCACCGTCTCGTTTGGATGCTGGACCGCCTCCTCCGTCTCCTCCGTGGGCCTGAGGGATACTTGAGCAGAAATATCTGCCACTGCGCAGAAGAGTTCCGTCACGACTGCAGAGGGTCAGGGGGTCGGCGTGGCTTCACCGACGCGGGGGGAAAGGGCAAGTCCCTGTTCGGGCGCCATTATGTGGTAAATAAATAAATAATACCCTATTTTTGACTAGACATATATCATAACAGATAGCTCAATAAATAAGAGTCAAGATTCGAGGTAGTAGGAGTTTTGCAGGTTTAATACAGCATAAGGACAGGAACAGGACAACCTGCACGGGAATAGGATGACAGGGCCCAGCAGCTGCTGGGGCTGGGTCTGGGATGAGCGCGCTAACTTTTGATAACAATACACGAGCATATATACATAGCGCGAACACATAGCATTACATTGCAGTAGGCGTAGCAGTGGGTGGAACAGAAGGCGTGACGCGTAGCAGTCGCGAAAGATAACAGTAAAAGTAGGTGTAACTGGGCGTATACATAGACATGTGGTGTAAACGTAACAGAATATGTCATGAAATGGGCGGAAACATTGGAGGGGGCTACCTAAGGAGCCGGGACCTCTAACCTGATGGTGCGCGCAAACTGGCAATGACGTGTTACGAGGAGAAGCTGGGGGCTATGAACTCTGTGCTAGGAGCAGAGACTAAAGTCTGGAGGGTCGGAGCGACATGTACCTAAACCCTATCTAGTATCTGATGTTTAGGGAACATGTTGATATAAACTAGAAGTCGGGAGGGGAAAGGCTAACTTGATTCTAAGACTGGACCATGCATTATTCTACATGTAGTGCGTGATGAAGAATATTAAATGACCATTAAATGCAGTATTTCTCTAACGTGGAGCCGCATAGGCTAGACAATGACGGAAACTATTGATGCAGTTCAGTAGCTTAGGAATGCAGAGAAGGAGGACTAAACTGATAACTGGAACTATAACATACTCTTGGCAGACTCAGAGGCAGAGCCAAGCTGCACCGGGCACTGCGAGGCAGGAAGTAAGTGAAAGGTCGAGGATACAGGTGGGGGCTGCTTCGCTCCTCAGCGAGGCTTCAGGAGACAGGAGCTGAATCTGATGTCCAGGCCCTTTTGAGGCCTAGAAACGGGGACTTTATAATGGAATAACGTGCACACTGAGAAACGTGGCAACGTAGCTTTACATAGGCCTGATATTCGTAGTATTCACGAGGACTGGAAACTGGCATATCAGAGGAGGACACAACTGTAATTGCGTCATTAATCGGACATGGGGAATAACATATGCATATTGGTCATGCACACATAACATATGATGGATGACACGTAGGGACAAAGAACATGACAAAATTTACTTTTCCACACTCCATATGCAGACAGGCATAACTAGGGGAGAAACAGGCCCCCATAACCACACCTCTCACCTGCTGGAATACTTGATTGGAAAACAGATAGAAATTATTTTCAAGGCACAAATTGATCATGGACAATAACATCCTGTTATGTTCGAGAAAACAGATGGGTCTAATGTTCAAATAGTCTTCTATGGCTTTTAATCCATCCCTTTGGTGGATACTTGTGTAAAGGGAAGATGCATCGAGTGAGACCAACAATTAATCAGGTTCACAGGTCATTCCTTCTAGTTTCTGTAACAGATCACCAGTATCAAGAATAAAAGAAGGAAGGTTTTTAGCATTGTCCTAAAAGTCAACATACTTGCTGGCATTCTCCATCTTTTCTATTGCAAGCTGAAATTATGGGGCGTCCGGGTGGCTTCACATTGTTCTTATGGATTTTGGGTATGAAGTAAACAATGGGCATTACCGGGTGGTCATTCTTTAAAAATGTAAACTCGTCCATAGTTAATAGACCAGTGCTCCTCCATGCCAGCAGGTTGATATAAAACAAATTCCAGGCCACTTTAACCTCTGTCATCGTGGATCTTTTGTAACAGTCCCTGTCATTAAGTTGACCAAGTGCCTCCTCCATATACATTTCCCTTGACCACAACACAAGTTACCGCCATTATCTGATTGCGGACAATGACATTCACATTATTTTGAAGTTTCTTAATGAGTTGGTGGTAAGCAAAGTCACGATAATGATGTCTCTTATTGATATTGACTTGATTCTAGTGCAACAACCTCAAATCTTGAGAGACTTTCTCATGAAACACATCTGTAATGTAATGTAATGTAATGGAGTTTTGTAGAGCGCACTTCTGCCCTGAGGCCTCGTAGCGCTTAACATCTATGTTGTCTTTCAACATTAAAGAGCAAAATGTTGATTTGGGTTTGAAATCGGTGGGGGCTGTAATAACCCTGTGCCCCATGCCCAAATTGGAAGATAAAGTGTCAGTGCTGTTCTCACCCTGCATTTGTAACAAATCCTGCAATAACTGCATCACCAGCTGTAAGTAAGGGCGGACTCAAATTGGGTGTTGTAGGTGGTACCGATCGTGCTGATTTATGTAATAAATGAAACTTGTGAAGCTTCAACTTACGCACGTATTTACACATGTCTATTCTGGTACCAGCATAGTCAAAATTACTTTTGGCACTGAACGATAGCCCTAATGCTAGAATGTTCGTTTCCTTTTCACTCAATGGTATTTTAGTGAAGTTGATAACTGTTTGGGTATCACAGATATTAGTGCTTGAATCTATTTGCGCCCCCATTGTTTTCGGGGTTTTCTGTTGGGTGGCTTTGTACTCACGTTTATGTTTGTTGTGTCTTCGCCTTGCACCCCGCTTCCTGTTGATGATTTTTTGGTGTTTACATTTCGAGCACCGGTACGTAGAGTCTGCCTCTGACCCTGGCGCATGCAATCTAATTCCTGCGCCAGTGTGAGTTTTCAAAACCCAAGCGCTGTGCTTGTTGTTGATCATTGTCCGACTCACTGACAATCTTAGAGCTCAAGTCTGAAAGTGATGAAGCCAGTGGTATGTCATTGTTGGCTGTTTGCAATGAAGCCGAGGGATTTGGTGTTAGTTTCTTGGTCATTTTCACATTGTCGTACTTCTTAAAAAAAGTAAATATTTGCCCATGTTTGTAATCCAACCGATCCCGTTGGAATTTATAGGCCTTCCTTTTCTTTATTACTTCTTCCTCACGGAGCAGGCGCACTGTCATATTGTCCAACTAGCCCACGAGGTACCTCCAGTAAGCGCCACAGAACTTCGTTGCAGAGAGGTGTAAAAGGGGCATGGCCTCTGAACACCTCTCTGCAACACACCTCCCTGGCGCATACTGGAGGTACCTGGTGGGCTAGTTGGCCCCCAGAGACTCTCAGTATTCAAGGAGAATTAATTCCTCAATTTACAGTGCGCCAGGGGGCGCGTTTGCACAGTGGTGAAGGGAGGGGGCGGAGCCTGAGGTGACATGTGTGCAAACACGCCCTGTGGTGTGTTTTAAGTTGGGGAATTAATTTCTCTTCAATCCTTAGGGTCCCTGGGGGCCAACTAGCCCACCAGGAACATGCAGTATGCGCCAGGGAGCTGGATTGCAGAGAGGTGTTCAGAGGCCATGCCCCTTTTTACACCGCTCTGCAACGCAGCTCTGTGGCGCTTACTGGAGGTACTAGGTGGGCTAGTTGGACCCCAGGGACCCTCAGGATTGAAAAGGAATTATTTCCCAAACTTAAAACGTGCCACAGGGCGTGTTTGCACACATGTCACCTTAGGACCCGCTCCCTCCCTTCACCACTGTGCAAACACGCCCGTGGCTCATTTTAAGTTAGGAGAATAAGTCCCCTTGAATCCTGAGGGTCCCTGGGGTCCAAGTAGCCCACCAGGTACCTCCAGTAAGCGCCACAGAGCTGTGTTGCAGAGAGGTGTAAAAAGGGACGTGGCCTCTGAACACCTCTCTGCAACGCAGCTCCCTGGCGCATACTGGAGGATCCTGATGGGCTAGTTGGCCCCCAGGGACCCCCAGTATTCAAGGGGAATTATTTCCCCATCTTACAACGCACCAGGGGGTGCTTGCAGAGTGCTGCAGGGAGGGGGCGGGTCCTCCGGTGCGATGCCGGTCTTTTTTTAATTTAATTTTTAAAGAAGGGCCCCCCCTTCCTTTCCTATTTTATTGACCCTGGGAACCCCATCTCCCAGGACCTGACCCCTAATTTTTTTTTATCGTTTTAAATGGAAGGGGTATATTTGGCCCCGGGGACCACATCTCCTGGGGCATGGCCAGTGTTTTTATTTTTTTAAAATATTTGGAGAGGGGCTGCGTGGCCCCCCTCCTCAGGCAATTTATGGCCCCGGGACCCCATCCCCCGGGGCCGGCTTTTGCCTTTTTTTATATATATATTTTTATTATTTTGGGGGAGGGGGCCGCGTGGCTCCCCTCCCTGGCCACTTCTTGCCCCAGGGACCCCATCCCCCGGGGCCTAGCCACTTCTTTGGGGAACGTGGGGGGGTCCTCGATTCCCCCACGGTCCCGCCATCTCCCAGCCTCCTGGGGGAGCCGGCATTGCTTTTCCACATGGGGAGCTGCTAAGATGCAGCTCCCCTTGTGGAAAAGCAATCTGCTTTGGTTTTTGGAAGAGAGAGCAGGTTTCCCTACCTTCTCTTCCAAAAACCAAACCAGAGCTTGCTATGACGGGCCAGTAGCCGCACATTTCCGACCCTGCCATAGCAAACAGTAGTGTCCCGGGGGTGGGCACCCCGGGGACACTGCAGGAGCCAGCCCTGGGGGGTGGTGGTCCCCATGGCCATCACAGGGCTCCCTTGCAGCCCCCCTCCCAACATTGTTAAAGCCCTGGGGAGGTGGTGGTCCCCAGGGCGTGTGGGGGGGTTCCAGCCCCCCCACACAGGTAGTTTATTTTTTATTTAAACAAAACTCCGGTGGGTGGTGGTCGTCGGGGCTGCGAGGGGGGACATGTGCCCCTGCAAATATTTTAGAAAAGCCCCAGGGGGTGGCGGTCCCCGGGGCTTGGGGGGCATTTGAGCCCCCACACCCATTTACTACACAAGCCCCGGGGGGTGGTGGTCCCCGGGGCTGCGGGGGGGCCATGAGCCCCCGCAAATATTTTTGAAAAGCCCTAGGGGTGGCAGTCCCTGGGGCTGGGGGGCCCGTTTGGGCCCCCCATTACAATATAAACATATCCCCCGGGACTTGGTCCACCCGGGGGCTTAATAATAACGAAGCGCGGGAATCCGCGCTTCGGTTTTTTTTCTTCGCGGCAGGATTTGTGGATCCACCACACATTTCGCCACTTTAAAAAAAAAATGCTTTTCTGGGCACTGGGGGTCCTTGTGGGACCCCCTGAGCAGGCATAGGGGGTCAGGGTGTTTCTACCCTGCCCCATTTTCTCGTTTTGCATGTTTCTTTTACTGCTTTCTTGTGCCTTGGTTCTACTGAGGCACAAGATGGCTACCAACACTTCCTGGTTTGAAGTGTTGACAGCCAATTAGCATACAGCTCGTGATTGGGAGGGTGCGCTGATCCATTGTGCCCCTATATATCGATATTATTTTAATTTTGATTTTCTCAGCAACTACCGAACAGATTTACACCTTTTAACAAAAAGAGTTCTTTTTAAACCAAAGGCTACCTTTTGCCAAATTTGGTGTAATTCCATTCAGCAGTTCGGGCTGTAGCCGTGTCTAAAATTTCCTATGGGAATTAACATGGAGAAAACATTTTTTGGGACCCCCTATTTCCTCAGCCCCCGCTTGCCGAATCACCCCGAAACTTTCGCGATAGGAGCGGACCGGAGTGAACCATAAGTTTTGAAAATTTCACGAAGATTCGTCAACCTGCGCCAAAGTTATTGGGAAAATAATGTTACGATTTTCCTATGGATAATAGGTCCTAACTATAACTACCTGACCGCCAGTAGGTAATATATATATATATATATTTAGCTCACTGGGGTGTCCTTCGCTAAACCGCACTCAAACACAACCAGCCTTCCCCAAAGCTTTTTATTGGTATGGGCGGTTACATTAACTGAACTCGAGGCAGCTGACAAAGCCGACACGTTTCGATTACTCTATTTATCATAGGCTGTCCGTCAGAGAATGCACAAGTCCTCCCACTTTCCAAGTTTTAGTGATATCGTTAGGTCAAATGGGCTGCTTTGAATGAATCACATTGCATTCTGGGAAGTGGAGTGACAATTTCTATCCATAATGGGTGCACTCACAATGTTGCCATTAAAGCTCTGGATGAGCTCCAGGGGATGCAAACGCTCTCAATCCTCGGTCTGTGCTTCACGTAACGGCCAACATTCCTGTGCCTTCGTGGCCCCCCATAGTCCCGGGGTGGTGCTGGTTCCGCAGCAGGACAGCAGCGTAATATGCTTAGCTCACTGGGGTGTCCTTCGATAAACCGCACTCAAACACAGCCATCCTTCCCCAAAGCTTTTTATTGGTATGGGCAGTCACATTCATTGAACTTGAGGCAGCTGACAGAGCCGACGCGTTTTGATTACTCTCTTTTTCCTAGGCTGTCCGTCAGAGAGTGCACAAGTCCTCCCACTTTCCAAGTTTTAGCGATATCGTTTGCTCAAATGGGCTGCTTTGAATAAATCACGTTGCATTCTGGGAAGTGGAGTGACAATTTCTATCCATAATGGGTGCACTCACAATGTTGCCATTAAAGCGCTGGATGAGCTCCAGGGGATGCAAACTCCCTCAATCCTCGGTCTGTGCTCCACATTTACGGCCAACATTCCTGTGGCTTCGTGGCCCCCCATAGTCCCGGGGTGGTGCAGGTTCCGTGGCAGGACAGCCGCGTAATATGCTTAGCTCACTGGGGTGTCCTTCGATAAACTGCACTCAAACACAGCCAGCCCTCCCCAAAGCTTTTTATTGGTATGGGCGGTTACATTCACTGAACTCGAGGCAGCTGACAAAGCTGACGCGTTTGCAAAAGTAGGGAAAGTGTTGGATAGCGGAGGGGTAAGAATTACTATTCCCACTCCTGTGAATGCAACAGTAGGGAAAGTGTTGGATAGTGGAGGGGTAAACATTATTTTTCCCACTCCAGTGAGTGCAACAGTAGGGAAAGTGTTGGATAGCGGAGAGGAATAATTTACTATTACCACTCCACTTAAAAGTGTTAAACAAACAATTCATTAATTCAACAAAAATTTACCTCCCACCATATTCCCCTATAAATGACACTACCATTGTTGTAAAACACTATTAACATAATTAATTATTAATTAATAAAAACACATTTTTTAAATAACAAACAATTAAAAAACAATGATTAATAATTTAATTCACAGAATTAACAGTACAAATCAATTTAAAATATATTTTATAATTAAAAAAATAAAACAAAATTGAAATTAAATTACTTCCCAGCCTACTCCCCTATCAACACACAACCTGCTCTTAAAAAAATCACACAAATAACATAATTATTTGTCAGAACCCTAAATCCAGTTCGCACTATATGTAGCACTACGAGTGCTAATTTGTGCCATGCCCCTCAAAACGCATGCTCATGGGCAGCGTTAGTGCACAGGTAGAGACTAAAGATGGCCACCACGGCGCCCGAAGCGCTGTGTAAATAGGTGCTCTAGTCTTCCAATGCACAGCTGTGCTGAAGGCTAAGTGAATCGCGAGCGCCCGGCAGATTGCGCACTTCACTAAAGCCCTTAGACGAAGAGGTCGTGTATCTGGAGTTCTTGTATTTCCCCCCCCTTTTCACGAAAGAAGTGTCCCAGAGTCCCTTAGAAATAAGTATTGGCAGCCAGAGTCTGAGCGTGAGAGACAGAAACGAAGACCGGCTTGTCTTCTTGACAAATTACAGTAGCGGCGGTATTTTCCTTTGAAGTTCGTGTCAGGAAGCTGAAAGGCCGAGGCTTTCCACAGAGAGAAGGTTCACTGGTGTCACAGCGGATTTCAAGTAGAAAACCTCAGCAGTGAGAGGCTTCGTGCAGCAAGAAGAAAAGACGTCATACAGAGCTAAGTTTAGAAACGCCTTTTGTTGAATATGCAAATGGAATGTAAAGTCATTTTTGGAGGCAAAGTGAATTAGAGTACAAATAAGAGTGAGAAGTCAATTGGACAGACTGAACTGTGAGCTTAAAATAAGAAATGTGATAAACATTACAAGAGACAATGCAGTTTTGAAAATAACCATATAAATATGTACATATAAAAGTAAAGACTTACCTGTGATTGGAAAACAGGAGACAATCTTTAACTCTGCAAAACAGAAGAGAATATCATTAGAAACGGTCGCAGATATTTAGTATTCACAAGAGAAAAAGATTGACAACAGACCCCCAAATAAAAGAACCTTCTACTAGTTAGTGAAGTAAGTGCACTTGTTTATTATAATAGATTAATAGAATAGCGCAAGGAAGAATTAAAAGGTAATAAATGTCCTTGTTATTTTCAACCAGTGACAACTAACCAGAGAAGGAGGATAGCACTAAATAAAAAAATAAAAGAAGAGTGGCAAGGTCCAACCTAAAAAGGGTGGGTAAGATACATAAGAGTACACATTCTTCATAGAGTTAGAGATAGAAATGTATAGAGTAATTATGTGTTAATTTTCAGGTTCCATTACACCAGCAGAAAAAGTGACTGCAGGTAGCAGACAGAAGGAGCCTAATTCTGGACCAGTCTCTTCTCTGTTTATTATTTTATCCAATTCCCCCGTCCCTTAAGGTAATGACTAGAAGGTTCTGTAATAGACCTACTGGCATTGCTAAGAGGGATTAGGGATCTAGTATCTCTGTTCCTGTGCAAGATTTGGTAAGCCTTGCTATAAGTGTTCGAGTTCTGACAGAGTGAAGTGCCCAAGTTGCCTTTGCACCCGAACAGAGATGGCGGAGGGAATTGATCTACAATCTTTAGGAACTATATTGGATGCAATACAAAAAGAATTAGGAGCAGTCAGGGAAGAGAATCACAACCTTAGGCAAGAAGTAATTAGCGCCAGGAAGGAGACTGCCGAATTAGCAACAAGGCTAAGACACCCCAGTAGTTTAGATAGAGAGGCGATGAATCCCACACTAGAAGCCACTAATAGAACTACTACGCAAGTTATTCACTCTCTTTCCCCAGTGATACCACTAGCAGCCCCAGAAAGATTTAACGGGGATCCCCAGAAGGCGCAGATATTTCTCTCCCAGTGCTCGTTACACTTTATGTGTCGCCCTGCGATATTCCCAGATGCACAGTCCAGAGTGGCTTTCATACTCTCATATCTGAGCGGGGACGCAGCTTCCTGGTCCATGCCTTTGGTCACTCGGAACGATCCTTTGTTAAGAAATTTTGAGGAATTCAAACAAGAATTTCTTCAGATATTCGATAGACGACGGATATCTCAAGTGGTGGATAATGAGTTACTCGACCTGCGACAAGGGAATCGGGACCTAATAGCGTATTTAGCCCAGTTCAACAAGTTAGTGGTGGAAACTGATTGGCCAGAGAGCAAGAGAGCAGCAGTGTTTTACCGTGGGTTAAAAGATGAACTGAAAGATACCTTAGCTCAAATTCCCAATCGACCCACCGAAATATCAGCCTTGATAGATTTGGTTTTAGAAATCGATTTTCGCCAGGGAGAAAGAAAAGGCGAGAAGAGAAAAGATTTCAGGCCCATCGCACCCAGGTTTGATAGAATTCGATCTGAAGGTACCAGGAGTTCAGACCAACAACTTGGTACAGAACCGATGCAGATTGGAACAATACGAGGTCCCCTATCTAAAGAAGAGAAAGACAAGAGGAGTTTGTACTGCGGAGCAAGTTGACATTTTGTTAGAATCTGTCCGAAGAAACCCAAGAATACTTACAAGCCGAAGGAAAACTAGCAGCACCACCTGTGGATGGAGAGGAGCGGGTGGGTGCGATCTCTGAGAAGACTCCGCAAGAACACTTGGTAGCGAACACCTTGCAATCGGCGGCTCCACATCTGAACTTGTCCATGGAAGTGAGGTTCAGGCAGACGATTCTGACGGATGTGACAGTCATGATAGATTCCGGAGCCACGGGAAATTTTTGCGATTTGAGATTTGCAACAAAGGTGGGCATTCAAGCCATCAAGAAGATAAAGAGTGAGCCTGTCCGGGCTGTGGATGGAACACACCTATCTTCGGGACCAATAGTGAGTCATACCGAATTAATTCAACTGATTTCACCAGATGGACATAAGGAAAAGATTCAGTTTAACTTAATTGATGCTCCCCAGTTTCAGTTAATTCTAGGTCTTCCGTGGCTTACAGAGCACAATCCTACCATCGACTGGAGTTCTAGGACAGTGACCATGGAGTCCGGTTATTGTCGAGAAAATTGCTTTGGAACTGAAGAAAGAATTTTGGAGAGCAATCCGGCCCTGTCCTTATGTACAACTGAGCATTCCATGTGCGTGATAAATGACCAAGAAATTCCAGAAGAATATCAGGAGTTCGCGGAAGTGTTTAATGAAGTTGAGGCGGAACAATTACCTCCTCACCGGGTCTATGACTGTAAGATTGAGCTGGAACCAGGTTCGAATCTACCTTGTAGTCGAGTTTATGCTTTGACAGAAAAAGAGAATCATCATTTGAAGGAGTATTTGGACAAATATCTGGCCAATGGGTTTATCCGACCCTCTCAATCTCCGGTCTCGTCTCCATTGTTTTTCGTGCCGAAGAAGGAGGGGGACTTACGCACGTGTATCGACTATAGGGCTATTAATAAAATCACCAAGAAGAACCGGTATCCCCTACCATTGATTTCAGTACTCCTGGATCAAGTAAAAGGAGCTCAAATCTACACTAAATTGGATCTGAGGGGGGCCTACCATCTAGTTCGGATGCGAGAGGGAGATGAGTGGAAGACAGCATTCCGGACTAGATTTGGGCTTTTTGAATATCAGGTTATGCCTTATGGATTATGCAATGCGCCCGCTGCCTTTCAGCACTTCATTAACGATGTCTTGAAAGAGTTTATCGATCAATGTGCAATTGTATATATCGACGACATCTTAGTATACTCATCCGATGTGACAAAACATCATGAGCAGGTGAAAAGAGTTTTGAGAAGGCTGCAAGAGAATTGGTTGTTTGTAAAACTGGTGAAATGTGCCTTTGATGTCTCGCAAGTAGAATTTTTGGGCTTCGTTATTTCACCAACTGGAATCTTGATGGATCAGCGCAAGGTAGAAGCGGTTACAGACTGGAAATCCCCAACGAGCGTAAAAGAAGTCCAAAGCTTCATTGGATTTGCCAATTTTTATCGAAGATTCATAAATGAATTCTCCAGGAAGATCCTTCCTCTTACTAAGTTACTGAGAAAGGGAATCAAGTTCGAATGGACAAAGGAAACAGAGGAAGCTTTTCAGTCCATGAAGAAGGATTTCACCACCGCACCAGTTCTGCTACATGCTGACCCTACCGAACCCTTCTATGTTGAGACAGATGCGTCAGATCAAGCTGTGGGAGGAGTACTATCTCAGCGACACAAAACCACTGGCCAGTTACATCCAGTAGCTTATCGCTCCAGGAAACTAACCCCGGCTGAGATCAATTATACCATCACTGAGAAGGAGCTATTGGCGATAAAGGATGCCTTTAAGGAATGGCGGCATTATTTGTTAGGAGCCCAACATCAAGTGACGGTGTTCACGGATCATCGCAATTTAAAGTTCCTGAAAACTGCTAGAACCCTCACACCCAGACAATTGAGATGGTCCCTGTATTTTGCAGATTACGATTTCGTGATCACGTATCGCCCCGGAGCTCAGAATGGGAAGGCGGATGCCTTATTCAGAATTGGTACGGAAACACAGAAAACTTTCATAGAAAACCAACCCATCATACCTAGCACCAGAATTATTGGAGCCACAACTTCAATCAGTTTGGAAAAAGGGGTCACAGAAGCCATGACTATGGAAGTTATGAAGGAGTGGGTGAAAGAAGATCCAAAAAGAGAAATCATAGCACAACTACCCTATCATCAAGGAGCTTTGCACCTTCCCACTAAAGAGTTGCAACAACAAGTGATGCACGAATGTCATGATGAAAGGATGGCAGGGCATAAAGGGGAAGCAAAGACTGAGGAGTTGATTAAGAGACATTATTGGTGGCCAGGAATGAATTTAGATATTGAGAGGTATGTTAAGTCATGTGAGGTCTGCGCTCAGGGAAAGTCGGAACGGCAGGCCCCAAAGGGTCTTTTGCAGCCTTTGCCCACTCCCCCATATCCATGGCATACAGTAACCTTAGATCTTATCACAGATTTACCAAACAGTCAGGGTTTTAATACCATCCTAGTAGTAGTCGATTCCTTTTCTAAAATGGCTCACTTTACAGCATTAAAGGGGGTTCCAACAGCTAAACAACTAGCGGCCCATTTCAGTTCTCAGGTAGTTAAGATACATGGAATACCCAAAATTGTGATTTCGGACAGAGGCTCTCAGTTTGTGTCACATTTTTGGAGTGCCTTTATGGAAGGTTTAGGTACAGAAGTTAGATTTTCTACTAGTTATCACCCCGAGACAGATGGTCAGACCGAGAGGGTAAACCAGGAATTAGAACAATATCTGCGACTGATTCTTTTGAAAGAAGAGTGTGATTGGTCGGATTATTTGTGGACTGCAGAATTTGCCCATAATAATGCAAAAAACAGTTCTACAGGCTACTCCCCCTTTTTCTTAAACTATGGCAGACACCCGAATGCTACTATACGACAATCTGATCTCTCAGTCCCAGCAGTTCAAGAGTTAGTCTCACATCTATGCCAAATTCAACCGAAGGCAGGAGATAACCTCCAAAAAGCTAAAGAAAAATACAAGAGTTACGCAGATCGAAAAAGAAGAGAAGGGCCTATCTTGAATGCAGGAGAACGAGTTTGGCTAAGTACAAAAAATTTAAGGTTGAGAGGAAACAGAAAGTTTCAACCTCGCTTTATTGGCCCATATCCTGTGGAAGAAAAGATTAATCAAGTGACCTATAGATTGAAGTTACCTTCTAGACTAAAGATTCATCCAGTCTTCCATGTATCCTTGTTAAAGAAGGCCTCCCCGATTTTGAGAGTTCAGCCCCCCCCAAAACCAATTCAATTAGAAACTGGAACAGAATTTGAAGTAAAGGAAATTTTGGATTCAAAGGGATCTAAAGGAAGATTGTATTACTTAATTGACTGGAAGGGCTATGGTCCTGAGGAGCGATCTTGGGAGCTAAGCGAGGATGTTCATGCTCCTAGATTGATCAAATCATTCCACCATCGTTTTCCTATGAAACCCAAGGAGAAAGAGCCTGCCTTGTTGGGGGGTACTGTCAGAACCCTAAATCCAGTTCGCACTATATGTAGCACTACGAGTGCTAATTTGTGCCATGCCCCTCAAAACGCTTGCTCATGGGCAGCGTTAGTGCACAGGTGGAGACTAAAGATGGCCACCACGGCGCCCGAAGCGCTGTGTAAATAGGTGCTCTAGTCTTCCAATGCACAGCTGTGCTGAAGGCTAAGTGAAGCGCGAGCGCCCGGCAGATTGCGCATTTCACTAAAGCCCTTAGACGAAGAGGTCGTGTATCTGGAGTTCTTGTATTTCCCCCCCCCCCTTTCACGAAAGAAGTGTCCCAGAGTCCCTTAGAAATAAGTATTGGCAGCCGGAGTCGGAGCGTGAGAGACAGAAACGAAGACCGGCTTGTCTTCTTGACAAATTATAGTAGCGGCGGTATTTTCCTTTGAAGTTCGTGTCAGGAAGCTGAAAGGCCGAGGCTTTCCACAGAGAGAAGGTTCACTGGTGTCACAGCGGAGTTCAAGTAGAAAACCTCAGCAGTGAGAGGCTTCGTGCAGCAAGAAGAAAAGACGTCATACAGAGCTAAGTTTAGAAAAGCCTTTTGTTGAATATGCAAATGGAATGTAAAGTCGTTCTTGGAGGCAAAGTGAATTAGAGTACAAATAAGAGTGAGAAGTCAATTGGACAGACTGAACTGTGAGCTTAAAATAAGAAATGTGATAAACATTACAAGAGACAATGCAGTTTTGAAAATAACCATATAAATATGTACATATAAAAGTAAAGACTTACCTGTGATTGGAAAACAGGAGACAATCTTTAACTCTGCAAAACAGAAGAGAATATCATTAGAAACTGTCGCAGATATTTAGTATTCACAAGAGAAAAAGATTGACAACAGACCCCCAAATAAAAGAACCTTCTACTAGTTAGTGAAGTAAGTGCACTTGTTTATTATAATAGATTAATAGAATAGCGCAAGGAAGAATTAAAAGGTAATAAATGTCCTTGTTATTTTCAACCAGTGACAACTAACCAGAGAAGGAGGATAGCACTAAATCAAAAAATAAAAGAAGAGTGGCAAGGTCCAACCTAAAAAGGGTGGGTAAGATACATAAGAGTACACATTCTTCATAGAGTTAGATATAGAAATGTATAGAGTAATTATGTGTTAATTTTCAGGTTCCATTACACCAGCAGAAAAAGTGACTGCAGGTAGCAGACAGAAGGAGCCTAATTCTGGACCAGTCTCTTCTCTGTTTATTATTTTATCCAATTCCCCCGTCCCTTAAGGTAATGACTAGAAGGTTCTGTAATAGACCTACTGGCATTGCTAAGAGGGATTAGGGATCTAGCATCTCTGTTCCTGTGCAAGATTTGGTAAGCCTTGCTATAAGTGTTCGAGTTCTGACATTATTAATTATTTAATGATTATTCATAACCAATTAATAAATATGTAACAATATATTATTTACTACAATTTACAATATAAACGTTTAAATACATAAATAATAAATAATTAAAATATAAATTAATTAATTATTATTAAATTACTTCCCACCCTACTCCCCTATAAACCCAGAACACGTTCCCAAAAATATAACACAATTAACATATTTACCAATTAATTAATAATAATTACCACACAATGAATAACTAATTATTAAGAAATTATTTACCACAATTACCAATATATAATAATAAATTCTTAATTAGTAATTAATAGAAATTATGAAATGATTCATTATAATTAAATTACTTTCCACCCTATTCCCCTATAAACCCACAACCCGCTCCTAAAAAATAACACAATTAAGATATTTACAAAATAATTATTAATAATTAACAACCAATTAATAACTAATTGATAATAAATGAATTACCACAATTAACAATATAAAATATGAAATATATAAATATAAATTCATTAAAACATTTAATTACTTAATTATAATAAATTACTTCCCACCCTATTCCCCTATAAACGCACAACCCGCTACGGAATGAAAAACGCAAAATGTAATTAAAAATAATAACATAAAAAGTATTATTAAATGTACTATAATTAAATTTCTTCCCACCCTATTCACCTATAACCCCACAAATCGCTATGGAACTAAAACGCAAAATGTACTTTAAAAAAAAAAAATAACTTCTAAAAATGTAATACATATATTTAAAATAATACAATACTTAACACCAAAAATATAGAACACATACATTTAAAAGACATACTAAAATACATAACACTAATATAAACATCGATATTATTAACAACAATATTTTTATAAATTATATTACTGACTTCGATATCAACAAAACAGATATTTCTTACATTCATGTCGATATTCTGGTCACCAATATTCTTGATATCGATCTTCTGTCCCTTAGATATTTCCAACTTTATATTTTTGTACTTCGAAAATAAAAACTCTATATATGATGTCTGTGCACCACTATGACCTTCACACATGCCCCTCATCTACCCATCTTCCACCTTCACTGCTCTACACCTGGGAGAAGCTCTGACAAAGGTGAAAATAATGTATTATGAGTTCCCTGATACCCAATGCTACACCCTAGTGTGTCTCTATAAATGTATGAGTTCCACTCAGGGATGTCTGATCCAATACTGAACTCGAACCAATTGCCAAATACATGTATCACAAACCAGACCAAAAGAAGTCCAACATGCATGGCCATGTGCAGCGAAAGAGTGGGTAGGCAATGTGACCCTAAACCACCCTGGAACAGACAACATTTCTCCTCTGGCCAACTGCACTGACAGCATCAGCAAAACTAATTCAAAAATACATGAACAAATGTCAAATATAACCACAAACTGTGTGCAACCAGACAGATCTGCAAAGACAGACACTCCACCGGTTACAAAGTGAGCATGGTGTCAATGTGTTGCACAAGCTTTCATCTGCACAACCCTGACAAGTGGTCAAATATAGGATGCCATAGCACAATTGTGCACACAAAACAAGCTAATAAACAAGACTCCATATTGCCGCATGTGATATGCACACAATAAATGCACAGCATAAATTCAACAAACATCTGACTGCATTCAAAAACACAAACTCCTCACACACACTGTCATGCTACACAAGACATGACACACATGGACCTCTCATTAGAAAGAGCCAACACAGGACGAAGGCTGCATCCCTCAACAACAAATTCATAACATATGCACATCCAAACACATCACATACCAATTTCAGCTGGACATCAGGGTGACTCACACCTGGTTAGGACAATGCAATATCCACTGACAGCAAGCAGTGTATCAACACCACTAAACCAGATTTACACATATCTGATTTTACCACCATGAACTTCAACATCACAAATTATCACATCACACAGATCACTTCATACTCAGGATGGGTAGCAGTACCCCAGGAAACTGATACACACTTTAGCTATCACCTAATGCTGCACAACTCAGGCTCTTACATATGCATGGAATCTGACTGGAGGACTGTGCTGGAAACTCATCTATATTGTACATGAGCAACCATGACTGAAATCAGGTAGAATAAAATAGCACAAAACAAATTGTGAAACAGTGCTGAGGGGCACAGTGGTTCTGGACACAGATCATTCTCCCACAGTATAGTATCACACTATGGAGTGGTGGGGAGTGTCAAACACTTGAAAGGCATGGGGTGGAACATATTGGACAGAAGTGGTGTATACATTAGTATTGGACAGGTGAAGAGTGTACAGATCAAAAACATATAGAGGAGTAACTCTCATCAAATGGTCTTCTTGGGCTTGTATGATTCTGAATACCACATAGTGGAGTAAAGAAAGTGTACATTTACATCAATGTATGGTAGAAGTCACTCATAATGTTGGTTTGTCTGAGCCAGTCAGCACAGTGAGAACAGAGGTAAGCAAGAGCCATGGTTGATCCCAAAACGCACAACACAGACATTGTAGAGACACGCTCTGCATACTAACCAATGATGTGGGCAAGAAGAAGGTGGACCCTAGGAATGCAAGGTCACATTGCTCCAGATACAACTCATACATGTGCCCAAAATCTCCAGCAGGTGTCTGATCAAGTTAACAAACAGGCAGTCATCAACTGGATCATACATGTGTATAAGAGTCATGCTCAAGGGCAAATACACATCAATACTTTATTTATTTATTTAGAAACTTATATAGCATGCAGCTACCCCCAAAGGGGGTGTCCCTGCACTACGGACGGTAGGCAATTGTAAGTATCTCTGAGCGGCTATGGGTTGGAAAACAGCCAAGTTTTAAAATTGCATCCAAATAGGCATTCCGAATCTGTCATACAAAGGGACAGTGGCAAGCTGTTCCATGATTGAGCGGTGATAACTGCGAAAGCTCTGCCCCCATTCTGGAACAATAAAATCGGGGAGTATGTAAGAGGCAAAGATGATTCGATCTAAGTGATCGGTTGGACTGAGCATGATTAAGTCTAGCTCTGAGATAAGCAGGCCCTTGACCCTGCATTGCTCTAAATGCCAGGACCGGGGATTTGAACTGAATGAGGTTAGTCACAGGCAACCAGTGTAACTTTTTCAAGCGAGGAGAAATTGAGTGAGGATAAGGGATGTTACATATCATCCTTGCCGCTGCATTCTGTACAATCTGCAGACGGTTGACCAAATAGGCTGGCGCTCCAATATACAGGCTGTTCGCATTGTCCAGGTGTGATGTTATAAGGGCATGAATAATGGTCCTACGTGCGTCCACGGGAAGAAAAGGGAGAATTTTACAGATCATGCGAAGCTTACCAAAACACGCAGAGGTGACCTTATTTATTTGAGCCTTGCAAGATAATTCCTTGTCAAATTGGAAACCAAGATTCCTAGCAGAATCCACCGGTATAGGGGGGGTTCAACTCAGGTGGCCACCAAAGTAAGGGTAGAGGGGGATTTTTTTGATTAAAAAACAACACATCAGTTTTGTCCGAATTCAGCCTGAGAGTGTTAAGTGACATCCAGGAGGAGATGTTGCTCAGGCAGCGTCTGAAGTTGGAAAAGTGATCTCTAAATGAAAACACAAGTTGTGTGTCATCACCGTATGAGATCACTCTGACCCCACAGGATTCAACCACCATGGCCAGCAGCGATAGATAGACATTAAAAAACAGTGGCCTCAGGGTGGAGCCCTGAGGGACACCACAACTTAAAGTTAGGGGTCAATTAGAATGTAGGGTGGATCGCCCCCTCCCACATGGCGGTGGCGATCCCCCCTACATTCACTCCCACCTGCCACCCATTTCCCCTCGCCATGTTAGTATGGCGGGGGGGACCCCCGCGGACGGAAAGACTGTCCGCAGGTTTTCTGCCGGTCGACCAGTCGACTGGGTGGAAAAGGAGATATATATGGTGGCGGTGTCTGCTAGTCACTGCCATCCATATTAGCATGGGCAGCGGTGCATGACTTTCCATAGCGGAGACCCCGCCATGGAAAGCCATGCGGAGTCTGCTTTTGGGAGCCCGTTGCAGGCCTCCAGGGTATTGGGGATGGGGGGTGCACATGGGGGGTACCCCCTACATTGTCATGTTCAAGGTGGCAGGCTCCGTGCGGTGCCTGTCACCTTGTGCATGACAAAGCACACCATGGTGGCATTCTAATCGCCGGTGCGGGACCGCTGCACCTCTGGCGGCCGGTCCCAGCACCGCTAGGGTGGCGGGCGGACAGATTTCCGCCCGCCATCATTATCAGGCCCTAAGTGCTTTTTTCTCTGAGACAAAAGGTTGAAGGTAGACCTGTTGGGTATGACCGCTTAGAAAAGATCTAATCCAGGCCAAAGGGGTGCCCTGAATCCCAAGACTATACAGACTGTATCGAATGCCATGGACAGGTCAAGGAGCACTAGCATTGCTGGATCGCCTACGTCCACGCATTTGCGAATAGTCTCTGCCATCTCCAGAAGTGCAGTCTCCGTACTGTAACCGGGTCTAAAACCGGATTGCGAATCGTGGAGAAGTTGTCCGGACTCAAGGTAGTTAGAGAGTTGTTCTTGCACTAGTTTTGCCAGAATTTTGGCTGGTTTAGGTCAAAGGGATATTGGCCGGTAGTTGCTGAACACTGATGGGTCGGCTTCAGGTTTTTTTAAAATAGGGATAAGCATGGCCTGTTTCCAAGACAAAGGGAAATGACCAGTTTGTAATGAGGTGTTCCAGATCATGTTCAGCGGAGAAATGATAAGAGGGGCGAGTGAACTGAATAGTTGTGCCGGACAAGGGTCCAAAGGGCAGCCTGAGAGGTATCAATCAAGATAGTTTTAAAAGACGTAAAAGCCCCCTCCTTGGATACCCTGGAGTCAAGAACCGGGGCAGCCATGGACGGGTTGAATGTGGAAAAAATGTCTACAATTTCTTCGTGAAAAAAGTTAGACAAACCATCACAGAGTCTTTGGCTAGGGAGGGTCGATCTAGATAATGCAGATGGTTTGGAAAACTCTTTCACTATTTTGAACAGAGTTTTAGAGGAGTTATCAGCAGAGCTGATTTTCTTAATAAAGTACTCTATCATAATGGTACGTTTCAATTTGTGGAATTTCTTAATGACAGCTCTATAAGTACTCCAGCTAATGACATGAACAACACACTGTATGAGTACACAAGTGCACACATTCAAATGTACCCATGTGACTATAAATACAAACCTACACAAGATGGTTATAAATCTACACTGGTGTGTACACATCAATATAGATTCCACAGATATGACAGACCCTGTCCACCCCTCAGGCCACCATGCAAATATAATTTTATGCTGTTGTGGTACAGCATCCAAGCCTCTGAGTCAATAAGCACAAAAGTTGCTGAAACCTCTGGCAACCTCCACAAAAGCAAAGCAAGTAGATGCCAATGTGAATGTGAATGTGACAATGGAACAGATTAACATATACCTATACATTGAACTGCACCATTAGCAAGGGCAGCGACATAGCTCAGAACAGAAATAATATTAAATTGCAAAACATTAAGGCCAACGGCAAGTCCAAATTTAACACAGTCCACTGCTTTGTGAATAACCCCAGGATAGGGGCCCAAAATGGTCAGTCCAGGTACCACTCAGGGAGGATTGGGGTGTGAAGGAGGACCTGGGTTTCAAAATTGTTTGGAAGTTGAACTGGGAGGAGACTGTTTGTCTGGGCTAGTCGGAGGACTGGGCCTGGGAGGTTGAAAAGTGGCTGAGGTAGAGGGATCCATTGATGTGGGAGCTCTGGGGCTGGTTGGACTGGGTGGAGTTGTGGCATGGGGAATTGGGGATATGCTGTATGGAGGCTCAGTGGCTGATGGTGAATGAGGAGGGCTGGATCTAAATTGTTCAGGGATCCAATATCCCCAAGTTTTTTGCCACAAGTGTGAAATTAGGTGGCCCCAACAGCCTCGCTCTTCAATGAAAGTGTAGCATGTGGTGGTGGTATATGTTCCTGTGGGAATTTACCAGACAAAAAAACCTTCTGAATGGGTTTGGGGACAGGAGCTGGACTGGGAGCTTGGGACTGCTGAATGGCTGCTGTCACTGTGGAGGACAAAGACTAGACAATTCTGTGTAGGCCACACACGTCCAAATAAATGCCCTCCATGAACGCAACAACCTAGGACAACTTGTTGCCATGATCCTGGAGGGCATTCAAGAGTGCAGTCTGACCCACACAGACACTGCCGTAAAATGTCTATTGTCTCCACACTGAGGGCAGCAGGGGAGACAGTGACAGGGACAGCGGTGCCTGGGGGAAGGAGACTCTACCCTTCTTAGGGCTGCGGGCACGGATAGCACTCTGGGGAGCATCCGGGAGGGTGGACACAGGACGGTGTGTGACAGATGATGATGCAGATCTTGAACTTCCAGGTGCCCGCCAACACCGAGGAGTCATCACTGGAGTTGGAAGATGTGGAAGTTGGTGTATCTGGACGGGAATACTCCAGGATACTTCTGTCCCCCCTCCGAGGGGCTGGTCCCCTCATTGTCGCTGTACTCCTATGTATCAGTTGTGCCAGTAGCTTCCCTAACAGTGTTAGGCCCCGCTCCTTCCCTGCCCACGGTAGATGCTGCAAGAGACAGAGACATTGGTTCAGTAAAGTAGCATACTCACAAACATTATGTGAAATGCAAACAGTAATTTTTGGACTGAAACTCCCACATCTAAGTACTCTATGTACTGTCTCCTTATTTTAAATTTATGCAAACATCCGCTAATGCATGGAAACATGCTTAGTCGTAGTCATGCTCCATGTCGCATTGAAACAGCCAAATTGCTGTGCAGGTATCTACATTTCTACATCACATACAATCGTCTGTGGGCACACCTACATGCTTACAGGTAAGAGAGATACACATCCAAATATGTTGTGTTTATCACACTAGAAGTATGAGTTATCTGAACCCACAGATACAAAGTGAAACCTATTCATTAAGTTCACTGAAGCACAACTACAGTTGTAAATTGGTGTCAACATTGTAGATATAGCAATTATAGAGAAGTGCAAAGCACACATCTCCAAATGCACACTAACATGATGCACATTGCTGTTCACTGACAGTTGATGTCTCTGAGATTCACACTGCTCCATAAGTCACATTGACACATATTTTTGGCTGATGAAGTGCAAATAAGACTCATGTACCAATGTAGTCACATAGACAATGCACAATAGCATTATAAGGGCAATGTAATGCAAGGCCTTTAGTTGTTGTGACATGTTACATACCAACATCTTTCAAATTGCCTTACAGGCCGTTACTGATCCAAGGCATGAGAGTGGCTTCTGTAGATGAAGTTGGGGGTGGCCTCCATTAGGAAAGCCAATGTGTGACATTACCTAGGGTCTGCCATATGACATAGTTAAGTTGTGCTGACTAATAACATCCATTACACATCACTGTGCCAAAAATGTGCTCACTGATTAAAAGCAGTAGCCACAACTTCACCATGCACTTATGCATTTGGACACCCATCCACAATGCACACATAGTGAGGACTGACCCTCTGAGTAACATTTGCTTCTGTCAATATAAAATTACAGTCCAACACCTCAGTCACATCACAATTTGCCATCCCCACTGATCACATCCAACCATGTTAAGCCCTAGTGCCAAACCAATCTCACAATTGCCAGGTTTAGCTACATTGCATTAAAATTCCAGAGTATAACCACCCCAGTCATGTTGCCAGGCGCACAATTTGCAGTAGCAAATCAACAAATGCATCACTGCCATCATCGCCATCTACCCCATCAGTACCTGTGTGTACCTGCTGTCACTGTGGCAGGAAACGACATCAGGTGTTGCCATGCGGCTGATATTAGACTAAATGTTTTGCAGGGATTCTCTCATCTGTATCATTCAGAGAAACACAACCCATGGGACAGGTGTAACCTCTACAAACTCACTGCACCCTGAGTCCACATTTGTGCATGTCTCTAGCCACTTACACATCATCACATGAGCACACTATTGTGGGAGCCACACAGCCCACACAAGCAAAGTGTACCGGGCTACACATTTCACACGTCTTTTCCTGTGTAGGAAGTTTTCAGTTCATATGAAATTCACAAAATGGTAGATGAAAACATGTCAAGATGACTTGCTATGCCACTGTTAATGCTTATGCAAAAACAACAGGTGATGGACAGAATGCAGAACAATGTCATTCATTCACCCCAGTACAGAGATCGGGGCCTAAATCTATCGGTTTTTGCACTCCACACCACCCCAGTTCAGACATGGCCATATGCAAATCAGCCTTGACCCTGTGCCTCATGGGAACAGTCCAGCCCGAACTGCCAAGCCATGTCTTTCCTGGCCGGAATCAAGCATCCTAGGACCGGTTTCTGGCTATCAGCTGTCTTCAGCCAGGATAGCTTGACTCCAGTGGTGTGGAGAGCATGGGACTCACGTCTGAGCATACCCATCCCACTCGGGGTGACAAATGCAAAAACAACAGTTGATGGACAAAATGCAGAACAATGTCATACATTCACCCCAATACAGAGATCTGGGCCTAAATCCATCGTTTATTTGCACTCCACACCACCCCAGTTCAGACATGGCCATATGCAAATCAGCCTTGACCCTGTGCCTCATGGGAACAGTCCAGCCCGAACTGCCAAGCCATGTCTTTCCTGGACGGGAATCAAGCATTCTAGGACCGGATTCTTGCTATCAGCCGTCTTCAGCCAGGATAGCTTGACTCCAGTGGTGTGGAGAGCATGGGACTCACGTCTGAGCATACCCATCCCACTCGGGGTGACAAATGCAAAAACAAAAGTTGATGGACAGAATGCAGAACAATGTCATACATTCACTCCAGTACAGAGATCTGACCCTAAATCCATGGGTTTTTTGCACTCCACACCACCCCAGTTCAGACATGGCCATATGCAACTCAGCCTTGACCCTGTGCCTCATCGGAACAGTCCAGCCCGAACTGCCAAGCCATGTCTTTCCTGGACCGCAATCAAGCATCCTAGGACCGGTTTCTGGGTATCAGCCCTCTTCAGCCAGGATAGCTTGACTCCAGTGGTGTGGAGAGCATGGGACTCACGTCTGACCATACACATCCCACTCGGGGTGACAAATGCAAAAACAACAGTTGATGGACAGAATGCAGAACAGTGTCATACATTCACCCCAGCACAGAGATCTAGGCCTAAATCCATTGTTTTTTTTGCACTCCACACCACCCCAGTTCAGACATGGCCATATGAAAATCAGGCTTGACCCTGTGCCTCATGGGAACAGTGCAGCCCGAACTGCCAAGCCATGACTTTCCTGGACCGGAATCAAGCATCCTAGGACCGTTTTCTGGCTATCAGCCGTCTTCAGCCAGGATAGCTTGACTCCAGTGGTATGGGGAACATGGGACTCACGTCTGAGCATACCCATCCCACTCAGGGTGACAAATGCAAAAACAACAGTTGATGGACAGAATGCAGAACAATGTCATTCATTCACCCCAGTACAGAGATCGGGGCCTAATTCTATCGTTTTTTGCACTCCACACCACCCCAGTTCAGACATGGCCATATGCAAATCAGCCTTGACCCTGTGCCTCATGGGAACAGTCCAGCCCGATCTGCCAAGCCATGTCTTTCCTGGGCCGGAATCAAGCATCCTAGGACCGGTTTCTGGCTATCAGCTGTCTTCAGCCAGGATAGCTTGACTCCAGTGGTGTGGAGAGCATGGGACTCACGTCTGAGCATACCCATCCCACTCGGGGTGACAAATGCAAAAACAACAGTTGATGGACAGAATGCAGAACAATGTCATACATTCACCCCAGTACAGAGATCTGGGCCTAAAAATACATTTCACACATCTTTTCCTGTGTAGGAAGTTCTCAGTTCATATGAAATTCACAAAATGGTAGATGAAAACATGTCAAGATGACTTGCTATGACACTGTTAATGCTTATTCCACATCAGAAATTAAACTTTGTACAGATGCTGAACCTCTGCCCTCGCCACTGAGGCAATTTAGAATCAATGGCATCACACAAGAGACATCTCAGAGGCCCTGCCTTGCTCTGCGATTCATGCAGCCACTCATATCCAAAGTCACACTTTACACAATAATCACCCCAACTTGCTGCTGTTGTGCCCTCAAGCGTCCATCCAGCTCTGGCTGTGTCACTGCCAGGATGCGGGCCAAAATGGGGGTCAAAACTGCCAAGCCATGTCTTTCCTGGACCGGAATCAAGCATCCTAGGACCGTTTTCTGGCTATCAGCCGTCTTCAGCCAGGATAGCTTGACTCCAGTGATGTGGAAAGCATGGAACTCTCGTCTGAGCATACCCATCCCACTCGGGGCGACAAATGCAAAAACAACAGTTGATAGACAAAATGCAGAACAATGTCATACATTCACCCCAGTACAGAGATCTGGGCCTAAATCCATCGTTTAATTGCACTCCACACCACCCCAGTTCAGACATGGCCATATGCAAATCAGCCTTGACCCTGTGCCTCATGGGAACAGTCCAGCCCGAACTGCCAAGCCATATCTTTCCTGGACGGGAATCAAGCATTCTAGGACCAGTTTCTTGCTATCAGCCGTCTTCAGCCAGGATAGCTTGACTCCAGTGGTGTGGAGAACATGGGACTCACGTCTGAGTAAACCCATCCCACTCGGGGTGACAAATGCAAAAACAACAGTTGATGGACAGAATGCAGAACAATGTCATACATTCACCCCAGTACAGAGATCTGGGCCTAAATCCATTGTTTTTTTGCACTCCACACCACCCCAGTTCAGACATGGCCATATGCATATCAGCCTTGACCCTGTGCCTCATGGGAACAGTCCAGCCCGAACTGCCAATCCATGTCTTTCCTGGACCGCAATCAAGCATCCTAGGACCGGTTTCTGGCTATCAGCCGTCTTCAGCCAGGATAGCTTGACTCCAGTGGTGTGGAGAGCATGGGACTCACGTCTGAGCATACCCATCCCACTCGGGGTGACAAATGCAAAAACAACAGTTGATGGACAGAATGCAGAACAATATCATACATTCACCCCAGTACAGAGACCTGGGCCTAAATCCATTATTTTTTTGCACTCCACACATGCACCAAGGACTCTTGCGATGGTGGCCAGGGCTTCTGTCTAAGTGTCCTCATGTGATTGTCCCCAGATGCCCTCCCACCTGCCCTGCAGACATGGACCTGTGGCGTTGGCTGTCTACGTACCCGCACACTGCCCCCGGCTTCCTGGGCTTGTGTGGTGGTGATGGTAACTACTGAGCAAGGAACAGTGTTGTAAGCAGCTGTGGTGATGGTGGAGTTGGCTGTACCACAGGTTGTTGTAGCAGGGGTCAGCATAGTTTTTGTCACTGCTGTAATGCTTATTGTGGTGGTGGGGACAATGAGTGTCTGAGACGGAGTGCGCCCTGGCAGTCCTGAGGGGCCAGGTTGTTTCTCCTCATCAGAGAAACGTTGAGAATCAGAGGGTTCAAATCCCGGGGGGGGGGGAGGTAGGGGGGACTAGCTCTGCTGGTTGGTGGTGTTTTCGCCAGCTGTTGCTTGTGGATCTCCTGTTGAACAGAGGTTAGATTGTCAGTTAAGTACACTCCACAACATTGTATGCTATGCATGATTGGGCCCTGAATTTATTTAGCATGTGACTTTGTGATTCAAAGGGCAATTTATGTGACATTTACATGCACTTAGCTGTGTGCGCACTAGATGTGACATTTGAATCTGTAAAGAGTTGGTTAACAAGTGAGGGATGTGGTGGTCATATGGCTCAATGCATTTTGAGAAGGATGACAGGGTGCATGCACTGACTACCTACCTGTTAGGTGGCACAGTGGAGGGAGCTGTCAGACACATGGTTCTGGGTGGGGGAGTGTTCCATCCTGCTCAGCTGTGAGACAAAAGTGCCTGATGGGAATTGTGGTGCTTGCTACCTCCCCACAAACCCCGCTCCCTGCTGAGAAGGTTACCTACCTTTAAGGTGGAGGGAATCAATGAAATGGCTACCACATGATTCTGGGTGGGGGGAGTGTTCCTCCCTGCTTAGGGGTAATGCCAGTGAGCATGAGAAGGCTACCTACCTGTAAGGTGGAGGAGAGCAATTAAATGGATGCCACATGGTTCTGAGTGTGGTGAGTGTTCCATCCTAACTCAGCTGTGAGACATGAGTGCCTGATGGGAGTTATAGTGCTGGCTATCTATCTACAACCCCCCCCCCCCCAGTTGAGATGGCTACCTACCTGTAAGGTAGAGGAGAGCAATGAAATGGCTGTCACATGGTTCTGGGTGTAGGGGTGTTCCATCCTGCTCAGGGATGATGCACGTGAGCATGAGAAGGCTACCTACCTGTAAGTTGGAGGAGAGCAATAAAATGGCTGCAACGTGGTTCTGGGTGTGGCGAGTGTTCAATCCTGCTGAGCTGTGAGACAAGAGTGCCTGATGGGAGTTGTAGTGCTGGCTACGTATCTACAAACCCCTCTCCCTGTTGAGCTGGCTACCTATCTGTAAGATGGATGATAGCAATGACATGGCTGCCACATGGTTCTGTGTGTGGGGGTATTCCATCCTGCTCAGGGATGATGCAAGGGAGCATGAAAAGGCTACCTACCTGTAAGGTAGAGGAGAGAAATAAAATGGCTGCCACCTGGTTGTGGGGCGTGTTGCATCCTGCACAGCTGTGATACAAGAGTGCCTGATGAGAGTTGCAGTGCTGGCTACCTGTACACATACCCCCATGGAAATGCTGTAAGCTACCTTTGAGGTGAAGCAGAGGAAGGAAATGGTAGATATGTGAGACGTGTTGGGAATAGTGTGTTGTACATGAGTGCATTTAGGTGTAGAAAGTGTAGCTTTATAGTTGTGCAAGACTGTACATGGCAGTGTGACAGGACATATTTGTTTTTTTACCTTCTTTTTATTGATTTTCAAACAAGGTACACATGTAGTCATCTATACTCTCAACAACTTGACATAATGAATTTCAGATCATCATACATCATTTGGTAGTAATGGCCTAGATAACAGCAGGTAGCTAGGCATTAGAGTCTTTGGTCTCATTCAGCTTTCCCACAAAAGACAAGAATACAGGTTCAGCCTTAACACTGGAGGATATGCATCATCTTACAACAATAATATGTGCATCACATTAGTGGCCCCCTCCTCTCACTTCAGGCGCATCTGGACAGTTCAAATGGTTGCAACTATTGTGTTGTCAATTCAATACATTGGCACATCGCCCCTATCAGGAAATCGAGTCATATTAGAAAAATGCGCGCGCAGTACGCTATAGAATGTGAAGAGATCCATCATTCTGTGGCGGGGTCTGTCTGAGGGTGCGACAATAAATAGCATGGCAGTGGGGCCCAAATGTCCCTGGGTCTGGAGGCAACGGGTAACAGTTCTGCATATATCGCAAGCTGCTCCTGACAAACCAGATCGTCAATCCATACTTTGAATTTGGGTGCTCTTCCCCTGCCCCAGCGGCATGCCACTCTTCTCTTAGCCATCAACAACGCAAGGGCCACAAATTTACGGTGTGCCGCTTGCAATGGTTTAACATAACCCAATAGGGCCATCAACGGTGTAGACGCAACCTGTACATTTACCATTAGAGACGAAGCCTCAAAAACTAATGTTCAGTATGTATATACCTCTGGACATTCCCACTCAAGATGCAGCAAGTCAGCTCAAGGGGCTCGACATCTGTCGCACCTGTCGGTCTCCCTCAGTTTGTATCTATGCATTCGGGCTGGGGTGTAATATAATCTATGTAAACATTTATAATGAATCATTCGTAGTCTACTACTAGCTGACACCTGTTCAGTCTGTGACGAATAGTATTCCCACTGCTCATCTGTCATAGCAGAACCCAACTCCTGATCCCATTGTGTTCTTGCTAATGCGGCCAGTTCCCCCTTCTGTGCATGCACTGTACGGTATATTATTGATACCAGGCGCTTCACCGTTGCGTCTTGGAGAGCCAGATGCAGTGGTGCAAGGACCGGGGGCTCTGCTGGGAAGTCTGGGGTAATAGGCCGGATGCCCTGTCTAAGACGTATGTACAGAAAGGTTCCTAATGGTGTTTGTTGCAAACCCTGAAAGATATGCTCAGCCGTTCAAAATTTCCCCTCATGGTACATGTCACCCCAGGTTTTAATACTTGTTCACTACATAAATTTATGAAATACCGCCTCCTGAAGAAGGGACATAGTGGGATGATACACAAGAGGCAGCAGCGGTGTGTAGAGCATGGGGTGTCCAGCATCTTACTTATATTAGCCCATGCTGCAACTGTGCAGGTAACAGTAATTGGTGTCTTGTCTCAGTATGGGAGTGGATCATACAATGCACCGTCAATTGGTACCGGCAGAGCGAGCCAATGTTCCGCCGCCACCTGAGGCATGTATCGCGGTAGATGCACCAAGCATGCGTAATGTGCCTGTGCGCTGATATAATACAATTCAAAATTGGGTACTCCAAACCCCCCTTGTGAGTAGGGCCTAATGAGAACATTCCATTGCAGCCTCGGGTGTTTTTCTACCCATACCAACCACGTCATTTCCGACTTAAGCATCTTGAAATAATAAGCTCCTGGTGGAACGGTATATTCAGAAACAAATAAAGCAGTTGAGTTAGTATCACCATTTCAATTAGAGACACTCGTCCCGCCATAGAGAGTGGAAGTGTTATCCAGCGAGAGACATTGTCCCTTATGCGTACCATGGTCGTGCCATAATTAAGGCGCATCAATTTGTCCCTGTCTCTCGCTGTGTGGATGCCCAAGTACCTCAGTTCATCTTCACACCATTCCAATGGGTAGTCTAGTGGGAATCTATTTGTTGCAGCAGTAAGAGGAAAAATACAAGACTTACCCCAATTTATTTGAACCCCCGAAAGCTTCCCGAAAACTATAAATTCCCTGAGGATGGGGTTCAGGTTGTGTTGTGGGTCACGTATATAGAACGTGATATCATCAGCGTATAGAGATATTAATATCTGCCTCATGTTACATCTCAACGCCTTATCCCGGTGATGTTGTCTCAGATTTGCCGCCAGCGGCTCAACAGCGATCGCAAAAAGCAAGGGAGACAAGGGGCTGCCCTGCCTGGTACCTTTCATGACTGGAAACCCCTGGGAGACCCTACCGTTAATAAACACCTTAGCGACTGGTGAGCAGTACAACAGCTGTATCCAAGAAAGAAAAAGGGGCGGGAAACCCATGCGCGACATCCCTCCAAATATATAATCCCACTCTATTGAATCAAAAGCCTTTGTGGCATCTAAAAAAACAGCAGCTAAAAGGCAGTTCTGAGGAGACGTTATTTAAGACTGTGAAAAGTGTTCTCAAGTTGTGAGACGTCGCCCTTCCGGGGACAAAGCCTGACTGGTTGGGTAAAATAAAATTTTCCATGAGTAAACTGAGTCGTGTGGCGATGAGTTTAGCTAGTATTTTAACATTACAATTAAGCAGAGACAGGGGCCTGTAGGAGCGCTCAGGGTATGCGCACCTGTAAACGCACCCGTACACGTAGCGAGAGCGCTATTCCCGCGTGCGAAAAAAAATATATTTATGTATTTAAAGTAAATAATAATGCAAGTCATTCAGTGGCATACTCCAATTTCAATTTCAAAAGCTTTTATTCGATTTGTACATACAAATCATACAAGCAAAAAGATACATAATTAGAATATTTAAAATCACCATATGAACACTTATAAGAAAGGGGGTAGGAAGATGTACAAAGGCTGGAGTGCAACAATTAAAAACTAATCTTGCCATTTTAAGTCAACATACTGTTACAAAAATGCAAGACATTCATGAATAAGCAGACAGGAAATCAGTAGGATTTACTTAGTAGGCCTTTCCTGGCAGCTGTACATAACAATTTAAATAATCATAATATACTGTGGACATAAACAGGTAAAGATAATACCTTAGTTACAAAAATTGATATAAAACTTGGAAACATATATATACAGACAGGAATGTAAAAGGTAGTAGCAGCATAATACAATTCCTGGCAGCTGTATAACATAGGTACAGACAGGTAAGTATAAGAAATATTATAATACAATACTTTTCCTGGCAGCTGTACACTTCAAAATAAAAGTAGCCAGAAAAAAGCAAATCTCCTCATTCTCTAATGAGGATAAAAATATCAGTGCAGTTTCTGTAGTACAAATATTATACTTAATAAAAATCGGTTTAAGGTATTTTAGCCTAAGAGAATGAAAAAATTTACAGAAAAGTAAAAAGTGGCAACTACTCTGGCGAGAAACACTGTCACACGGGCAGGATGTCTCTGAACTGGTTCTTGTGTTTGGAAATGCAACCAGATGGTGGACAATACCCAATCTGACACGTGTTAAAACATACTGATGAGAGGGACGGGTCACGAACACAAGATAAGGTTGGAACCCCGAAGATAAATTCAAATCTTTATAAAATTTCACGGTAATAAGATTACCAGAAATTTTATCTCGCTCTGCCTTTCGAAAGTTTAAAAACGTTGTCTTAATTTCTTTTTTTGAGATAGAAACAACCTCTTCTGGCTCACGGAACACATCGATATTAAAAAGAAGGAGATACCAACGGTGAATGTATCTCAACCACTGTATGCGTAAAGAGTGGTCCAAGCCTATACAGTCAAGAATAATATCCTGAGTAAATCGAGTCTCTGGCTTAGCCCAAATAGAACGCCACAATAAAAGTGGCCGGACTGCTGCTAAGTCAGAAATGAACTCGACCCCGACCTCTTCATGGATCAGTTGAACAGAGGCAGAAGGGGGGACGCATAACAACCTCCTTAGAAACTTATTTTCCTCCTTCTGCAGGGATATACCCTCGCTGTGGCCCCATACACCTGCCCCATACAGTGCAGAGGAGACACAACAAACATTGTATATGTTCATCATGTCTAAAATGCTTCGTGAGCCAAGTTTAGAGGCAAAGCGAAAAATACTGCTAGTAGACCGCAGCATTTTTAGTCTGATAGAATCAAATTCCGAGGTCCAAGACCCGCTATTGTTGTACGTAATTCCTAGATAGCAAAAGGACTTAACATGAGTCAACTTTTCCTTATCCAGGAAAAAAGTATGCTTTGACTGTTTAGCTGCCCGACCGCATGACATAACATACGTCTTGGTTTTGTTCACGCGGAGCCGCCTAACTTGAATAAACTGCATAAAATTATCAATTAGGCGCTGGAGGCCAATCTGTGTTCGGGATAAGAGAACAGCGTCATCCGCATAAAGTAACAACGGGACAGGTTTACCACCAATCAGGGGGGCGTCTGCTGGGATGTCAACCAAGGAACGGTCGACATCATTAATAAAAAGGGAAAATAAAAGCGGGGCCAAAACACATCCCTGGCGTATGCCCCGAGACACTTTGAAAAACGGGGTACATTCGCCAAGGGTGCCATAGCGGACCTTACAGGAGAGTTTTTCATAAAGTCTAGCTAAAAAATGAACAATTTCCCTCGGAGCCCCTGCATCAAGCAAAACCTCCCAAAGAATGGCATGGTTAACCAAATCAAAAGCGCTGCTCAAATCAGCAAAACATAAAAAGAGGTTGCCATTTTTGGCCACAGTATATTTATTGATTAAAAGGTCCAAATTTACACATTGATCCAATGTGCCCAAACCTTTCCGAAAGCCATATTGGACTCTGGTTAAAATATTAAAATCAGTTGCCCAATCTTCCAGCCTTTTGAGCAAAATCCTACTCATTACCTTTACAGAGGCGTCCAATAATGAAATTGGCCGGTAGTTAGAGGCCTCTGATTTGTTACCTTTCTTATGTAAAGGGATAATAACCGATTGACCCCAGGTAGACGGGAAATTAGTTTCTGCTGCGCAATTAAATATCCTCGCCAGGATGGGAGCCCACAGATCTGGTTCATCTTTGTATAAATCCAGCGGGACCCCATCAGGGCCAGGTGCCTTGCCTCCTTTGCTAATAGAAATTGCTTCATGGCTTTCTTCTAATGTTATTCCCAGCGGGAGGGGTAGCCAAGGGGTAGACTCAGATGACAATGACTCAGGGGATAAACCTTCTGGATTAAAAATTTTTGAAAAGTGACTGACCCAATCACTGCATGCCACATAAGATGTTAATTCTGGAACATCTTCTTTATTGAGAAAAGGGCTGTTAATTGTTTCCCAATAAAGTTTGCAGTTTTTGGTCTCGGCTGCTTCCTTCAACTTATCCCACGCCTCAGTCTGTAATACCCTTTTCCTGGTATTAAGTGCTATTTTATATCTAGCCCTAAAATATTGTATATCCTTCTTATCGCGTGGTTTGGTACCTAAAGCTTTCTTTAGTTCTCGGAGGGCGACTATACAGGTCTTGTCAAACCACCCCTGCTTCGAACCACTATTGGATGACGGGGCCTTAGTAAAAATACCGTCAATAATACTGTTCATGGAGACAAAGCGAGCTAATAAGCAGCCACAAAGTGAGCTAATAAGCAGCCAGTGGCATACTCATAAAAGTACTAATTTTCATTTTTAATGACCGTATTTCACCTTTAAACGCATTTAAGAAAATCTAGCAAAACAACATTCTGACGCGCCGCGTAAGCGCCCCCGGAAGCGTTCCCGGAAGCGCCTACGTACGTGCCGCGTAAGCGCCCGCGTAAGCACCACGGAGCGCGTAGCGTAAGCGCGCGTCAAGCCATGTGACCTTAAAACAACACTTTTGATTGGTTCATAACAGTTTTTTTTCCAACTATTGAAAGCCCCCACCCATTTCCCTCACTACCTTTTTGACCTTGGAAAGAGCAAGAGCTGTTCCCTGCTTCTTCTCCAACATCTCTTTTTTTTTCAAGAATGGGTGAAAGACCCAGCAGTGACTCTGATGAAGAGTTTGTGCCAGAGGACCCTCCTCGGCGCAAAGTAAAAGAACATTTTATTTGGAAATTTTGTACCTTCCCCGAAGGTGAAAAGAAGGGGAATGCGGCGAAGGTGTGCTGCAAAATCTGTGGCACCACCTTGTCACGTGGTGACCCTACAAAAAAGTATAGCTTTAGGAATGCCACCTTAATCAGGCATGTTGAGAGGAGGCACCCCAACAATTATGCGAGGGAGAGTGTCAGGGACCTGGCACGCAATCCCCCAACAGATGGCGGCAGCACCTCGACTGGTGGAGCAACACCTTCAGGAAGACAAGCTGCAAGACTAGTTCCTAACGTGCAGCCGGTCTTTGCAGGTCTCCAATTTGTCTGCAAGGACTGCGACAAACTGATTTGTTATGGGAAGCAGAGCGTAGAACTGATTGTTTGGAGAAAACAAGAACACCGCTGCTCCACCCACCACTAATTTTTCCCCTTTTTTTTGCTCCTGTTGAGCAGTTTTGGATTCCCTGGTTTTGTTTTTCTCCCCCAAAAAAAACAAAAAAAGTTTAAAATCGTTCTGAAAAAGTATAAAAAAATATAAAATCAAAAAAAGAAGAAAAATAAAGTTATTTTTAGAACTACCTCCAATTTTCCAAAAAGAGCTATATTCCTTATATATAAATGAATGGATACAATGACTGAATGAAGGGGAGAAAGTGCCTGAGGGAACAAATGACAGAAGGGGAGTCAGTGTGGGTGAGTTTATGACAATGAGGGATGGAAGGTGAGTGAGGGTGAGTGAAGAGGGAGTGACAGAGTGAGGAGATGGAGGGAGGGAGGGTAAGACAGAGGGAGTGAGGGAAGATGAGTGAGGAAGTGACAGGACAGAGGGAGTGAGAGAAGGAGTCAGTGAAGTGGAGTACGGTGAGAGAGGAAAGGAGAATGAGGGAGTGAGCGAAGGAAGGGAAGAGAGGGGAAGGGAAGTGAAGCAGGGGGACTGAAAGAAGGTGAGTGTGGAGGGGAGTGAGGGGAAGGGGAGTGGACATGGGGAATGAGGATAAGTGAGGGAAAAGGAGTAAGGGAACGGGGGTGAGGGAGGGTAAGAGAAGAGCAGTGAGGTTAAGGAAAGAGTGGTGATAGAGGGTGGATAAAGGCAAGTGAGTGTGAGACAAGGGGAGTGAGGGAGTGAGGAGACAGAGGGAGTGAAGGAAAGAGTGAGAGAAGGGTACTGAGTGAGGTAGCAAAGAAAGGTAAGTGAGGGAGTGTGGGAGAGTTCAAGGGAATGAGCATGAGGAAAGGGGACTGAGAGAGTGAGGGGACCGAGGGAGTGAGGCTAAGAGAGAGGGAGTGAGGGAAGGAGAGTGAGGATGTGACAGGACAGAGGGAGTGAGAGAAGGAGTGAGTAAAGTGGAGTAAGGTGAGTGAGGGAAGGGGAATGAGTGAGGGAGCGAAGGAAGGGAATAGAGGGGAAGAGTACTGAAGCAGAGGTACTGAGAGAAGGTGAGTGGGGGATGAAAGAATAGGGAAGGGGGTGAAGGATGGGGAATGAGGGATAGTGAGGGAACCGGAGTAAGGGAACGGGGGTGAGGGAGGGTGAGAGAAGGGCAGTGAGCGTGAGTAAAGAGAAGTGAAAGAGGGTGGATAAATGTGAGTGAGGGTAAGACAAGGGGAGTGAGGGAGTGAGGGGACAGAGGGAGTGAAGGAAGGAGTGACAGAAAGGGATTGATTGAGGGACCAAAGAAAGGTAAGTGAGGGAGTGTGGGTGAGTTATAGGGAGTGAGCGTGACGGAAGAGGAGTGAGAGAGTGAGGGGATGAAGAGAGTGAGGCTAAGAGAGAGGGAGTGAGGGAAGGGGAGTGAGGAAGTGAGAGGCCAGAGGGAGTGAGAGAAGGAGTGAGTGAAGTGGAGTACTGTGAGAGTGGAAAGGAGAATGAGTGAGGGAGCGAAGGGAGGGAAGAGAGGGGAAGGGAAGTAAAGCAGGGCGTCTAAAAGAAGGTGAGTGTGGGAGGGGAGTGAGGGAAAGCGGAGTAAACATGGGGAATGAGCATAAGTGAGGAAAGCGGAGTAAGGGAACAGGGGTGAGGAAGGGTAAGAGAAGAGCAGTGAGGTTGAGGAAAGAGTGGTGATAGAGGGTGGATAAAGGCAAGTGAGCGTGAGACAAGGGGAGTGAGGGAGTGAGGAGACAGAGGGAGTGAAGGAAAGAGTGAGAGAAGGGGACTGAGTGAGGGAGCATAGAAAGGTAAGTGAGGGAGTGTAGGTGAGTTGAAGGGAGTGAGCATGAGGGAAGGGGACTGAGAGAGTAAGGGGACGGAGGTAGTTAGGCTAAGAGAGAGGGAGTGAGGGAAGGAGAATGAGGATGTGACAGGACAGAGGGAGTGAGAGAAGGAGTGAGTGACGTGGAGTAAGGTGAGTGAGGGAAGGGGAATAGAGGGGAAGAGGACTGAAGCAGAGGTACTGAGAGAAGGTGAGTGGGGGATGAAAGCAAAGGGAAGGGGAGAGAAGGACGGGGAATGAGGGGTAGTGAGGGAACCGGAGTAAGGGAACGGGGGTTAGGGAGGGTAAGAGAAGGGCAGAGAGCGTGAGTAAAGAGGGTTGAAAGAGGGTGGATAAAAGTGAGTGAGGGTAAGACAAGGGGAGTGAGGGAGTGAGGGGATAGAGGGAGTGAAGGAAGGAGTGACAGAAAGGGACTGAGTGAGGGACCAAAGAAAGGTAAGTGAGGGAGTGTGGGTGAGTTATAGGGAGTGAGCGTGACGGAAGAGGAGTGAGAGAGTGAGAGGACGGAGAGAGTGAGGCTAAGGTAGAGAGAGTGAGGGAAGGGGAGTGAGGATGTGAGAAGACAGTGGGAGTGAGAGAAGGAGTGAGTGAAGTGGAGTAAGGTGAGTGAGGGAAGGGGAATGAGTGAGGGAGCAAAGGAAGGGAAGAGAGGGGAAAGGAAGTAAAGCAGGGGGTCTAAAAGAAGGTGAGTGTGGGAGGGGATTGAGGGAAAGGGGAGTAAACATGGGGAATGAGAATAAGTGAGGGAAGCAGAGTAAGGGAACGGGGGTGAGGGTGGTTGAGAGAAGAGTAGTGAGGTTAAGGAAAAGAGTGATGAGAAAGTAAATTTTGTTTGTCAAACTTTCCTTATAAGTAATGTAAACTTAATGACATATTTTTAATAAATTTAATATCTGTGGAAGAGGGAAAAAATACTTCGAATTTTTATAATATATATTTCAAAATACAAGAGACAAGGCAGGAGATTAAAAGTCATAAAAGGGTACTAAGAGATAAAGTAGGAGTGAAGGACACAGAAAGGGAAACAAAGGAATGGTGAAGGACAGAGAGAGGGAAAAAGAAATAGAGGGAGAGCAAATTACTAAGAGGATAATGAGGCGGATAGATTCAGTGACAGAGAGGAAGAGAGGGAGAGAGAAATGAACTGAAGTGAGTAAGATACTAAAGGAATGTGAGTTAGGAAAACTAAAGGAGGAAAGGGGAGTAAGGAAAGGGGAGTGAGTGACAGGGAAGGGGGAGTGAGTGAGGGTGGATTCACGACAATGAGGGATGGAAGGTGAGTGAGGGTGAGTGTAGGGGCGTAAGAGAGTGAGGGGACAATGGGAGTGAGGGTAACAGAGTGGGAGTGAGGGAAGAGGAGTGAGGATGTGAGAGGACAGAGGGAGCGAGTAAAGTGGAGTAAGGTGAGGGAAGGGGAATGACTGAGGGAGCAAAGGAAGGAAAGAAGGGGAAGGGGAGTGAAGCAGAGGGACTGGGAAAAGGTGAGTGCGTGAGGAGAGAAAGGGGAAGGGGAGTTAAGGATGGGGAATGAGGATAAGTGAGGGAACCGGAGTAAGGGAACAGGGGTGAGGGAGGGTGAGAGAAGGGTAGTGAGGTTGAGGAAAGAGGGATGATAGAGGGTGGATAAAGGCAAGTGAGTGTAAGACAAGGGGAGTGAGGGAGTGAGGACATAGAGGTAGTGAAGGAAGGAATGAGAGAAGGGGACTAAGTGAGGGAGCATAGAAAGGTAAATGAGGGAGTGTTGGAGAGTTAAAGGGAGTGAGTGTGAGGGAAGGGGGAGTGACAAAGTGAGGGGATGGAGGGAGTGAGGGTAAGAGTGAGAGAGTGAGGATGTGAGAGGACAGAGGACAGAGGGAGTGAGAGAAGGAGTGAGTGAAGTGGAGTGAGGTGAGTGAGGGAAGGGGAATTACTGAGGGAGCAAAGGAAGGAAAGAAGGGGAAGGGGAGTGAAGTAGAGTGACTGAGAGCTGGAAAGTGGTGGAGGGGAGAGAGGGAAAGGGGAGTGAAGGAATGGGGAATGAGGGGTAGTGAGGGAAGTGGAGTAAGGCAACGGGGGTGAAGGAGAGTGAGAGAAGGGTAGTGAGGGTGAGTAAAGAGGGGTGATAGAGGGTGGAAAAAGGTGAGTGAGCGTGAGACAAGGGTAGTATAATATATATTTCACAATACAAAATACAAAATAACTTGTACAACATGTTATATGGTTTATTTTTGCTGTTCTCAGAATATATTGAATTTCACTTAAAACAGTGAGTTCAATACTACTCATCATATGACAGCGGGCAAAAAAAACACAATCAAAAAGATTGTGTTTAAAAAACCCATACAACGTTTCAATAAATAATGTAAAACTTAGAAAAAACATATCTTAACTCATTTTTGATCCACTTACTTTTCCACGAGGCCAAATAGTATATGGAAAGTCCTTTTCTTTGGAAATTACTCAATAGTACTCTTAAACTTCCATTTACCCGACTTTCTGAAAGAAAAGCTCCAACATCTTTTTCATCATGTAACAATAGTTATATTTCCACCTCTGGCTCACTCATGATCAACATTTCCTATAATACTGATATCACTCACTATGTGATACACTTACACTACCTATATGACAACTACAAGTTTTTTATTATCTTGATCACTCTCACTCACAAAGTAATTTTGAACCGCAGACTAAGTTTTATTAACTGCTCCAATCTTCATAGGCCAATTACCTTTCCTAAAATTTCGGTTGTAAGAACACTAGGTAAGAATTTTGTAAGTCAGAAGGCAAACGTTGTTTGAAAGTCAATTGAGTATCATTACAATTAGTCCAGCCTTTTTGACATTTTAAATAAGCTGTGTAATGTCCTGATGTTGTCGAAGGAACATCATGGTAAATAATTACTGCAGTTGCAAAGGTTCTTCCTGAAATTGATAATTGAGAAGCCACAACATTTTTAATTGAAGTTTTCAATTTAGTTCCATCCGGTCTACATCGTTAGAACATTAAAATTACATACTGTCCATATCTTTGTATAAATAATGTTGATAGCATTGCAGATTTACATTGAGTACAGACCATGTTTTGATTTGCTTCTCTAAATAGATTATTAAAAGACACTGATTTGCAATCTGGTAAAGTCAAATGTATAAATCTTTCAGTGTCTATTGTAGTAGTACTTGAAAAGGAACAATTGTCGCAGTTATGCTGCCATTTATAAGAAAGGCCAAAAAGATTTTCTACATCTATACCTTCTTATTGCAATACAACAAGTATATACATTAGAAATTCCTGACAATCTTGCTGAATATTCTGTAAAAATTGATTTAGACCAGAACATATGTCTAAAACATTTCGAATTTCAGAATTACTTTCTATTTTTGTTCTATCACTGCTACATTTCTCAAACACAGAATTCAACAAAAAACTAAATCTTTGATCCCGATTTTCAACAATCTGTTCTAGTAAAGTTTGGAGAAAAAAAAACAACATTAACCACTACATTAGCATAGCAGTTGACACCAGAACTGTTTTCAAACTGAAATCCAACAACATCTTTAACTGAATCCTTTTCCTTTCTGCTTACAATTACTGGTTCATCTACTTTTTTTCTTTTTGCTACAACTTCACTACAATTTTTCTCATTTCTTCTTTTTCGGCCTACCACACGCTTTTCAAATAGAGGATATTGAGGTAAATTTGGAGCATACTCTCTTCTTAACCTATTATATTCTTTTACACGATTTAGATCTGCACTAATCTTTGTCTCATCAAAATCAATCAAGTACAATCCAGATAAAGTTCTGACTCGAGATAAAGCAACATATGCCATACCCTCCTTGAACACAGAACTTCCAATATTCACCAAAGCATTATCTACACTTAAACCTTGAGATTTATGAATAGTCACCGCATATGCCAAAGAAACAGGAAACTGTTTTCGGCGGACATATAAATCTTTCACAAGCAAAAATCGAGCAGAACAACGACTGATTTGTTGTACTTCTTCAATTCCATCAAATTTAATTTAAAAAAATTCAATTCCATCTCTATTTCGGTAATTCACAAAATCAACAACATGACCCATTGCTCCATTTACTAAACCTCTTTCCACATGTAAATTCCGACGTAAAATTATACGACAATTAAAACATGCATACAGAATCTTTTCCAAACCAGCAGTTTTAGATATTGTCTTCTCTAAAGAATCCAATTTTGATTTCAACTTTTCTGACAAAATAATAGTTGCTCCTTCATGCTCTATTTTATCAATAGCTTCCAGTTTCACAATCTCTTGATTTTCTAACTTTAACATTTTGTTGTTGAAGATTGAACATTCTTGCAGAGTTGGCATCAAGCATATCACAGATTTGTTTTCAGCAATTTTCTTAAAAATATTCTCTGGGAGAATTATTATTTATTATTATTATTATGCGGTCTTATATAGCGCTCGATTACCCGTAGGCATCTCGGCGCTTGCCTTGGGAACCCGTCCTGGCTTTTTCCCTCTGAGATACCCGTAATGGGCATCCCCAAGGTGATAGCCAGGCATCCCGCCGTGGGGGGGCCGGAGTGGATATTAAGCAGGCTAATGCCCAGAGCTGCAGAGTGTGAACCCGTAATTCGAGTAGGCACCGAAACGAGAATTATCGAGTCCGTGGATATTTGGGCTCAAGACCCTGCCGCGTCGGGAATTGAACCCTGGTCCCGGGTCTGACCTCTGCTTCAGGGTCTGCCTCCTCTAACCAGTGAGCCACACTTCTCCAGAATATTTTTGTTTGGAAACAAATTTGAAATTAATCGTGCATGTAAAGCTTCTTTGCCATGCTCACTTACTTTTCCAATTCTTACATCTTGTAGAATATTTTTATAATCTTCATCCTTTGCCTGTCTCATATTTTGAAGCAGTTCTGCATATTTGAAATTTAACCATATATTAACATTTCCAATGCTTCCTAGGCACTTCCTGGTATCTTCATGCGTAAGCATTTTAAACACTGGTTGTCCTTTCACTGGAGTTAGCTGCAGTAGATCTCCAAAAACAATGATGTGTTTGCCTCCAAATAACACATCATACTCTGTTTTAAGAATTTCTTGCATTCTTAAATGCACAAAAGCAAGCATTACATTTGATACCATGCTTACCTCATCAATGATAAGAAGTTTCATTTTCTTTAGGACTCTGGAAACTTTACAACAAGCTTCTCCAGATAGCTTGTGGTATTGTAATTTATTATCATGCTCTACTGGCAGCATCAATAAACGATGTAAAGTAATCCCTTTAATGTTATGTGCTGCCAACCCAGTTGGAGCGGTAACAACACAGCGACAGCGATGACTCCTTTCTTTTCTGCAGATAAGTTGCAATTGCTTTAATCAGAAAACTTTTTCCAGTTCCTGCTTCTCCACTCACGTACAGTCAGAAAGGCATAAATGACGTACATGAGCACTCTTTTTTCTCATGACATAAATCATGCTCAATCTGTTCTGTGACTTCGTCATATATTTGTTTCTGCTCAACATTTAGTTCTTTTTCCAAATCTTCTAAGTTAACTACATCCTCCTGAGCTTGTTCCATGGCTCTTTCCACTTCATCCATGGCAGTGGCAGCTTCATTTTGAATAATTGGTCCTCCTAGTGGATCCTGACTCAATGAAGCAGAACTCTGACTGTCTTGAGGACTGTCTCTAGCAATCTCTGCTGCAATTGTAGCTTTTTGCTGTATTTCCTCGTTCAACATTTGCAGATAATTTGAAAAAACAGGACATTCTATGGTATCCTTGGTTGCATTGAAGGAATCTTCATAACTGAGAAAATCTCCAAGTAGTTCCTCTTCTGTACGCCATGGCTTAAAGAGTTGCAAAAGAGCTAAATAGTAAAATTCCCTTTTGTCAGGAGATTCGCAACTCAATTTTCGATGATTAATCAAATGGCCTTTTCTTTCTTTCACCAGTCATCCTTCACATCCAATTACAGCATATACTCCTTTATTGATATCTTCTGTGACGTTCCTCTTAAAAGTATAGCTTTGCAGAACTTCATAGAGACAAATGTTCTCAAGATGACTACTTCTATTTGGATAGTATGTATCCAACATGTTTGTCTTCAAAATATCTGTACTGTTTGGTTCTTTCTCCGCCAAATACTCAATTTCTTGTACAGAATTCAAAACTCGGTTTCGTGTTGCAGCAAGACCTAGACTCACCCAAATGATTGTTCTAGATTTGGCATATAGACTTCCTGATGATAACCGATCAGAACATTCATATGCTCCAATTTCTCGATACGACAACATCTTCAGACTGTAACTGTACAATTTCTTACTTAGACTCTTTTCATGTGAAATTTCCTCCCACATTTCCTTCAGTTCCGTCTTTTCTGATTTTGTGATGTAAGACGTCACATATCAAGCCACAGCAATAGAGTTGTCAGCAACATATTGAATATCCATGTAAGCATTCCACATGGACAAAATGACTGGGTTGTAGTCATTTATGTATTTGGACTCTTCATTTCTTCTTAAGTTGTATGTATTTTCCGGTGATTTTCTTGTCACAGTATGTCGCAGAGAAGACATAAAATTATTCACTCTTCCTTTAGATATTACTGGTCGTGGAAATCCAAAACGACATTTTGTGTAGAACTTGTCCTTAGATTTGAACTTTCGACGACAGTATTTTCCACAACGATGGGTTTGAAAGCGTAAAACTTGATGTCTTAAATTGTTTTCTTCTGTACTTTTCGGAACAGCACATGTAGAATACTGTTCAATGAAACTCATCACTGTGTCATCCGAATCTGTTCCAAATTTGGGTGCATCTTTGATCCATAGCAGCATATGTATGTGAGGAGCACCTCTTGCTTAATACTCCTTTCTCCAAAAGAAATCCAAAACCTCTCCAAGCGGAGGATTTTTTTTGTTTGTGATAAAAGACATCATAGCTTCAAACCTATGATTGAAATACCTGCATAAATTAACTGACTCCAAAGAGCACAGTTCTCCAGGTGTCTTGTATTCTATATTTTCAATGTTTGCATTTGCCTCTCGTAGAAATTGAAGTAAGTCTTCCCAAGCATACTCAGCACAGCTAAGAGTCAGGAACCATGTAGGAGTTCCTAAGTTTATTAGCATACATTTCAATTCCCCATGACGACGGTACCAATACTCGTTAGTACCACGTGACATGCCATGAGATTAATTAGGTGAGATTCCAAAATACTGTCTTGCAGTTTGACTTTATCCATAAAGTCCCTTGCCGAAACATTTTGCAAATGTACTCCACTTTTCAGTATAAGGTTCACTGCATAAGAAAGTCCAGACAAGTCACTCTCAAACATTAGATGAAACAAATATGGAATGCATTGACGAAACCTTGGAACTTCTGCATATAATCTTAAAGTCCGATATTCAGATGCAGGAATTTGAACAGGTCGGTCGTCATATCGTCCACCTTGACCTGTTGGAAATAACTGAGGAAAACAACGAGCTTCTAAACTTTCTTCCCATACACTAATGGGACTTCCTTTTGCTTCTTTCATTTGAAACAAGTCAATAGCATTCCCCATTACTTCTTTAGAATGCAAAGGATGAACACTATAATGTTCATATATTTCTTCACTTCTAGAGACATCAACTTTTTCAATTTGCCCAGCTGAGAAATCACTGTCCTCTTCTACAGTTGTGTCCTCTTCTCCAACATGTACATTTTTGTAGTAGTGATTGTTTTTTACCAAATACAACGTTGCCTTTTTGACTTTCCTAACATCCACAAATTCTTGCCAGATTTTCTTACTCTTTGTCGGAACACCATTAACTAGAATAACCAGAGGTTCCTCTTCTACTTTTTCTACACCAATTGCATCAATATTTTTCTTAAAATCTAGAGGCAAATAAACAACTCTTCCCTTTAATCCTCTCTGTAAATCTGAAGGAGGCAATTTCCCTGTCTTAGGCTCAATGCGAACAATAGCCTGAAAAGGATGCACACATTGAATCAGAATAGACTCATAGGTATTTAAATCCATCAATTCAGAAGGAATGTCTACCCAGTCCAGATTATGAACAGCTCTAGCAGGCATTCTGTTTTCATTTAATTTATTATAACAATATTTACAAATACGTTGATCAGAACCCAAATCAAAACAATTTTCTATCAACAAATAAGTTGCAAAATCCTTGCAGTCATTATTATTTTCCATTTCACTTTTTACATATAAATCAACTAACCTAGTCTGATTCTTATAATGAGTTTGTCGACAACACACACAAGAAAAATTAGGCCTTTCACTTGAATTGACCTTAAACTTGGTAATTTCATGGTCAAATGTTTCTGTACTTGAAATCTGTACATTCTCTTCCACATTACCTTCTATTACTGTATCAGTTTCTACACTGTCCTCTTTTTCACCCAAATAACAAAACTCAATTTCTACACAAATGTTCTTCACATCTAATTCAGATCCATGCAAAAGAGCACTGTTTAACTGTTTTAGCTTAAGTGCTGGACTTTTTGCATAATACAACCTTCTCACTAATTTCCTCACTTTATTATGATGCACTGCTAACATCCTAAAATGGTGAAAAACACTCTGACATACTTTTCTTGAAAGACAAGCCAGTGAATGGCCATGTAAACCTGTTTTTTCTCTCACTCTGCAAGGATCTAACTCTTGCAACATTTTCATCTTTTGTTTCAGACTTTTCTTAGTATATGTCCGTAAGAAATTGAGAAACAAATCAATTGAATCCTGTCGCACACTACAAATACTACTACAATTCCAAGTATACACTGGAGCCTTAGGACATCTCCCTAAAACTTCATCAGCCAAAACCTCTTCTGCATTTCTAGGCACAATTTTTTCTTTTTCAACCGGACAACCGTCCTTCACCTCATATGCTCGACCACTGGTGTCAACTGCATGCACCAAATCATTATCCTGCAAGTAACTCTCTTCATTAAAAAATGGCTCACAACTTGAACTATGCTTCCATTCTCCAGAAAAAACATCACAAAAATTAGTCCCATTAATTACTCTTTCCCACTTACATTTTGATTTAAAAACATTGATTACCTTATCTAGTGTACGAATTCTATTGATTACTAAACTGAATATTTTTTTTTCACTTCAAAAGCCTGATCCACAATCTTCACTATACTTTTCTTTTTCTTGTAAAAAGCAGTCTTCTTTTTATAAATCTTAACATTTTTTAATACATTTAAAACAACTCTGTTATAAAACATTCGTCTATGGGTGTCAATAAATTGATTTCTCCTTCTATTACTGTAGACAATATCATCTCCTTCTACAGGTCTAACATTTTTATGGGGCGCTCTGCTTTTTCCTTGTATTTACAGATGAATTTTTTTTCTTTGAAACAATATCCAGATGTTTTTTACATTGCGTTAATTTCCTAAGAAACTCATTTGTTTGCTTACCAGGAGCATTCTTTTTTCTCACTGAAGATTGTGTTTTGGATGAATCTTCTAATTGTGTTTTCTTGTCTAATGAAGCATGTTTGTAACTTTTTCTTCATCTTTCCTTCGTCGGCATATTCTTGTATCTTTCTATAGATGATTACAATCTGTGGTAAAGAAAAAATAACATATTATAGACCACTACTAACATACTACATAGCAATTACAATAAGTGAACCATATAAACACTAGTTTACAACATAAGTAAGTTTATAGCACAGCAACTGTGTCACAGCAACAGTGCAGTACAGTTTCATTATTAATCTCACTGTCTGCCTGCACCATCTCACTCTTTGCGTGTGTCATCTCACTCTCTGCCTGCACCATCCCTCTCTATGTGTGTGTCATCTCTCTCTTTGCGTGTGTCATCTCTCTCTCTGCCTGTGCCATTTGTCTTAGTGTGTGTCATCTCACTCTCTGCCTGCGCCATCTCTCTCCTTGCGTGTGTCATCTCACTCTCTGCCTGCGCTATCTCTCTCTTTCCATGTGCCATCTCACTCTTTCCCTGCGCCATCTCTCTCTTTGTGTGTGTCATCTCGCTCTGTTTATGCCCCATCTCTCTCTTTGTGTGTGTCATCTCTCTCTTTGTGTGTGTCATTTTTCTCTTTGCGTGTCTCATCTCACTCTGTGCCTGCCCCATCTCTCTCTTTGTGTGTGTCATCTCTCTCTTTGTGTGTGTCATCTCTCTCTTCATGTGTGACATCCCACTCTGTGCCTGCCCCATCTCTCTCTTTGTGTGTGTCATTTCTCTCTTTGCGTGTCTCATCTCACTCTGTGCCTGCCCCATCTCTCTCTTTGTGTGTGTCATTTCTCTCTTTGCGTGTCTCATCTCACTCTGTCCCTGCCCCATCTCTCTCTTTGTGTATGTCATCTCTCTCTTTGCGTGTCTCATCTCACTCTGTGCCTGCCCCATCTCTCTCTTTGTGTGTCATCTCTCTCTTTGCGTGTGACATCTCACTCTGTGCCTGCCCCATCTCTCTCTTTGTGTGTGTCATCTCTCTCTTTGTGTGTGTTATCTCTATCTTTGCGTGTGACATCTCACTCTGTCCCTGTGTCTCATCTCACACTGTGCCTGTGTCTCATCTCACTCTGTGCCTGTGTCTCATCTCACTCTGTGCCTGTGTCTCATCTCACTCTGTGCCTGTGTCTCATCTCACTCTGTGCCTGTGATGGGGCAGAAACAGAGCGAGATGACACACGCAAAGAGAGAGATGGCGCAGGGAGAGAGTGAGATGGCACACGTAAAGATAGAGATAGCGCAGGCAGAGAGTGAGGAACACACGCAAGGAGAGAGATGGCACAGGCAGAGAGTGAGATGACACACGCTAAGACAAATGGCACAGACAGAGAGAGAGATGACACACGCAAAGAGAGAGATGACACACACAAAGAGAGGGATGGTGCAGGCAGAGAGTGAGATTATACACGCAAAGAGTGAGATGGTGCAGGCAGACAGTGAGATTAATAATGAAACTGTACTGCACTGTTGCTGTGACACAGTTGCTGTGCTATAAACTTACTTATGTTGTAAACTAGTGTTTATATGGTTCACTTATTGTAATTGCTATGTAGTATGTTAGTAGTGGTCTATAATATGTTATTTCTTTTTTACCACAGATTGTAATCATCTATAGAAAGATAAAAGAATATGCCGACGAAGGAAAGAAGAAAAAGTTACAAACATGCTTTATTGGCCAAGAAAACACAATTAGAAGATTCATCCAAAACACAATCTTCAGTGAAAAAAAGAATGCTCCTGGTAAGCAAACAAAGGAGTTTTTTAGGAAATTAACGCAATGTAAAAAACATCTGGATATTGTTTATTTTTTTTATTTTTTACATATCTTTATTAGATTTTGTACAAAAAAGACAATACAACACATAAAACAACACCCCCCCCCCCCCGATCGGGCAGGTCAAATGTGAAACAAAAGGAAATCCTAAAGCATATATATATTAAAAGAAAAAGGTAAATAAATGAATTAACAAATGGTTATTCAAAGACAAATAAACATTAGGTTAGATAGGTACACATTACAGCTAAATCATTACAGCCAGATTGTTATTATATAAGTCACTGGGATTCAGACCATTCTATTAAAGGTGACCAGATTTTTAGCCCTTTTATCCTGCGCTTCCTACCTTTAGTTTTATATATTGCCATTTCTAGATTAAAGATTGCTAACAGTCTTGAAAACCACTGTTGATATGAGGGGGCTATAGGATCTAGCCAAGCTGATGCTATGCAAATTCTTAAAACGGCTATTGTTTCAAAGAAAAAAAATCATCTGTAAATACAAGGAAAAAACAGAGCGCCCCAAAAAATGTTAGACCTGTAGAAGGAGATGATATTGTCTATAGTAATAGAAGGAGAAATCAATTTATTGACATTCGTAGACGAATGTTTTATAACAGAATTGTTTTAAATTTATTAAAAAATATTAAGATTTATAAAAAGAAGACTGCTTTTTACAAGAAAAAGAAAAGTATAGTGAAGAGTGAGATGAGACACAGGCACTGCCCCATCTCTCTCTTTGTGTGTGTCATCTCTCTCTTTGTGTGTGTCATTTTTCTCTTTGCGTGTCTCATCTCACTCTGTGCCTGCCCCATCTCTCTCTTTGTGTGTGTCATCTCTCTCTTTGCATGTGACATCTCACTCTGTGCTTGCCCCATCTCTCTCTTTGTGTGTGTCATTTCTCTCTTTGCGTGTCTCATCTCACTCTGTGCCTGCCCCATTTCTCTCTTTGTGTGTCTCATTTCTCTCTTTGCGTGTCTCATCTCACTCTGTGCCTGCCCCATCTCTCTCTTTGTGTATGTCATCTCTCTCTTTGCGTGTCTCATCTCACTCTGTGCCTGCCCCATCTCTCTCTTTGTGTGTGTCATCTCTCTCTTTGCGTGTGACATCTCACTCTGTGCCTGCCCCATCTCTCTCTTTGTGTGTGTCATCTCTCTCTTTGTGTGTGTCATCTCACTCTGTGCCTGTGTCTCATCCCACTCTGTGCCTGTGTCTCAGTTCACTCTGTGCCTGTGTCTCATCTCACTCTGTGCCTGCCCCATCTCTCTCTTTGTGTTTGTCATTTCTCTCTTTGTGTGTCTCATCTCACTCTGTGCCTGTGTCTCATCTCACTCTGTGCCTGTGTCTCATCTCACTCTGTGCCTGTCTCTCATCTCACTCTGTGCCTGCCCCATCTCTCTCTTTGTGTGTGTCATTTCTCTCTTTGTGTGTCTCATCTCACTCTGTGCCTGTGTCTCATCTCACTCTGTGCCTGTGTCTCATCTCACTCTGTGCCTGTGTCTCATTTCACTCTGTGCCTGTGTCTCATCTCACTCTGTGCCTGCCCCATCTCTCTCTTTGTGCGTGTCATTTCTCTCTTTGCGTGTCTCATCTCACTCTGTGCCTGTGTGTCATTTCTCTCTTTGCGTGTCTCATCTCACTCTGTGCCTGTGTCTCATCTCACTCTGTGCCTGTGTCTCATCTCACTCTGTGCCTGCCCCATCGCTCTCTTTGTGTGTTATTGCTCTCTTTGCGTGTCTCATCACAATCTGTGCCTGTGTCTCATCTCACTCTGTGCCTGTGTGTCATCTCACTCTGTGCCTGCCCCATCTCTCTCTTTGTGTGTGTCATTTCTCTCTTTGCGTGTCTCATCTCACTCTGTGCCTGTGTCTCATCTCACTCTGTGCCTGTGTCTCATCTCACTCTGTGCCTGTGTCTCATCTCACTCTGTGCCTGCCCCATCTCTCTCTTTGTGTGTGTCATTTCTCTCTTTGCGTGTCTCATCTCACTCTGTGCCTGTGTCTCATCTCACTCTGTGCTTGTGTCTCATCTCACTCTGTGCCTGTGTCTCATCTCACTCTGTGCCTGCCCCATCTCTCTCTTTGTGTGTGTCATTTCTCTCTTTGCGTGTCTCATCTCACTCTGTGCCTGTGTCTCATCTCACTCTGTGCCTGTGTCTCATCTCACTCTGTGCCTGCCCCATCTCTCTCTTTGTGTGTGTCATTTCTCTCTTTGCGTGTCTCATCTCACTCTGTGCCTGTGTCTCATCTCACTCTGTGCCTGTGTCTCATCTCACTCTGTGCCTGTGTCTCATCTCACTCTGTGCCTGCCCCATCTCTCTCTTTGTGTGTGTCATTTCTCTCTTTGCGTGTCTCATCTCACTCTGTGCCTGTGTCTCATCTCACTCTGTGCCTGTCTCTCATCTCACTGTGTGCCTGCCCCATCTCTCTCTTTGTGTGTGTCATTTCTCTCTTTGTGTGTCTCATCTCACTCTGTGCCTGTGTCTCATCTCACTCTGTGCCTGTGTCTCATTTCACTCTGTGCCTGTGTCTCATCTCACTCTGTGCCTGCCCCATCTCTCTCTATGTGTGTGTCATTTCTCTCTTTGCGTGTCACATCTCACTCTGTGCCTGTGTGTCATTTCTCTCTTTGCGTGTCTCATCTCACTCTGTGCCGGTGTCTCATCTCACTCTGTGCCTGTCTCTCATCTCACTCTGTGCCTGCCCCGTCTCTCTCGTTGTGTGTGTCATTTCTCTCTTTGTGTGTCTCATCTCACTCCGTGCCTGCCCCATCTCTCTTTTTGTGTGTGTCATCTCTCTCTTTGCCTGTGTCTCATCTCACTCTGTGCCTGTGTCTCATCTAACTCTTTGTATGTGTCATTTCTCTCTTTGCGTGTCTCAACTCACTCTGTGCCTGTGTCTCATCTCACTCTGTGCCTGTGTCTCATCTCACTCTGTGCCTGTGTGTCATTTCTCTCTTTGCGTGTCTCATCTCACTCTGTGCCTGCCCCATCTCTCGCTTTGTGTGTGTCATCTCTCTCTCTTTGCGTGTGACATCTCACTCTGTGCCTGTGTCTCATCTCACTCATTGTGTGTGTCATCTCTCTCTTTGCGTTTGACATGTCACTCTGTGCCTGTGTCTCATCTCACTCTTTGTGTGTGTCATCTCTCTCTTTGCGTGTGACATCTCACTCTGTGCCTATGTCTCATCTCACTCTTTGTGTGTGTCATTTCCCTCTTTGCGTGTGACATCTCACTCTGTGCCTGTGTCTCATCTCACACTTTGTGTGTGTCATTTCTCTCTTTGTGTGTCTCATCTCACTCTGTCTAAGGAAATCAAAAAGGGGGAGTGAAGAGGTGATGCCGGTGGGCACCGAGGTGGGCACGTCCTCCTCTTGTCAGGGATTTAGGTTAATCAAAAAGGGCCACCTCACAATGGGTGGGTGTATATCCGGATGTCATGGGAATACACCTTCTTTGTTAAAATACCCCTCACACACTAAAAGGGCCCTTGGTGTCATGCTTCATCATCGGGGTCTTCCCGTCCCGCTGCGGGGCGGGGCAGTGCTGCGACAAGCGGATACGCTGGAGCACCTTTAGGTGGAGATGCTATGTGTTGGGAGTGAGTGTCAGTGGGGTCAGGAGTGATATAAGTGTGAGTCGTTAAAAAATACCTGGCCTAGTGGAAAAAAGAAATTTTATTAAACACAGGCTGGTATTATTAAAAGAAAAGTGAAGCGGAGAGATGGAGCAGATTAATGGGCTCTCTCTCCTATGTGGGTCAACATGTTTCGAGGCGCTAGGCCTCTTCGTCAGGACCTAGGGGAAGATCCCCCTGTCACTCACTAGTGTTTCTCCACAGAGGTAGAAAAAGTGTATATACAAAAAAAGTGAAAAACGATTAACTATGTGTGTAACTACAATTAATAATTACGACACATTTATGCTACCACACTAATAATGTAGTATGCCTGCAAGATAAGAAAAACGTATTATAATTGCGCCGATCCCAAAGTGCGCTTAAATCTAAGTCACCTGTAAGGGAGAAAGAGACACACAAACATATATACCAGTTTGGAAATGTTAGGATCATGCGTAAGCAGTGAAGGATATTAAAGCACATCCTGAGAAAACACACAGTCACACACAGAAATGTTACACATAGGGGATGTTAATAGCCAGGGGTGGTGGTATTCAAATGCATACTTATCATTGGAGGAGTCAATGCCTCATGAGCCAGCTTAAGACAGAAGGGTAAGGTGGGGTCCCAACTGCAGAGGGGAAGAAGAGGGAGTGCATTGTAATTCTGTCCCATCAGATGTTTTCCAAGTATCACCAGGTAAGGGTGTGGCTGGGATACAAGGTTCATCCTATTGAAACGGCTATGCCGTACTTACTGAGCCCCTCGCACGCTCGTGCTTCCTCCTTCGTCTGCGGCTTCCGTGGATGTGAGGGAGGCTGAGGGCGGCGAGTTTTTATAGAGTAGAGTAATTGATTAATTGTTCAATTGAGTCAGGAAAGCCCGCCGAAATAACAAAGGCCCAAAAGGTAAGTAATGCGGGCGGCCATATTAGAATGGTAGGTGGACCCACCCCCGCACCTATTGATGCAGTTACGGTCGTGGGTTATTGGATCGGGTGCCCGGATACTAACAGGCTTAGACTTATCTCTTAAGTCCGTTGTAGCTCCTTGCTCGGCAGACTAAGGTTCGAATTAAATCAGCCCGCAACCGCGCTGTGAGGCACAGTGCATTCTACTCAAACACGGCGCATGCGCCGGATTGCTCGCTCTGCGCGCATGTGCGTAGAACTGACGCTGTAGTTGGTGCGCATGCGCACATCTTCCCCGGTTGTAGTGTTCAAGGAAGACACGCGTCTGTGGGGCTAGGGAACCAGCAATACTGCAAAGTAAAGTCATATTATGGCTGGAAAAGTATTAGGATTGTAAATGCTGATTGCTGAGCCGAATTTATACTGTTAAACATACATTTTCAGTTTATGGGAGAGGTAGAACCTTGGAAGAATTTATACTAAAAGGCAGGAGCCAATTGCTTGCTGTAGTTTATACAAAAATGTACATTCCAGTTCATGGAGGACTGGGAGAGGTAGAACCTAGGAAGATTTATACTGAAAAACATTATACTGAAAAAACAGGAGTCAGTTGCTTACGGTGTATATCACCCAGCAGCCCCTAGGTATTAAGTTGGGACCACGGAATGTCGTCATTCAGGCCTGTGCGGTGTGTTCCCAAACGGTACACCCAGCGTTGTTCTTTAGATAGAAGATCCCTATCGTTGGAAAAAGCCTCGATGACTGTCCATTTCAGGTCATGGACACTATGTCCTACGGTGGCAAAATGTGCTGACATTTTTGTTGTTGTCCTATTGCAGCGTACATTGCTGCGGTGTTCACCCATTCGAATCTTCACGGGTCTGCTGGTCATGCCCACATACTCTTTGTTGCAGTGGACACCACCCATGTGGTGCATGTGTATCTTGCCAATACACGCAGAAGAGCAGAAGTATCACATTCTCCAACCAGTCTACATGGGAACAGCGAGCCTTCACTAATTGCAATAGCCGCAATGTGGTGTACCTAATCACATGTCCCTGCAACAAAGAGTATGTGGGCATGACCAGCAGACCCGTGAAGATTCGAATGGGTGAACACCGCAGCAATGTACGCTGCAATAGGACAACAACAAAAATGTCAGCACATTTTGCCTCCATGAACTGGAATGTACATTTTTGTATAAACTACAGCAAGCAATTGGCTCCTGCCTTTTAGTATAAATTCTTCCAAGGTTCTACCTCTCCCATAAACTGAAAATGTATGTTTAACAGTATAAATTCGGCTCAGCAATCAGCATTTACAATCCTAATACTTTTCCAGCCATAATATGACTTTACTTTGCAGTATTGCTGGTTCCCTAGCCCCACAGACGCGTGTCTTCCTTGAACACTACAACCGGGGAAGATGTGCGCATGCGCACCGACTACAGCGTCAGTTCTACGCACATGCGCGCAGAGCGAGCAATGCGGCGCATGCGCCGTGTTTGAGTAGAATGCACTGTGCCTCACAGCGCGGTTGCGGGCTGATTTAATTCGAACCTTAGTCTGCCGAGCAAGGAGCTACAACGGACTTAAGAGATAAGTCTAAGCCTGTTAGTATCCGGGCACCCGATCCAATAACCCACGACCGTAACTGCATCAAAAGGTGCGGGGGGTGGGTCCACCTACCATTCTAATATGGCCGCCCGCATTACTTACCTTTTGGGCCTTTGTTATTTCGGCGGGCTTTCCTGACTCAATTGAACAATTAATCAATTACTCTACTCTATAAAAACTCGCCGCCCTCAGCCTCCCTCACATCCACGGAAGCCGCAGATGAAGGAGGAAGCACGAGCGTGCGAGGGGCTCAGTAAGTACGGCATAGCCGTTTCAATAGGATGAACCTTGTATCCCAGCCACACCCTTACCTGGTGATACTTGGAAAACATCTGATGGGACAGAATTACAATGCACTCCCTCTTCTTCCCCTCTGCAGTTGGGACCCCACCTTACCCTTCTGTCTTAAGCTGGCTCATGAGGCATTGACTCCTCCAATGATAAGTATGCATTTGAATACCACCACCCCTGGCTATTAACATCCCCTATGTGTAACATTTCTGTGCGTGACTGTGTGTTTTCTCAGGATGTGCTTTAATATCCTTCACTGCTTACGCATGATCCCAACATTTCCAAACTGGTATATATGTTTGTGTGTCTCTTTCTCCCTTACAGGTGACTTAGAGTTAAGCGCACTTTGGGATCGGCGCAATTATAATAAGTTTTTCTTATCTTGCAGGCATACTACATTATTAGTGTGGTAGCATAAATGTGTCGTAATTATTAATTGTAGTTACACACATAGTTCATCGTTTTTCACTTTTTTTGTATATACACTTTTTCTACCTCTGTGGAGAAACACTAGTGAGTGACAGGGGGATCTTCCCCTAGGTCCTGACGAAGAGGCCTAGCGCCTCGAAACATGTTGACCCACATAGGAGAGAGAGCCCATTAATCTGCTCCATCTCTCCGCTTCACTTTTCTTTTAATAATACCAGCCAGTGTTTAATAAAATTTCTTTTTTCCACTAGGCCAGGTATTTTTTAACGACTCACACTTATATCACTCCTGACCCCACTGACACTCACTCCCAACACATAGCACCTCCACCTAAAGGTGCTCCAGCGTATCCGCTTGTCGCAGCACTGCCCCGCCCCGCAGCGGGACGGGAAGACCCCGATGATGAAGCATGACACCAAGGGCCCTTTTGGTGTGTGAGGGGTATTTTAACAAAGAAGGTGTATTCCCATGACATCCGGATATACACCCACCCATTGTGAGGTGGCCCTTTTTGATTAACCTTCATCTCACTCTGTGCCTGCCCCATCTCTCTTTGTGTGTGTCATTTCTCTCTTTGTGTGTCTCATCTCACTCTGTGCCTGTGTCTCATCTCACTCTGTGCCTGTGTCTCATTTCACTCTGTGCCTGCCCCATCTGTCTCTTTGTGTGTGTCCTTTCTCTCTTTGCGTGTCTCATCTCACTCTGTGCCTGTGTCTCATCTCACTCTTTCTGTGTTTATCTCACTCTTTGTGTGTCATCTCTCTCTTTGCGTGTGACATCTCACTCTGTGCCTGTGTCTCATCTCACTCTTTGTGTGTGTCATCTCTCTCTTTGCGTGTGACATCTCACTCTGTGCCTGTGTCTCATCTCACTCTTTGTGTGTGTCATCTCTCTCTTTGCGTGTGACATCTCACTCTGTGCCTGTGTCTCATCTCACTCTGTGCCTGTGTCTCATCTCACTCTGTGCCTGCCCCATCTCTCTCTTTGTGTGTAAAGAGAGAGATGGGGCAGGCACAGAGTGAGATGAGACCATTTATTTTTTTGCCAGCATTACATAGAAACATGAGACACAATGCAAATAGAAGCAGTACCCTACAAGCTAAAAGAAATGACACACACAAAGAGAGAAATGAGACACAGGCACAGAGTGAGATGAGACACAGGCACAGAGTGAGATGAGACACACAAAGAGAGAAATGACACACAGGCACAGAGTGAGATGACACACACAAAGAGAGAAATGAGACACAGGCACAGAGTGAGTTGAGACACAGGCACAGAGTGAGATGAGACGCGCAAAGAGAGAAATGAGACACAGGCACAGAGTGAGATGAGACACAGGCACAGAGTGAGATGAGACACAGGCACAGAGTGAGATGAGACACGCAAAGAGAGAAATGACACACACAAAGAGAGAGATGGGGCAGGCACAGAGTGAGATGAGAGACAGGCACAGAGTGAGATGAGACACAGGCACAGAGTGAGATGAGACACAGGCACAGAGTGAGATGAGACGCACAAAGAGAGAGATGACACACACAAAGAGAGAGATGGGGCAGGCACAGAGTGAGATGAGACACAGGCACAGAGTGAGATGAGACACAGGCACAGAGTGAGATGAGACACAGGCACAGAGTGAGATGAGACACACAAAGAGAGAGATGGGGCAGGCACACAGTGAGATGAGAGACAGGCACAGAGTGAGATGAGAGACAGGCACAGAGTGAGATGAGACACAGGCACAGAGTGAGATGAGACACAGGCACAGAGTGAGATGAGACACGCAAAGAGAGAAATGACACACACAAAGAGAGAGATGGGGCAGGCACAGAGTGAGATAAGCTAAGAGATGCAAACTGTGAGGAGACACAGGTGACTTTATAGAAAAAGGTGCAAATATAATTCCTTATTTCACACAGACACTCAGTGTGATCCTTGTCAAAAATGTTAAAGTCATACATTTTTTCAATAAACATTTAGCATAGTAATTCGTTTAAGACAGAGCACAGCCCATATCAATGACCACTACATTACAAGCAGAAACCTGACTCATTTCCAAAATACATTTCCAATATGCACCATTCATTGTTTTGCCAGCATTACATAGAGACATGAGACACAATGCAAAAAGAAACAGTACCCTACAAGCTAAAAGATGCAAACTGTGAGGAGACACAGGTGACATTATAGAAAAAGGTGAAAATATAATTCCTTATTTCACACAGACACTCAGTGTGATCCTTGTTAAAAATGTTAAAGCCATACATTTTACCCAAAAACATTTAGCATAGTAAATCGTTTTAGACACAGAGTACATCCCATTTAAATTACCACTACATTACAAGGCAAAACCCTGACTCATTTCCAAAATACATTTGCAATAAGCACCATTACATTTTTTACCAGCATTACAAAAAAACACACAATGCAAGAATAAAGAAGCCTAATATGCTTCTTAATCTTCCCCATAGTGCATACAGCACCCTATCTATATTAAATGAACCATTACTCACCTTTAAAAATGCTTTTGAAGATTTAGAACAGTGTCAGTCACACACACCAGATTTTCTTAAGCAGAATCTCTGAAATGCACCTCAGACACTGCAACCACAAATGGCCCTGATTCCCTGTAATTCTTCACACATATCCCTGGACTTAACCAATCAAAATTCTTCCCACACTATTTCAAAACCAAGCTAACATTTTAATTGGTTCTACATTTCAACGCTTTCAAACTCACATAATATTCACCCATCCCCCAGTGCTCATTCAGCCTGTTACCATGGTGTCTCCCACCTAACTGAGCACACAGGTGAAAAGTTCATGTTACTATGTTGCAAATGAACCCAGCAATGGTGTTTGACTTCTCAATATAGCAGCTTATCCTGTGCAATGTTTCTTTCAATGACTTTTTCCCAACCATTAGAATTACTTCTTTCAAAAAACACAAGCATGCATCCTAATTTTCAGTGGAGAATTTTAAGAAACCACCAATCATTTCTTCTTTTTCAAGTGCACTGAATCTCAACCACTTTTTTTTCATAACTCCTACTTTCAAGCTGCCATTTCATTTCCACAACTCATGTGAATACAACCACATCTACCTTCAAGATGCCTAAAGTCTGGATTGTGGGTCATAGCTTTGTTCACTGGAGTGAAAAGAATGCAGCAAACAGAGGTATTCCCAAACTTGATTTACCAAATGTGGATATTATGTGGATTGGCCAGAGAGGATTGAGGTGTCACCAATTGATACCATTGGTAAAATCCTTTATGCATCTACCACACCCTGACCTCATAATTGTGCACTGGTGGCAATGACCTGGGCACTTTGACTGGAGTAGGTCTGGAAATGCTTTTAAAGGACACCTTTGGGCAATTGATGTCACTTTTTCCAAAAACTGCCTTGGTATATTTTAATATATGCCAAAGGCAAAAATGGAACTGGTCCAACCAATTTTGTCCACAGATTGAGAAAGCAAGGAAACATGTGAATAAATCTGTTTCTGCTTTCCTCAGAGACTATGGTATGGGTTCTATATACCACAACAACTTGCGTTACAACATGCAAGGCATCTATAGGAGAGATGGTGTACATTTTACAAATGAGGGGAATAGAGTCTTCCTCTTGAATTTTAGACTCTGCATCGGTACCTACTTGTAGGTACACAAAACACCCACATAACACAACAGCTCTTTTCAGAGCTACCCTACCTCTAAGCACTCTAACTTCTTTTTTTACTCTAATTTTTTTCACTGTTTTTCCCCGTGGTGCGCTCAGGGTACGCGTACCGGCAAGCGTACAAGGAAACGCAAACAGCGCTTACCCCGCGAAAATTTTAAAAATATATATATATTTGTTTTGCCCTTCATGGTCCTTCTAGGCCCCCCTCAGAAAACCTAGGGGGTCAGGGGGTGTCTACCCTGCCCCCTTTTAATCATTTCCCCCTTTTTTTTTCACCTCTTGTGTCTCGATTCTACCGAGACACAAGATGGCGGACTCTCTGGACTGTTTGGAATGTTGACAGACACCCGAGAGCCAATCAGCTTTCCACTCACGCACTTCCGTGGCGAGCCGGGTGTGCTCCCCGGTACGCGTACCTGTAAGCGCTCAAAGCGCACATATAGATATATATGTGTTTTTGAAGTTACTTTTCATAAAAACTACTGGAGCGATTTTAACCAAATATAGAAAAGGCACATCTGCATACCAGTCCCTACAATTTTGCAAAGTTTGGTGTAATTCCATTCAGCGGTTCGGGCTGTAGCCGTGTCTGAACGTCCTATGGAAATTAACATGGGGAAAAAAGGGGTTTGGGACCCCCTTTTTTCTCGGCCCCATCATGAGGAATCCCCCCGAAACTTCCAGGGAAGGAGCGGAGCGGAGCTGGCCTAAATTTTGGAAATTTACACACAAATTCCTCAACCGGCGCCAAAGTTATTCCCAATAGAATGTTGCGGATTTCCTATGGAAACTAGGTCCTAACTATAACTACCTACTGGCGACTATATATATATATATATTCAAATGTAGCTTCTTAACAGGTGTAGTTTTAATTATTCATTCTTTATAATATGTTGAGTTTAATTTGAGGCTTTAAATACTCGTTAGTAGTCTCCATCTAAAATGGCAATCTTAGGGTGAAGACGGGAAATTCTGATAAAATGGAGTCCAACTCAAAAGCAAACCTCACCTAGACACAGTAATTACCCACACTTAGCTTTATTGAAACTGAACAGAGACGGGAGCCTGTCTTAGGGTTTACTCGATCACAGGAAGTGCCTTTTTCCTTTAATATCTTACATGTCTACTTTTTGTGTGTAAGCAAAAAGACAATTTTTCTTGCACTTAAACATGAAGTGAGGATTAAAAAGCACGTGGCTTTATCACCAATGGTACAATAATAGGTTATGAAAATCACAGTACATTTGTAAAACTCTTTGGTTAATCCATGATATTCAAAATGGTAGCCGTGTCGAGCGAGATATAAATCTGAGGTTTGTAAACATGTTTTTGTCACCCTACCTACAGAGCTATTGGCAGAAGCTACGATGACAGCAACTATGGGAAGGACAGAACTGCATATTTAAAAAAACAGGCTCTCAATATATGGTTTGCAGCGAAGGTGCACATTGGGAAAGTTACAGTTTGGCACCTCGAGCTGTATGAAAGAACAGCAGAAAATCAACAAGCTTCCCTGAAAATAAGAGAAAAGACAGCTGTTTTGGCAGGTTCAATGGCCGTGAAGGATGTGGCAATCAAATGAAACACACAATACACAAGTCTTCTCACAAAAAAATGACATTTCTAACAAAGCGAGTAAGTATAAAAATGCACATCCACACATATATTTTAAAGTATAAATATATTTTCTTTTTTTCCTGGAATTAAAACTCATGTTCAATCCCACAAAGGTACTCCTTTGTTAACCGCTACCTACTGACATTATTGGAATGTACTGTTGCTGGGCAGACTTGTTTGAAATAGAAAGGCATCATTTCCTGAGAAAACAGAAGTTTGGTCAACTTAACATGCTGTACTGTCTATAACTACCAGTATTATGAAAAGAGTGACCTGGTAAAAACTCCCAATACGGTCATATGGCAGTAAAATGTGGTTTTCTTGTATAAATGATTAGGCAGTATTTCATTGACAGTGAATAATACATTTGGCCCCTATTTAATATGATTAATCAGTGCAGACACTGGCAGAACAATGCACGCCACAGAGAATCAGATTGCAGTTCTGAAACGTGTCAACTCCCCTGCTTGTTTGTTTGTGCAATAGTTGTTCTTCTTCAAGTTCTCTCTTAGTTGACCTTGGTAGGGTGAACAACAACAAGAAAAGGCGGAAATGACAGAAAGATAGTTCAATCTGTATTTACAAGCACACTTTGGCTAGTTGGTCTTCCTCAGCAGGCAATGTTGCATGCTTCCTGTCGATATCCTTGTGCCTTATGCTTTTGTACATATTCTAGTAAAATATGTTGAAAATGAGGAAGGGCAAATGGAATGGTGTGCTCGAATTGTGTCAATCCATTTGGCTCGATCAACAAACTTCTTTCGGTTTGACTTGAACTATAGGTGGTGTGGCCAGTGAGGGATTTACCGCAGTGCCATCCTTCACCTGGAGGCAATAGCCCATTCCATTGATGCTGAAGTTGAAATGGCTTTCAGGGACGAGGTTTTCTTCCTGAAATGAGGGAAGTGAAAGTGGATCAGCACAAATTCAAAGGAAAGCAAACGGCCTCTTATCACCTTGGTACACTTGGACTCTCGAATTCATTGCCTAAATTGCAGCATGAAGAAGCAACATTGCCCTCAATGTGGCTTGATACAATATTTGAGAATAAGAATGAGTAAATGTATGTATATAACACTACAGGTAGATGTGACCTAGCTGCCTGTTTCGCAGAAATGTGTTAAATTAAACTTAAGCACTGTATCTCTTTTCATTATAAGCATGTACAACATTATAGAACAATAATAAGCATGGAATTTGTATTTAAATACTGTAGCTATTTCAAAACAAGTGACATCAACACCTTGATTATCTTGAATAGATGCTATTTGTTGAAATTTAATTTGCACTGCGCAATATTAGCCAGTATCAGCTATTATTTCACTGTAACTGCATAACATTGCCAGTTCTTTTACTGCAACTGCATATCTTTTGTTAATGACTGATTCCATCAGTTCTGAAAGCTAATTGTAATTTTGTTTTGTATTATTTTATTAGCTGAGTATGAATGGCTGTTCTTCAGAATATTGGAACTTGTGCTAAGCCTTCATAATATTCATGTGTTGTATATCATATTGCAAATTTTTCATATTGGTAGTTCTGGTGTAGATGAAAATTGGCACCTCAGAGCCCTCCCCCATATACCATGCTCGTGTCTGTCCACAGACTAGGACGCACCTCAGAGATTGTTGTTTGCAGCGGACCACTTTGCTCATTTCGGGGGGCCACAGTGAGGCTGCTTCTTGAGCTATTCCGGAAGTTGCTAACTATGTTCTACTGTCTACTGTTTTAATACATATGTACATATCACAGTCTATCCTCTTTGCTCTTCCTTTCCCATTTCCATATACCCTCCCTCTCTTTCTCCTACCCTTTGTTCAATCCTGTGCACCAATTGGTTACTATACTTGTGCTCGGAATATTCATGTCATAGGGGTTCTATGGGTTGACAGTTGAATGTGACATTTGATATTATTACTATATGAGTCGTGGAGATCAGAGGTTGAATAAAGATACTCCCGCTACATACAAGACCGTGTGATATCTTCATTCAAATCTACCTGCATTACCACATACTTTTGTGGCAATGAGTGAAGTGACCTGTGAGTGTCACTTGCAGTAAGAAAACGGAGTGTATTGTCAGAGTGAAGTCGGGTGCGCTGAATGTTGAGCACCATCCCTCAAGAGCTGTCTGTGCTGTTCTAGGATTGCCTGAAATGAAGGAGCGTGAGCAGGAAGTGTCCAGCGCAGTGGGTGTTTCCCTGCTATGGCTGGTGGGCCGGACCACCTGAGAGGAATCTCTTTTCTGTGAGCGTGCCTTATAGAAGGAGCAAGGGGAAATCCTTCTCAAGAGAGGAGCAGGTCACCCTACGCTTCAAGCCTGGTTTTGGTTTTGGCTGGATTTTGACATCCAAGTGTATTCCTATTAGTTTATGCATTCCAGCTATATCAGCAGCCATTTTAAGCAGGGCCCGACTGGGAACCACAACCGGCCCTGGCAAAGTGCTGGGCCGACCCCCACCCCCCCTTCCCACTCGGGGGGGTTGGAGGTGCCGCCGAGCTCTTAGCCCGGGCCGGTTTTGTTACAGGGCCGATTTTGCAGCTATGCTGCGAAATCGGCCCTGTAATAAAAACTGCCCCCAGGGGCCCAAAAGCGACCCCCACCCATGAGGCGCACCGGGGGATTGCACGGTGCTCGCTATGGCCAGTCCAGCCCTGATCTTAAGTGATGTCTACAGACAGTTTAAACATTTCCTTGGGAAATTGAGAGATCCAGTGCATTTTAAGGAAAATAATAGGAAATACACACACACACACACACACATATCTATCTATCTATCTATCTATCTATCTATCTATCTATCTATCTATATGTGTGTGTGTGTGTGTGTGTGTGAGATTGTGTGTGTGTGTGTGTGTGTGTGTGTGTGTGTGTATATATATATATATGCTTAAGGCAAAATGCTTCTTCCGGTAACCGGAGACCCGGTGAAGGTGGCGCGCTGACAGGCGGAGCTGGCCGGTAACTAAATATCACACTAGATAAAGTTTGTAGGGCGCACTACAAGTTGTACCTTTCCATTTTGGTTGAATGGTCTAACATATTCTAGATATAATTACTGAGATCTTGTGCAACATTACGTCGTATTCTGGTTATCACAACCAGTACTTACCTGTCATTTTGTCTGTTTCTTACAGGAGGAAAGGAAGGGACCCTCGAATTGGTCTGGTGATTTTTTCCTGGCTCCCTACCCTTTTCTTTGGGAAAACATCCACTTGATGTTCTGCACTGACCAGATAAGGAACTCCCCATTTGGTTCAAATATTTTTTCTTTCCTTTGAACGTGGGACACTGTTATGTTATGTTGGGTTCTTTGGGATCATTGTTTATGTGTACTGATTTTTTCTTTTCAGAGCAACACAAAGTACATAGGCTTGTCCTGATTTTGACTGCAAACCACTGATACACTTACACCACTAGTGTGAGTACACGTCTGAGTCATGCCCTCTGGCACATGTCCTGACCTTGAGGTGGTTCACAATCACTATGTCGCTACCATTATTTTCCACCCTCAGTCGCCTCCTACCAGGGCTCTGCACTGGCAGTTTTTTCCTTGCAGCAGACTCCCCTTTTTTTCATTGCATTTTGCATTCAAATACACAAGTAGCAATCTTCTGCTTATGTTTTGAAGGATTGTTCTATCCTATTGGGCTAGGTATCAACAATGCTCACTGTGGGGTTGTCTCTACAAAGTTTTTGTATTTTACTTTTGACATTGCAGTAGTACATGAGTTGTTTTGTATGTGCCTATAACAGTTACAAGATGGCCACTGCAATTACCATGTCACTTGGCGTTCTAGTCCTATTTCTATATTTGCAGTATGTACATGTAAGTCTCCCTTCTTTGTCACTCTGTGTGAGAGCAATGCAGCTGCATGGCCAAAACGTGTAACACAGGATTTTTGGAGCAATAAATGCCCTTTTGTGTTATACCACGGTCTCTTTGCCTGATCGCGCACTACAAATTTTCATCTAGTGAAGTGACTCGATTTATTCCTGTTATTAGAAACAAACAAGGGTAGTATGAGCATGCGGTTAGATGCTCCTTTAAAGTTTTTACTAATAAAGCCTGTACCACCTATACCTTGGAAACAATGGAAGGAGGAGTTTATAACATATTTAATGGCAATTGATGGTAATAAGAATGCCAGCTATGAGGAAAAAAGAAAACCTTTTAACATTTTTTAGGGTCTGAAGGAAAAGAAGTCTTCAGGTCCCTGCCTGAAGTTGAGAATGAAGATGAAGATGAGGCATTAAATGAATCTGATGAAGCACTTTTTAGACTAGATGCTCACTTTAAGCCCACTATTAGTATCACACTTGAGAAATATCACTTGTATACGAGTAGACAGAAAAAGGAGAATCTATTGATGAATTTCTTACTGCACTGAGAAGTTTATCAAACACATGTAATTTTGGAATCACAGCCAATGAAATGATACGTGATTAACTCATGGTTAACAATAACAATAAATGTACCCAAGAAAGTGTGTAGATCATGGGAGATCCTACCATGGATGAAGTGGTGGCTTCAGCCAAAGCCATAGAATAGTCCATGAACTGGGTAAAGGAAGTAAATGAAACTCACGTCAGTAAAAAAGAAAATGAGGTTTGTGCAGTTGCAGGAAAAAATTAGAAAAATGAGAGTCATAAACGTGAGCTCAAATGGACCAAGACCTACTGCTTTAGATGTGGTGAGCCCAACTATTTTGCATCTTTAAGAAATTGTCCTGCACTTAACAAATAGTGAAACAATTGCAATAGAAAAGGCCACTTTTAAAAGATGTGAAAGGATATGAAAAGACAACCCAAACATCGTGTTGCACAGGTATCAGGAGGCACATTTTTGAGAGAACTTGAAATTGATGAAAATAATGTTGCAGGGAAAAACGTGGTGCTAATGGTGCATGGAGAAAATAAGGAAGGCGAGGATGACCCATTATTCCCCTTATGTGCAATTTGCAAGTGCTGGGGACGGATTGCCAGTTAAGTTCATCTTTATTTTGAACGCACTGATCATAAAAGATATTCACAACATTTACAATATTATTATGAAAAATAAAAGGATAAGAACTACTTTAAAAATGGTAAACTATCGTTGTGACTACGGCGCTTGTCCTTAAACGATAACATAAAAGGTAATTACAGTGCAAGTTCATAAAATTTATAAAAATTATCAATTGAAAATCTGCTTATAAAACCAATTTGGACTTTGTCTACATAAAATGCGATTAAGTTTATATTTTGCTTGATTTTATGTGAGAAGCCTCAATATTAAGAGAAAATAATAATATGCCAGCCACTGGAGCAAAGGAAAAGAGATTTATATGAATTTAAGTGACATAACTATCAAATACATAAATTCCTAACCAAGGCAATGACACTAGAATTGACCATTGCTACGACTAGTCTATTCATAATTACATCTATGTATTGGGCTATGGAAACGCCCCCCCCCCCCCGGTATAAACTGACCAGACGAGGAAGTGGCAAATTCATCTTACTGAGTGTTACTACTTAATGTTGCTGCCAACTGCTTTAGGGATTTGTCCCAATTCAACACATCCAACTTAAAAATTTAGCTCATTGGTGTTAGTTTGCAATATTCTTACCGCTGTAGCACAAGACCATGTCCCCAAATTAATACATATAGGTTTTAGCCATTTGTCCCGAGGAGCCTTATAGACGGGACATGCAAAAAGGATGTATGGAACTGTCTCCTCCTGCTCTATACATAAAAGGCATTTGCTATCTGTGATGTTGTGCCATTTGTAAGTAAAGGCTTTAACCGGAAGCATGCCATCCCGGAGTTGGAAAAAAAGTCTTCTGTCACAGGGCTTAGTTCTAACATCCCAGAAAGTTTTGTACGTGGGACTTGGCTTGTGCTCCATAAATGTACCAGTCAGTGAGATATTCTCAATGGTGCATATGCTATTTGTTTTGACCAAAGACCAATAAGCCTCCTTAAAATCTTTTTTTGAGGTGAACCGAGGGCCAGCTGGGTCTTCCCATAAGTGGCTCAGTCCCGTATTGGCCAGTGTGGTCTTCACCTTTTGGAGCTAGATTATTTTACAGGAGATGTCCGCATCTCTGACATCCTTTAACGATTTGGCATAATGTGATAGCTCCGGGGTGGACCATAGTCTATGCCAGAATGCTATTGGTCGAAACCTTGCTACCTCGTCCAGACGGTTACTTTCCAAGTCATAATAAAGGGTCTTTAATGGGGTATTTTGTGAGAGACCTGTTAGGCCTCTCACAAATTTATTCTGGGCTAAGACTAGCAGTGTCAGATTGTCGAAGCCCCTGAGGTCAGCACTATATAGTGTGGAAGCCCTGACTTTGATGTTGTAAATCTTTAATGATGGGCCTATCGACTTGGTTTGCGATGACTTATGTTCTTTCAATAATGCTCCTGCCAACTGATGATGTTTGAGAGCCATGATTTCAATCTGGGGTTTCCAGTTAAATTTTTTACCTAGGGTGATCACTAAATAGTTGAAGACATCCGTTTGCCAAAGTTGCTCCTTGTTTAAATGGACCCGACCCTTAACTGCTCTGTGTTTCTGAAGAACCATGAATTTTGTTTTGTTCACGTTTATAATGAGGTTGTGGTCCTTACAGAAGTCTTCAAAACGCATCAGCGCTCTCTGCAGCCCAATTTGAGTTTTCGAGATGATAAGTGGGTAATACACGAACATAAGTATCGGTACCTTTGTACCTACAAGAGAGAGAGTAGCGTCTGTCAAATGGGAGGAAAAATAATTGATGACCCCATTTAGGGATAATGAAAATAATGTTGGGGCCATAACACACCCTTGGCGGACCCCTTTGGATACTGGGAACCGGTCAGTCGCGTTACCCTGTGAGCCCCAACGCACTTGGGCATAGTTGTCCTCGTGTAGTCTTACAACTACAGAAAGTAGATCTAATGGAGTCCCTAAGTCCTTTAAAACCACCCACAGTTTGTTACGGGAGACCATATCAAATGCGGACTTGAGGTCCACAAAGGCAGCATTAATGGTGCATCCTGCTATAGTTACAACTCTCCAATAGATTAAAATGAAACAGAAAACCTGATCTATGGTGCTTACATGCGTGTGAAATCCTGCCTGTAGTGGGGTTAGTATATCATTTTCTGTGATCCAGTTCTGTATTCTACTCAGCACTAACCTTCCCAGGATCTTTTGAATTGAGTCAATTAGACTAATTGGCCTGTAGTTGCTGGGGCTGGATCAATCACCCTTTTTATAGATGGGTAGGATTTCTGCACCATGCCAGGATTCTGGTATGGAAGTTCCACTGGCTATTATGTTTACTAACTGTCTGTATGTACTTTAGCCTCAAATAGCTATTGTGTGAACAGGTCTGTCAGTATGCAGTCGGGCCCGGGCACTTCCTCTTGGTACTGCTATCACTGCTGATTCGACCTCCCCTATGTCAAAGAACAAAACCGTATCGGGTTTGGGGATTTTGAACAGATCGTCAATACCCCCCTCAACTTCAGCTGCAAATTGTGCCTCAAGTATGAGACCCACAAATCCGGTGCTACATGGCTTTGTGGTATTGGCCCTTGCCCACCACTACCCCATTTAACTAGTTGCAAGAACGTTTGTAGGTTTTTCTCTTTACTGGCCTGATATAGATCATGCCATCTTTGCTTGTCCCATTCTTTCTTAGCTTTAAGTTGAGTAGCTCTGTAACTCATTTGTGCTAGTTTAGTTTTACACATCACTTTTGGTTTTATTGCTGTGGCTAGTAGCTTATAAGCTTCTCTGCATGCCTTGTTGTACCAGTTGGCATGCTTTGCTGTTGCTCTGCTATGTTGTCTGTGGGGTTTTAGAAAGTGGGTCTTTATTTTACCGAATACGTCTTCATGAGCTAGGGTGATGAACTCGTTTAATTTGCTCTGTGTGGTGGCAGTTTGGAGCTCAGCTAGAGTGCTAACGACAGCTGCCCTTATTTGTGAAAGCGAATGGTTGTTGTCCAATATTCTGTTCCATTTGGCCCGCCTCATATCGTTGCAAATCAGGGCATCTGCTGTCATGCACTGGGTTACCTGTGGCTGAGACATTGCAAAGCCTGGGGCCAGCATCTTTACGATGAGGGGGTTATGATTGCTTTTGATTCTCTCACATACCTCCATATCAATGAGTAACAACCAATGTTCTAAGTTGATAAGAAGTAGTCAATGCAACTCCTTCTCTGGCCGTTGCAATATGTGTGGGAGCCTGATCTGTCTGAGTGAGTTCTCCCATTTGCTGCCTTGATACCCCGCAACATACGTAGAGCTTTTAGTTGGAGGGCTGCCTCTGTCCATTTTTCTTAATCGGGGCCGCTCTAATGAGGGAATATTCCATTTAGCATCTTCGTCTGCACTAAGATTGCAAGACCGTGTCAAGAGTGCTGGCCTCCGGGGACCCGCCATAGCTTGGATTTCCTCATTTCTGGTGAACCGTTATCAGACGGTTCAGCTAGCTGGCTTTTCAGCCACAGCCTGCCCCATCACTTCTGGTGTCCCCCAGGGTTCTTCTCGTTCTCCCCTTCCTTTCAATCTCTACATTCTTCCCCTTATCTTGGCTCTTCATAAACTGGACATCACCGTTTTCAATTACGCTGACGATCTTCAGCTTATTTTTAATATCTCATCTTCTTCTTCTTCTATTCTCAACTTTTAATCTGTTATGACCTTTATCAGCAACTGGATGAGCACGAACCATCTTAAGCTCAATCCAGATAAGACCGAGCTGGTCCTTACTGGTGGTGCTCCTAGTCCCTGGTCTTCTATTTTCTGGCCCCCTTCTCTTGGCTCTCCTCCCTCCCCTTCTCACACTGTTAAAAGTTTAGGCATCAAAGTCAGCAGTGACCTTTCTATGCATCAGCAAGTTAGTGCAGTGGTGTCCTCATGTTTTCTTAATTTGCGTATCATACGCAAGATATCCCGGTTTTTTTCTATTGAGGTGCTTAAATCGATCTTGCTAGCTATGGTTATCTCGCGTCTTGATTACGCGAATGCTCTGTATGTCAGTATACCCGCCTACGAGCTTCGCCGTCTTCAACTCATTCAAAATCAAGCCGCACGGCTAGTCTTTAAGCTTCCTAAATCCCATCACATTACTCCCCTTCTTAAATCCCTCCACTGGTTACCCCTCACTGAACGTTCTTTGTTTAAGCTTGGCTGTTTGATCTTTAAGGCATTAGCTGGATCCGACCCGTCATTTGTGTCTATCAAACTTAAGCCTTACATTCCCAATCGTGATCTTCGTTCCTCCACTAAAAACCTATTGCAGATCCCCCGCTTTAAAAGGAAGAAACATGGTGGTTGGTATTTTTCCTATTTGGCCCCTGCTTTTTGGAACTCCTTACCGCTTACTATCAGAACCACAGCTTATTATATGGAGTTCCGCAAACTGTTGAAAACCTGGATGTTTTCATAAGCCTTTGCTGAGTGAGTAGTTCTTCCCTTACATCTGTACTTAGAGCCAAGAAACCACCTGGTCATCGTGCGCTCAATAAATTCCTTTCAACTTCAACTTCATTGCTATCCTCTTGGTTGAGGCGCTCAAAATGGTGTTAAAATCCCCTGCTATTACATAGTTGCAAGATCCTCTGTAGTTGTCCAAAAAGATGTCTAGTAGGGAGACTGTGGTGAACTCTCAGCCACCCACGAGACCTCTCACATACACATTGAGTACCATTAAGTGTGGTTGGCAATTCAATCGTAATTGAATAACCACTATACCAGGACGGTCAATGTGGATTTCCTCAATCCTGTAGCAAGAACACTGCCTTACCTAGATGATAAGCCCTCCTGGAAGTCTACCTTTCTGCCCACCAATTGCAGGTTTGGAAAAATTAAGATAACCTGGGCGATGGATTGGATTGATAGACCATGTTTCCTGAAATACGCAAATATCCTGGGCTTCAATGAATTCTGACCATTCCATAGATGATGTTTTGGATTGCAAGCCCGCAATATTCCAGAAACATATGCCAGCTGGGCAGGTTCCTGCAACTTTGTGGGGCGGCGTGGGTCTCCAGGGATACTTTCCTCAGTTCCGGTAATCATGGTGGTTATTGCTGGATCAAGACTACTTCTAGGGTAGGAAGATGACGAACAACCTGAGACTTTACCACCAAACTGTGAAACTTCTTTTGGTTGGTGTAGAAGGGGGGCATTCCATAACCTTCAATCTATATTATGTAGGGTAACTTCCTCACTACAGTTTGTGGCAGTATTACAAGTTCTTGGTTTGTTTTGTGGATCTGGAGGATAATACTTCATCCTAATTTTTGTTGAATTCAGGTGTGAGGTCCTGATGTCGAAAGCCCCTAGATTCTCAACCAAATCAGTATTGGCTCATGTTAGACAAACATAATCTAGATTGGAGCCAATTGCAAAGTATCTTTTGGCTGAGAGTATATCTTCCCTAATAATTTATCTGCATGTCCTCACATGTCTAAGCCATTGTGTGCATTTATTTATTAGGGAGTGTTCTTCTTTTTTAATTAAGCTAGGAGTTGGTTTAGAGACGTTGGTTCGAAAAATTTGCCATTTTGGGGTGTGGGCCATTTACTTCTTATTACTAGGGTATTCCTCCAGTGGCGTTAATCCTGTAAAATGATTAGTTCTGCGTCCCATAAGATAATCAACTTGGGCTTCCAAGCACTGAGATGCTGAACCACGCGGTCTATCTAGATTATAATGAAATAATGGGGGAATGTGGGCCGAACCATTTTGGGATGAGTTACAAACATTGCTAGGTAAGAGGTGATCCGCAAAATTAGTGTTTGGAGCCCTACTATTCAAGTCTGTACTGCCAGTATGCTGTTCTCTGGTCATGGGCTGCTGGAGCATAGTCGGTCTATCCATTGCACTGGTGTTTATCTTGTATCAATGTTTTTAAGGAGTCAGTTAACCTGCCAATCATTCCCTTAAGTCTGCTGACTTCCTCCGTTAATTTGCTAGTCTGAGCCTTTAGGTCCACAATCTGACTAATAAACTGATCAGGACACAGGTTCTCACACCTGTGATGTGAGGATGAAGCATGTGCTGTGTCGCCTAACCCCACCGTGGACTGTTGGACCAAGGCAGCATCTTTCAAATCCATTAGGGGATACAAATCTGTTAGTACACACTGGTGCAAACTCAGGTTGGCTTATGTGGCATGCAATAGAACTTGGAGGTGGCGAGTGAATTCTCACTGTATGAAAGTTTTCATCATGGTTACTCGATGGAGGCCTCTTAGCTGTTAGTCTTCTAAACATTTCAGGGATAGATGGTATTCCACTTGGAATAGTGAGGCTAGGGGAGAGTTGCCTATCAGTAGAGCGGGGTCAGGGCCCAAGGGGACTGCTAGTATGTCTTCACATTCGCTAATCAAGTTATCAATGCGGACCATAACGCAATTACTGCCTTTGTGCTTTGGCGGTTTGGTCAATTTTTTTGCCTTCTTGCCCTTCGAGGCTGATCTTCCACCATGACAGCTGCGGCTTTCCTTTTTCCCATGCCTCACTGTCACGGTTAAATAACTGACACTTTATACTAGGCCAGATCTGTTGTTACATAGGTTATATCATAGGGAGAAGGTTGGGAAACTTGAGCAGCGATGCTATGTGTGGTGCCAGGAAACTACCCCCCAACTACTGAAGCATTGGAAGGCATGAGGCTCTACTGTATGCTCACTGTAGAACGAAAACAGTGACACAACCGGGGAACTAACATGTTTAAATATAAACAATTCAGTCTATCAAAATATCAATTGACCTGAAAGGGGCAGAGAGCAACCCAATAACCAGCCTAGGAAAGCCGTAACTAACTCCAATTGAAGGGCTGCTAAAGGTTAAGCGGTGTTTTTTGCAATTGCCGCCCTAAGTGCGCTGGGGATGCCCAGACGTGGGTCCCAGGCACTCCACACCACTTGGAGTCAAGCTAGCCGGGCTGAAGAGAGGTGTTACCTCGAAACCGGTCCGGTCCTCGGATGCTTGATTCCGGTCTGGGAAAGATATGGCTGTTGTAGTTCGGACTGGACTGTTCCCATGGGGCAACAGGGTCAGAGCTGATTTGCATAAAGCCATTATCTGACCCAGGGTGGTGTGGAGTGCAAAAAAACGATGGATTTGGGCCCAGATCTTTTGACTGGGGGAGTGTGTGACATTGATCCACATTCAGTCCATCACTTGTTGTTTTTTGCAATTGCCGCCCTAAGTGCGCTGGGGATGCCCAGACGTGGGTCCCAGGCACTCCACACCACTTGGAGTCAAGCTAGCCGGGCTGAAGAGAGGTGTTACCTCGAAACCGGTCCGGTCCTCGGATGCTTGATTCCGGTCTGGGAAAGATATGGCTGTTGTAGTTCGGACTGGACTGTTCCCATGGGGCAACAGGGTCAGAGCTGATTTGCATAAAGCCATTATCTGACCCAGGGTGGTGTGGAGTGCAAAAAAACGATGGATTTGGGCCCAGATCTTTTGACTGGGGGAGTGTGTGACATTGATCCACATTCAGTCCATCACTTGTTGTTTTTTGCAATTGCTGCCCTAAGTGCGCTGGGGATGCCCAGACGTGGGTCCCAGGCACTCCACACCACTTGGAGTCAAGCTAGCCGGGCTGAAGAGAGGTGTTACCTCGAAACCGGTCCGGTCCTCGGATGCTTGATTCCGGTCTGGGAAAGATATGGCTGTTGTAGTTCGGACTGGACTGTTCCTATTGGGCAACAGGGTCAGAGCTGATTTGCATAAAGCCATTATCTGACCCAGGGTGGTGTGGAGTGCAAAAAAACAATGGATTTGGGCCCAGATCTTTTGACTGGGGGAGTGTGTGACATTGATCCACATTCAGTCCATCACTTGTTGTTTTTTGCAATTGCCGCCCTAAGTGCGCTGGGGATGCCCAGACGTGGGTCCCAGGCACTCCACACCACTTGGAGTCAAGCTAGCCGGGCTGAAGAGAGGTGTTACCTCGAAACCGGTCCGGTCCTCGGATGCTTGATTCCGGTCTGGGAAAGATATGGCTGTTGTAGTTCGGACTGGACTGTTCCCATGGGGCAACAGGGTCAGAGCTGATTTGCATAAAGCCATTATCTGACCCAGGGTGGTGTGGAGTGCAAAAAAACGATGGATTTGGGCCCAGATCTTTTGACTGGGGGAGTGTGTGACATTGATCCACATTCAGTCCATCACTTGTTGTTTTTTGCAATTGCCACCCTAAGTGCGCTGGGGATGCCCAGACGTGGGTCCCAGGCACTCCACACCACTTGGAGTCAAGCTAGCCGGGCTGAAGAGAGGTGTTACCTCGAAACCGGTCCGGTCCTCGGATGCTTGATTCCGGTCTGGGAAAGATATGGCTGTTGTAGTTCGGACTGGACTGTTCCCATGGGGCAACAGGGTCAGAGCTGATTTGCATAAAGCCATTATCTGACCCAGGGTGGTGTGGAGTGCAAAAAAACGATGGATTTGGGCCCAGATCTTTTGACTGGGGGAGTGTGTGACATTGATCCACATTCAGTCCATCACTTGTTGTTTTTTGCAATTGCCGCCCTAAGTGCGCTGGGGATGCCCAGACGTGGGTCCCAGGCACTCCACACCACTTGGAGTCAAGCTAGCCGGGCTGAAGAGAGGTGTTACCTCGAAACCGGTCCGGTCCTCGGATGCTTGATTCCGGTCTGGGAAAGATATGGCTGTTGTAGTTCGGACTGGACTGTTCCCATGGGGCAACAGGGTCAGAGCTGATTTGCATAAAGCCATTATCTGACCCAGGGTGGTGTGGAGTGCAAAAAAACGATGGATTTGGGCCCAGATCTTTTGACTGGGGGAGTGTGTGACATTGATCCACATTCAGTCCATCACTTGTTGTTTTTTGCAATTGCCGCCCTAAGTGCGCTGGGGATGCCCAGACGTGGGTCCCAGGCACTCCACACCACTTGGAGTCAAGCTAGCCGGGCTGAAGAGAGGTGTTACCTCGAAACCGGTCCGGTCCTCGGATGCTTGATTCCGGTCTGGGAAAGATATGGCTGTTGTAGTTCGGACTGGACTGTTCCCATGGGGCAACAGGGTCAGAGCTGATTTGCATAAAGCCATTATCTGACCCAGGGTGGTGTGGAGTGCAAAAAAACGATGGATTTGGGCCCAGATCTTTTGACTGGGGGAGTGTGTGACATTGATCCACATTCAGTCCATCACTTGTTGTTTTTTGCAATTGCCGCCCTAAGTGCGCTGGGAATGCCCAGACGTGGGTCCCAGGCACTCCACTCCACTTGGAGTCAAGCTAGCCGGGCTGAAGAGAGGTGTTACCTCGAAACCGGTCCGGTCCTCGGATGCTTGATTCCGGTCTGGGAAAGATATGGCTGTTGTAGTTCGGACTGGACTGTTCCCATGGGGCAACAGGGTCAGAGCTGATTTGCATAAAGCCATTATCTGACCCAGGGTGGTGTGGAGTGCAAAAAAACAATGGATTTGGGCCCAGATCTTTTGACTGGGGGAGTGTGTGACATTGATCCACATTCAGTCCATCACTTGTTGTTTTTTGCAATTGCCGCCCTAAGTGCGCTGGGGATGCCCAGACGTGGGTCCCAGGCACTCCACACCACTTGGAGTCAAGCTAGCCGGGCTGAAGAGAGGTGTTACCTCGAAACCGGTCCGGTCCTCGGATGCTTGATTCCGGTCTGGGAAAGATATGGCTGTTGTAGTTCGGACTGGACTGTTCCCATGGGGCAACAGGGTCAGAGCTGATTTGCATAAAGCCATTATCTGACCCAGGGTGGTGTGGAGTGCAAAAAAACGATGGATTTGGGCCCAGATCTTTTGACTGGGGGAGTGTGTGACATTGATCCACATTCAGTCCATCACTTGTTGTTTTTTGCAATTGCCGCCCTAAGTGCGCTGGGGATGCCCAGACGTGGGTCCCAGGCACTCCACACCACTTGGAGTCAAGCTAGCCGGGCTGAAGAGAGGTGTTACCTCGAAACCGGTCCGGTCCTCGGATGCTTGATTCCGGTCTGGGAAAGATATGGCTGTTGTAGTTCGGACTGGACTGTTCCCATGGGGCAACAGGGTCAGAGCTGATTTGCATAAAGCCATTATCTGACCCAGGGTGGTGTGGAGTGCAAAAAAACGATGGATTTGGGCCCAGATCTTTTGACTGGGGGAGTGTGTGACATTGATCCACATTCAGTCCATCACTTGTTGTTTTTTGCAATTGCCGCCCTAAGTGCGCTGGGGATGCCCAGACGTGGGTCCCAGGCACTCCACACCACTTGGAGTCAAGCTAGCCGGGCTGAAGAGAGGTGTTACCTCGAAACCGGTCCGGTCCTCGGATGCTTGATTCCGGTCTGGGAAAGATATGGCTGTTGTAGTTCGGACTGGACTGTTCCCATGGGGCAACAGGGTCAGAGCTGATTTGCATAAAGCCATTATCTGACCCAGGGTGGTGTGGAGTGCAAAAAAACGATGGATTTGGGCCCAGATCTTTTGACTGGGGGAGTGTGTGACATTGATCCACATTCACTCCATCACTTGTTGTTTTTTGCAATTGCCGCCCTAAGTGCGCTGGGGATGCCCAGACGTGGGTCCCAGGCACTCCACACCACTTGGAGTCAAGCTAGCCGGGCTGAAGAGAGGTGTTACCTCGAAACCGGTCCGGTCCTCGGATGCTTGATTCCGGTCTGGGAAAGATATGGCTGTTGTAGTTCGGACTGGACTGTTCCCATGGGGCAACAGGGTCAGAGCTGATTTGCATAAAGCCATTATCTGACCCAGGGTGGTGTGGAGTGCAAAAAAACGATGGATTTGGGCCCAGATCTTTTGACTGGGGGAGTGTGTGACATTGATCCACATTCAGTCCATCACTTGTTGTTTTTTGGAAAGGTTAAGCAGTAGGCCTGCGATATTCAGAACAGAAAAGTGACAGTACCCCCCATTCCGCTCCAAAGACACCAAGATCACCTGCGCGTACCTCAAGAATCCTCCATCAGCCCGACACTCTTCAACATCTACATGGCAACGCTCGCCAACATCGCCAGATTGCACAACCTCAACATCGTCTCATACGCCAATGACACTCAGCTGATCCTCTCCTTCCCCAAGGCCCCCACCACTGCCAAATCCAACCTCCACGAAGGAATGAAGGTCATCGCCGAATGGATGAAGTACAGCTGCCTGAAACTTAACTCGGACAAGACGGAGGTCCTCATCATTGGATCCACTCCCTCCGCCTGGGACGACTCTTGGTGGCCGTCTGCACTGGGAGCCACACCTATGCCCACTAACCACGCACGCAACCTGGGAGTCATCCCGGACTCCGCATTGTCAATGACCCAGCAAGTGAATGCCGTCTCCTCCTCCTGCTTCAACACCCTCTGCATGCTCCGCAAGATCTACAGATTGATCCCCACCGGCACCAGAAGGACAGTCACCCAGGTTCTAGTCAGCAGCAGACTGGACTACGGCAACGCCCTCTACGCAGGAACCTCAGCCAAACTCCAGAAACCACTACAACGCATACAGAACGCCTCTACATGCCTCATCCTCGACAACCCCGCCACAGCCACATCACAGCCCACCTAAAGGACCTGCACTGGCTCTCTGTCAACAAGAGGATCACCTTCAAGCTCCTCACCCATGCTCACAAAGCACTCTACAACACCAGGCCAGCGTACCTCAATGAACGACTCAACTTCTACACCCCGAACTGTCGGCTCCGCTCTGCTGATCGCGCCCTCGCCTCCGCATCCGCCGTGCGACTGCCGGCGGCAGATCGTTCTCCCACCTCGCCGCTAAGACCTGGAACACCCTCCCCATCCACCTACGACAGACCCAGGACCTGCTGGCCTTCAGGAGACTCCTCAAGACCTGGCTGTTCGAGCAGTAGCAGCACCTCTGCCCCCTAGCGCCTTGAGACCCTTACGGGTAAGTAGTGTGCTCTATAAATAAACTGATTGATTGATTGAATGTTTGTAACTTCTTGTCCAAAAATCAAATGCAAGGAGGGTGGCCCTGCCCTGACAGGCAAGGATGGGCCCGCCCTTTGCCCAGGCTTTGCCCGGGCGTGACCTGCGCACGCCCTGCACTGTGGGGTTGAGGCAGCGCTAAATGCGCAGGAGGTAACGCCTTCCTCTTTGCTAGCAGCTGCAGGCAGTCAGATGTGTTGCACCCTGGGACATGATGCCCTCCCCAGGGTGTTGTAGAGCGTAGGATGAGCGGGTAGAAGTAACGGGCTACAGCGATGGTTCTCCCCCGCAATGGGGAAGAGGTCCCACAAGAGCATGCAGATGACAAAATGACTATCCCCTCGCTGGACCGGAAGCGCGTCCCGCGCCGCGGGGATTGAGGCAGCGCTTTATGCACAGGTGGTGATGCCTCCCCCTTGCTAGCAGTTGCAGGCAGTCAGATGTGTTGCACCCTGGGACATGAACTCCTCCCCAGGGTGTTGTAAAGCGTAGGGTGAGCAGGTAGAAGTAACGGGCTGCAGCGATGGTTCTCTCCTGCTCTGGGGCAGTGGTCCCACCAGAGCATGCAGATGACAAAATGACTATCCCGTCGCTTGACCAGAAGCGTGTTGTCTGTTATGACAGACTCTGGTTCTCTGTTCACTGTAATATCCCAGGCATACTTTGAAACAAAATTAAAAAATAAAAAGGCACCTCGGTTAAAACCTGATGCTTTATTGGTTACTTTTCATGGACTACGCATTGATTCCATTGGTTATTTGGGGTATTATATGCAATCCTAATGTTCTGGATTCTGTACTGGTGGTACATGAACCACAAGCTAAAAAAAATAATTTCCTCTTTTCCTGAAGTATTTAGTGAGAAGTTAGGAAAGTTGCAAGGGTATGAACATGAAATGAAGTTGAAAAGTCGTGCAGAACCCAGATATGGAGAATCAAGTTGAAAAATGTAAAGTGTTTGAGTCCCAGGTGGATTACTTGGGACATACAATATCTGCCAAAGGTGTGGTACCCAAAGAGAGCTTTGTGTATGCTATCAGACACACAAGCATCAGCACCTGATGATAAAGAGAAATTGATGGCCTTTACCCATCTGTGTGAAAACTATGAGAGATTTGTGAAAGATTTTGTCACTGTGTTTGAGCTGCTGAGGAAGTTGTTATGCAGAGAATACGAGTTTATGTGGGAAACTGATCAACAGGGTGTATTTGAATTTTCAGAAATCGGGAAAGAATAGTGTGATATCATTGGTTACAGCGATGGTTTTCTCCTGCTTTGGAGTAGCGGTCCCACTAAAGCATGCAGATGTCAAAATTACCATCCCCTCCCTAGACCAGAAGTGCGTCCCGCGCCACTGGGGGTAAGGCAGCGCTTAATGCACAGGTGGTGACGCCTCCACCTTGCTAGCAGCTGCAGGCAGTCAGATGTGTTGCACCCTGGCACATGAAGTCCTCCCCAGGGTGGTGTAGTGAGTAGGGTGAGCGGTAGGAAATAAAAGGCTGCTGCAATGGTTCTCTCCTGCTCTGGGGCAGTGGTCCCACCAGAGCATGCAGATGACAAAATGACTACCCCCTCACTGGACCAGAAGCATGTTGTCTGTTATGACAGACTCTGGTTCCCTGTTCACTGTAATATCCCAGGCATACTTTGAAACAAAATTCAAAAATAAAAAGGCACCTCTGTTATAACCTGATGCTTTAGTGGTTACTTTTGATGGACTACGCATTGATTTCATTGGTTATTTGGGGAATTATCCACAACCATAATGCTCTGGATCCTGTACTGGTGGTACACGAACCACAAGCTAAAAAAAAAATTGTTTCCTCTTTTCCATTTAGTGAAAAGTTAGGAAAGTCGCAAGGGTATGAACATGAAATAAAATTGTAAAGTTGTGCAGAACCCATCAAAGAAAAGGTGATGATGGTACCGTTCAGTGTAGTATTAGAATTGCAAGATCTTTTCGATCACATGCTGAAAAAAGACGTCATTGAGGAGATAGAAACATCAGAATGCATTTCCCCTGTGATTTTGGCCTAGAAAAATAATGGCAAACTCTGGTTATGCATAGACTTGAGGGTGCTTAATGAGAACATCATTGTTCACAGGCATCCTCTGCCAAAGAAAAATGACCTCCTTTCTATGTTCAATGGTGATACAGTGTTTTTCACTTTAGACATACATAGTACCATCAGATACATTTGGCAATAATGTCAAAACATTTGTCGGCTTTTATCACATCCTGTGATGTGTACCATTTCAAAAGGATACCCTTTGGACTGTCATCAGCATCTTTTGTTTTCCATAGAGCCATGCAACTTATTTTCCTGGATATAGAGAATCAAGTTGAAAAATGTAACATGTTTGAGTCCCAGGTGGATTACTTGGGACATACAATATCTGCCAAAGGTGTGGTACCCAAAGAGAGTTTTGTGGATGCTATCAAACACACAAGAACCTGATGATAAAGAGAAATTGTTGTCCTTTATCAGGTTGTGTGAAGACTATGAGAGATATGTGAAAGATTTTGCCACTGTGATAGAGTCGCTGAGGAAGTTGTTATGCAGAGATTACGAGTTTATTTGGGAAACTGATCAACAGGGTGTATTCGAGTTTAGAAAAGGGAAAAGAAGACTGTGATATCAGGGGATGCAGCAATGGATCTCTCCTGCTTTGGAGCAGCGGTCCCACCAGAGCATGCAGATGACAAAATGACTATCCCCTCCCTAGACCAGAAGTGTGTCCCGCGCCACGGGGGTAAAGGCAGCTCTTTATGCGCAGGTGGTGACGCCTCCTCCTTGCTAGCAGCTGCAGGCAGTCAGATGTGTTGCACCCTGGGACATGAAGTCCTCCCCAGGGTGGTGTAGAGAGTAGGGTGAGCGGGTGGAAGTAACAGTCTGCAGCGATGGTTTCTCCTGCTCTGAGGCAGTGGTCCCACCAGAGCATGCAGATGACAAAATGACTATGCCCTCGCTTGAACAGAAGCGTGTTGTCTGTTATGACAGACTCTGGTTCTCTGTTCACTGTAATATCCCAGGCATACTTTGAAACAAAATTCAAAAATAAAAAGGCACCTCTGTTAAAACCTTATTCTTTATTGGTTACTTTAGATGGACTACGCATTGATTCCATTGGTTATTTGGGGTATTATACACAATCCTAATGCTCTGGATTCTGTACTGGTGGTACATGAAACACAAGCTAAAAAAAATTATTTCCTCTTTTCCTGAAGTATTTAGTGAGAAGTTAGGAAAGTTGCAAGGGTATGAACATGAAATAAAATTAAAAAGTCGTGCAGAATTCATCAAAGAAAAGGTGATGATGGTACTGTTCAATGTAGTAATAGAATTGCAAGATCTTTTCAATCACATGCTAAAAAAGACGTCATTGAGGAGATAGATACATCTGAATAGATTTCCCCTGTGATTTTGGCCTAGAAAAAAAATGGCAAACTCTGGTTATGCATAGACTTGAGGGCGTTTAATGAGAACATCGTTGTTCACAGACATCCTCTGCCAAAGATAATTGACCTCCTTTCTATATTCAGTGGTGCTACAGTGATTTTCACTTTAGACATACGTAGTGCCTACCATCAGATACATTTAGCAAAAATGTTAAAACATTAGTCCGCTTTTATCACACCCTGTGGTGTGTACCATTTCAAAGGGATACGCTTTGGACTGTCATCAGCATCTTCTGTTTTCCAGAGAGCCATGCAACATATGTTCAGGGATATAGAGAATCAAGTTGAAAAATGTAAAGTGTTTGAGTCCCAGGTGGATTACTTGGGACATACAATATCTGCCAAAGGTGTGGTACCCAAAGAGAGCTTTGTGTAAGCTATCAAACACACAAGCATCAGCACCTGATGATAAAGAGAAATTGATGGCCTTTACTCATCTGTGTGTAAACTATGAGAGATTTGTGAAAGATTTTGTCACTCTGATAGAGCCGCTGAGGAAGTTGTTATGCAGAGATTACGAGTTTATGTGGAAAACTGATCAACAGGATGTATTTGAGTTTAGAAATTGGGAAAGAATAGTGTGATATCATTGGTTGCAGCGATGGTTCTCTCCTGCTTTGGAGTAGTGGTCCCACCAGAGCATGCAGATGACAAAATGACTATCCCCTCGCTGGACCAGAGGCGTGTTGTCTGTTATGACAGACTCTGGTTCTCTGTTCACTGTAATATCCCAGGCATATTTTGAAACAAAATTCAAAAATAAAAAAGGGACCTCTGTTAAAACCTGATGCTTTAGTGGTTACTTTGATGGACTACTCATTGATTTCATTGGTTATATGGGGTATTATACGCAATCCTAATGCTCTGGATCCTGTACTGGTGGTACATGAACCACAACCACAAGCTAAAAAAAATGATTTCCTCTTTTCCTGAAGTATTTAGTGAAAAGTTAGGAAAGTTGCAAGGGTATGAACATGAAAGAAAATTGTAAAGTCGTGCAGAACCCATCAAAGAAAAGGTGATGATGGTACCTTTCATTGTAGTAATAGAATTGCAAGGTCTTTTCGATCACATGCTGAAACAAGTCGTCATTGAGGAGATAGAAACATCAGCATGGATTTCCCCTGTGATTTTGGCCTAGAAAAATAATGGAAAACTCTGGTTATGCATAGACTTGAGGGCGCTTAATGAGAATATCATTGTTCACAGGCATCCTCTGCCAAAGATAAATGACCTCCTTTCTATGTTCAATGTGCTACAGTGTTTTTTCACTTTAGACATACATAGTGCCTACCATCAGATACATTTGGCAAAAATGTCAACACATTTGTCAGGTTTTATCACACCCTGTGGTGTGTACCATTTCAAAGGGATACCCTTTGGACTGTCATCAGCATCTTCTGTTTTCCAGAGAGCCATGAAACATTTATTTATTTTATTTTATTTTGAGAGTTTTATATAGTGCTGGCTAGACCCGGAGGTATCAGAGCGCTTTACATAAGGTTCCACAGAAATTACAAAATTGCATCAGTTACACGTTACATCAGTTACTAGAAAAACATTTCAAGAGAGTAGAAGACAAAATAAATGGAGCTTCGAAGGGTAAAGGGGTAGGAGGTAGATAGGATGGAGAGACAAAGGAGAGTCTGCCCAAAGTCCAGCTGGGTAGGTGACGGCCGAGGGGGAAGTCCACAGCCCATCTCCTCTTTAGCTATTGGGTAGCTCCACCGGGCGTTAGCGAAACAGCTAGGTCTCTACGGTCAGAGGTAGGTTAACGTTAACAGACTTCGTATCCTGATGGGATGGGATATGGGGCAGCCATTTTGGGGTCAGGCGCAGAGTCATGTTCATGCCCCTTGTTGTTTGAGATAAGCCAGTTCACAGGATTGGGTTTATGAGCAATCATGAGCTTCCCTGGTGGTGAAGGAAGTGGTCTATCAGTTGGGATGGGCCATTACTGTCCCTTCTGTAGCTGCAGCAGCATGGGGGCCATGTTGGAGTCAGGCGCGGCCGGGGATCATTAAGTCCCCCACGTCTGCTCTCCTGTGCCCCACTCCTTCCCAGCCTAACCCCCTGGGCACCACTCCGCCCCCTCTCGAGTTTTCCCCCCCAAGTCCGCTCCGTTTGTGCCCCACTCCTTCCCACCCCTTTTGTCTCACTCCCCCCCCCCACCCAGGTCTGCTTCCTTCTTGCCCCGCCTCAGGGATTTAGAGAATCAAGTTGAAAAATGTAAAGTGTTTGAGTCCCAGGTGGATTCCTTTGGACATACAATATCTGCCAAAGGTGTGGTACCCAAAGATAGTTTTGTGGATGCTATCAAACTCACAAGTACCAGCACATGATGATAAAGAGAAATTGATGCCCTTTATTAGGCTGTGTGAAAATTATGAGAGATTTGTGAAAGATTTTGCCACTGTGATATATCCGCTGAGGAAGTTGTTATGCAGAGATTACAAATTTATGTGGGAAACTGATCAACAGGGTGCATTTGAGTTTAGAAATGGGGAAAGAAGAGTGTGATATCAGTAGATGCAAGTGCTTTCAGCCTAAGTGCTGGGCTGTCACAAAGAGCAGGAGGATCTCAGTGAGTGGCAGCATATGCTTCTAAAACATTATATGAACTAGAACGCAGTTATTCCGTTATTGAATATGAGTTGTTAGAATGTGTGTGGGCTATAATTCACTTCAGACTATTTGTGTGGGGAAATCGTTTTTCAATTGTGACAGATCACAAGCCCCTTATATCTATTTTGTCTCCAAGAGGTGGAAGAAATTCTACTGCTTGTATTGCCAGGTTGTCCTCCAAGTAACAGGAGTATGCTTTTGAAATTAGTTATGTGTCTGGTCGATTGAACCAAGCGGCAGATTGTCTCTCCAGGTTACCCCATTGTGATGAAAGAGAAAATGAATGAAGAGGAGCATTTTGATGTGTTGGGTAGTGTAAGTGATGTATGTGGAGGTAATGCAAACATTAGCAATGAAGATATGTGGATTAGTGAATATTCCAAGGATGTGGAACTCAGTATGGTCAAAAAGTACCTTGTGGAAGGGAAACCCAGTATTCAAAGTCTTTTAGGTCCCTTATAATCCTTTGACCCATGTTGCGTTTGAATTATCCCTGAATGGGTAAATCCTGTTTTGTAATGACAAATGTATCCCACCAGTGAAATTGTAGAACTGTTTCCTCAATTGGAGTCACCAAGGGCACATGGGAATGACGCCATCAAAAAATTGAATGCAAGAATATTACTGGTGGCCGGCGATAGATGTTGAGGCTGATCGTTTTGTAAGACAGTGTGATTTAAGCAAAGCTGCTGATACAAATTGCACGACCCAGATTCCACATATTTAACCAAAACCATGGCCGGATTACACATGGCAAAAGGTGGGTTTAGACATTGTGGGATCATTGGTGAAATTACCAGGTGAGAGGAGGTTCATAATAGTCCTTATAGCTTGAGGTAAATCTTGTAGAAAATGTAAGCACCAGTGCTGTGATTGAATTCCTCATGGAAGTACTTAGTAGAGGAGGCTACCAATTGGTCACAGACAGTGGTATGTGATTTATTACAAATGATATGACAGTTTCTTCATACTCACAAGATAAAGTTGTGCGTACAGCCTTATATGATCCACAATTTCAACGGTTTGATCGAACGATTTAATCGTTATTGTAAGGAAAGTATACACTAGGCTGTGGCGGGAAAGAATATTTTCATAGTATCTGTACGCGAAAGGTTGTGGGTGTATAGAATCACACCCCAGACAGTCACAGGGGTATTCCCTTTTATGCTTTTGAAAGGGAAACAACCCACCTCATTAATCTGTCCTTGGTGGTTCACACTCAATTTCTCAAATAACAAGGTTATGAATGAGTGTGACATGCATGTTATCAGACAAAAGATCAGCAACAAGCAGAGCATTGAATGACAACATGACGGGGTGCAAAAAGTCACTCCATGCAATATATCTGCAGGTGACTTTGTGAGAATTAGATAGGGAACAAGAATGAGTAAAAGTATGAACAAATTCTCTAAACCCAACCAAGTGTTCAAAACCAATAAGAGGAGTGTGATTACCCAAGAAGGTAAAAGTTGGAGCATTATGAGGCTGTCTAAGTACACTCTTGACGAGAGTGCAACAATACCTGTGGAATACAGAAGTGGCATGGAATGTGGTTTCATGAATGAACCTAGTGAAATAGGCAGTGGGATGTTCTTTGGGGAGAATGTGCATGTGAATGAAAAGACCCCAAAACCACAAGACATAGTAACTGATGAGCCCATGACAGAAGAAAACTATGTAGAATATGATAGCCCAGCCGCAAGTGGTGAGGACACAATAGCCAACCGGGTCAGAATTGCTCCTAGGTCTAAAATTCAGTCAAGGAATGTATTGTTTGATGATTAACTTGTATATTGTAGTGTCAAGAAGGGAGATGTGTCATGTTTTAATAAATATGTGCATATCACAGTATATTCTCTTTGCTTTTCCTTTCTCATGTTCCCTTCTTCTCTTTCTCATGCCCTTTTCCCCTCCTGTGCACCAATTTGTTACTGAGTTTGTGCCAGAATGTTCCTGTCATGGAGGTTCTATGGCTTGCCAGTTAAATGTGACAGTTGGTATTAATACTGTAAGAGAAGTAAGATCAAAGGTTGAATGGAGCCACTACTGCTACATACGAGATCTTGTGATGTCATTATTCAAATCTACCTGAATTACCACAACTACCTTACCCAAAGTAGCCCAAGAAGTGCAAACTCAAGCTCAACTCAAGCTCTAGAAAGCCCTCCTTCTCAGCTGCCTTTACACTGGTATCGTCGATGACACTGTGTTCGGCTCACCCGGGGAGCCGAGTGAGCTGGGCGTGCAGCAGGGTGGCAGGTGATCTGGCGCTGGTGGGCTGGGCTAGGATTCAGCACCCTCAACTGGGTTACCTGAGCAAGGGAGGGTCCTGTGGTCTTTATACCTCCCTCAGACCACCTTCCACATCCCGCTTATAGGGCTCAGAGATGAATAATTGGGCAAGAGAGGTTTGTGATCTCCTTGTAAGGTCTGTGGATGTGTGCAAGAGGTATTGAAAAGACACTAAAAGACATTGAAAGATACCCCGGGTAACAGTGTTTGAGAACGTGTGCCCAATTGTTCCTTTGTGTGAGCCGGGGGTGGATTGGGCACTCATCATCAATAGTGACCAGGGGAGGAGGTAAGTTCTGTATACTGAGGATCCTCTACTTAGTGGGTTCATCTGTCTGCACATCCTCTACCTCCTGAAGTTGGGAAGTCATGCTCAGTAGGCCCAGGCTGGGCTGGGGCACTTTGACTATCATGGTGGTATCCAGCTAACTCCTTACCTTGCTCTTATATAGTAGCTTTGGACTTTGCAGCATGTAGTAGGACTCTGGTGATAGGTCTCTGAACTCTGGTAGCTGTAGCTCTGGTAGCTGTATGCAAGGTAGCCTTTTCGACCATTACATTTGTTGCTGCTGCTAATGGACGGTCTTTTACCTGTTTCCTATTAGCATTTGTTTGTGTAACTGTGTTGGGGTTTTGCACAAATTTTCCCCAGTCTGGGTTTCTGGCCCGATAATCCACCTTTGGATTTTGAGAGTAGAAGGGTGATAAAAACCAATCAGCTAGACACACAGCACAACCAACACTTGTGCTTCAGCCTCTCATTAGTCAACACTTGGAGGACAGGTCAGAAGAAATTGGGTGATCAACTAGCATGGAAAGGAGAGGACCCCTGGCCTCTAGCAAAAAGGGAGGGTAGGTTAAACACCTACCAGGGAGAGGAGATATTCCTGATAAACGTCCCTAAATTGACTGAAGGTCAAATAGAGAACAGTCAATCCCTTAACAACAAAGTTATCCACTGGGCCTGCAAAGTTCAGAACTGCTGGTCAATTATTAGGGAAACTAAAGAGTGGAGGAGTGCACAGCTAAGGTTTCCAAAAGTGATTAAATCTGTAAAGTTTTTGTGAATTTTTAAAAATCACAGAGATGGGACAAAGATTCCAAGAGAGGGGTTACCCAGAGACATTGATAAAAGAAGCAGAAAACAAAGTCAAGCACATGCAGAGAACTGATCTTTTAAATAAAAGACTCAAACATCAAGCGAATAGAATGACGATAGTGTCGAAATATTCCACTTCAAGTATTGACTTCAAGAAAGTTATCAGGAAACACTGGGATATCCTAAAGGCTGAACCAGATTTTAAACAAACATTTGAGAACCCACCCATCTTTGCTTTTTCTAGAAACAAAAATCTTGGTGAATTGTTAAAAAATAGAACCAATCCATCAAAAATCTACCATGGAACTCGTCCTTGTTTACAATGTGGAAATTGTAACACCATAATAAGAGGGAATCACATAACACATCCAATGAAAGGTCACAAAATCAAGTTGAGAGTGAATGCCACCTGCGACACCCCCAACCTAATTTACCTGCTGAAATGCCCGTGTGGCAAGGTGTACGTCGGAAAAACGGAGAGAAAAATAAAAACAAGACTCAATGAACATAAATCCAACATCAGACTTGGTAATATGAAATCATCTGTGGCCTCACACTTCATGGAAGCTCACCACAACGTCTCTCAATTACAGTTCTTAGTACTGGAAGTCGTGGAGAAACAGGAAGGAAGAGACAATAACTGTTTTTTACTTCAAAGAGAGAACAGCTGGATTTATCGATTGAATTCCAGCAAACCACGCGGTCTCAATGACCGCATGGAATTTACTTGTTATCTGTAAGACATAAAATACCTGAAACCCATTGGGTACACTATGGCCTTGATTCTAAGTTGTGGAGACTGAAGGTTGGTCTGAACTAAAACCAGCATCATTCTTCAATTACCTTTTCTTTTTCATTAATGAACTTATGCAATTGACTATTTTTCGTTTTGCCAATATTATTGTCTTTTAACATAATTGTTTTGCATGAATAGATGTGTGATTCGTTTTTTATACCCCACACTTAGTGTTGTTATTTGGAAACTTTATTGCTTTTGAACAAAACGGTGTTCTGTTTGTTTTTCTCGAGAATTCCTCCTACGAGCTGCTCTTACGTTGCTATTGGCTGACTTCCGATCATGTGATCGGAACTTTAACCAATCACTTAACCGGACGCTCGATAGCCGGTTACGAAGACTTTTACTTCAAATGTCAGTGGCGGCCCCGCTCTGGGCTGCTTCCACGTCGAAGAGTAATCTATCTTCTAATGAACTAATGGAAGACGCACCGCGTCTCTAAAAGTAAGTTGTAGCCTAACATCTTGACTATAGTGAATAACAGGATATTGGACATTTTATTGGAATTGAAACAAGATACCATGTTGTTGTTTGTAATATAGCCTATTTCATTTCAGCTATTTAGGCAATTGAGCATTGCGTTGAGAACAATCATGTAAGTGTTTACATCGATATTTTTACAATTTTGGGTTAATGTTCATCCACTGCAGCACGTTCACGGGGTGCACTTGATAGTCACGACTATACCGTCACATTTGCATATTCATGCTATTTTCTTTTGTTTTGAACTATCATCATGATGCTGTGTATGTTTAAATAATGAATAGATTATTTCTGACTTGTTTTCAGTGTGTGGTCCCAAATGAAGGGCGATGCAGCCCGAAATGCATTGGACCTATAAAGATGATTGTTTGAATTAAGAATATTTCTTTAAGATGAACTATTTGGAATACAAAATGAACTTTTGAATTAAAGAAGACTACTTTAAAATAAAAACTTTTGTGAACTTGCACATCTATGTTGTGTGTATCTGGAGTATTCCAGCAACAAAGAGTTGAGCGCCAAGGGATGACTCCAACAGCGGTTGGAATCACATGTGCAATTATTAGGGAAGACATTGTAGTGGCTACTCGCTATAGTAGTAACCAAAATGGATTAGACAATATGGGTATAAGATTTCCCAGCAATAAAATAAACATGGTCTAATTGCCATGGAATTGAAAGCCCCTTTACATGACGCCAAAAAAATGTGCATCAAAATCGATCCTCCTGTGACCTTCTCCAAAGTGACTAACTCCAGGTTTGGACCCCCACAGATGCATCCACGGGATCAGGAAATGATAGGAGCTGGTTTGTTGGCTACATAAAATGTAGATTGACTCTATGAGCCTCTGATCCAGGATACTTACACCAACCCTGAGCCAATATGTTACATTATTAAACATGTACCTGTGCCTTGCTTAATAACTACATAGTACACAAATATTAATGATTTTATCAGTGCTTCCATCAGTGCTTTAGTTAAATTGAACATGTCTGTTGGTATGATTTCTCCAGACACAGTCCTGTCGGTATCTCCTCTTATTAACACTGAAGTGTCAAGACCCACAGTCCAACTTATATCATGGAATGCGGCTGGCCTGCAAGTCAAACTCTGTGATCCCAAATTGGGGGAATTTATATGTGGCCATGAAATTATCTTACTGCAAGAAATATCGGCCACACAGCCGGTCTATACGCCTGGTTACATAACCATTTATGCTGAAGCCATTCCAGCTACATCAGCTCAGGCTTCGGGAAGTGTAATCATCTGACTGTAAAACATGTGTGACTACAGGATTAAGGTGATCAAAACAGGCATAAAAGATATAATAGGTGGCAACATTATTAAACATATGGGGCTTCATTACGGTGTCAGGCAGAAAGCCTTCACCTGACATTCAGAATTCCCTAGACCGCGTCGGATCACTTCCAACTGACTCGGTACAGTCACAATCCGCCTGACCGATTACGATGTTCGCGGTCATAAAGGAAACCATACAGACATTCTGAATTGATTCCGACCACCTCTCAAACGAGTTGTGTCAGTCTGAGCTGAATCGTACAGCTGTACTGAGAGTGTTTCCACCCGACCGATTACGGTTTCGCATTCCAACAGCCTTTCCGAGTCAGTCTGTCCGAAACGAAAAGGTTGTTGGAAACTGACTTTGGGGGCTCCCAGCATGTCCCCCCTTCATTGTGAGGTCCTTTGAAACCATGCACTGTGTGGCAGGCACCATGGAGTGCCCAAGGCAGGGTGCAGGGTTTTTCGCAGACACCCATTTTTCCCAGAAAAGCCAGTGTTGCCTGTAAGAACATGGGTTCCCGTAGGAGTCAATGAGTGTCTGACAGAATGGTGTTTGGTCACATTGTAATCAGTTTACGGATCCCGATTCCGAGACGGTGTTGGGCAGATACTTTCCGCCCAACATCGTAATGAGGCCCCTGATGTTGTTAAACATCTATGTATGCCCTGTCCACAATGATGTGTAGTATTGTACCACCTGGCTGAGAATTCTTTGCACGATTCTTGGCCTAGGGTCATAGCGGGTGATTACAACATGAAATTCAAACTACTTGACCATTCTCAACCTTCATGGCTAAGAAAGATACTGAATAGGCCATCTCTGAGCTTGCATCTAATACGGCCACGAAGTGGCGACTATTGGCTCTCCAAGTATTTCATCTTTGCCTGGATTATGGCCTAAGAGCAGTAAATGGACACACAAACTGAGTATTGCCCTAGTCCTACTTTTAAGCAAGGGTTGTATACCAACTTCATAGATCACATATTATTAGACCTGAGGCTTTGGTCTCTAATGATCGATAAGATAGTTGTCAGTAGGACAGACAGCAATCATAATGGGCTCCTTGCTGAGTTTAGCACAGACTTCTTTGGAAAGGCCCCTGAAGATAATATTGCTACCTTTGGAATTCCTTTGAAATTGACAAACAACCTCAGGAACATAAAGTGGGCTATAGCAGCAAAAATTAGTGCATTAAGGCTGACATTTACAAGACACTAGTCAATACATTTGAGTCTTTTGACCCAATCTTGCACGATATGGGAAGAGTGCCCAATTTTATTACTAATCATGAGGAGTTAATAGGAACCTCTAGCCACTAAGCAGATCAGGAAGGCACAAGCTAGACTCACATCTTCCCCTTGTGTCTTATCTGATAGTGGGGCAGCTAAAGGGGACTTCATAAATGTACTCAAGGCAGACTCCAAACCTGAAATAATCTGGGCAAGGAGGGCCTACAAGCATTGTCTGGAAAAGGCAAAAAAGATTGGGAGGAATCTCAGTAGTTGCAGATGCCAGACTTCTAGGGGAAACAGGACTATAGCAAATTTTGAAGGTTGGTTGGAGTGGGAAAGGGATGTGGTAACTCTATCCCTAAAGTGTTTGTCCCAGCAGAACTATGGGTTGAGCACTTTAAGACTTTATATAGTGAGTGTGCAAATGGCTGCCTAGACCCCCTTCAAGTAAGGCCCCTACATTGTCTATTTTTCACGTTCAATGCCATTTGAACCTCAATATGGAGGATCATCTATTAACATTCACTTTGGATGAAACTAGAACTGCTCTCCTTCATATTAAGAAAGAGAGAGACCCAGGCACGGATAGCATATCAGTGGTTTTATTAAACTTGGAGCCTAATATCTGGGTCCCCTACTTAGACATGCTAACATATGCTGCTTCTCATGGGGAGGAAATCCCAGAAACAAGGCGAGGTACAATGATAGTCCCTATCCACAAAAAAGGACAAACAGACACTCTTGAAAATTATAGGCTTATTAGCTGAATAGATTGCAGTTGGAAGATATTTTGTCGACAAACCTTAAGAAGGATTCATGAGTGTCTTGGGGACCATAATTTTCTATCACATTTCCAGGTAGGCTTTAAGGAGAAGATGGGGACTGTGGATCACAAATTCCACTATATGATCCTGTGCTGTAAATACATCACTGTAGGAAGCTGCCTCTCCATATACTAGTTCAAAAAGACATATGGTGTGCAGAGTCTAATGGATCCCCAGAGGCTTTTCAGAGTATAAAGTAGAAAATACTAATGTTCTCTTTTGTGGTAGTGTGGGCAAGCAGTCTGTCTTATCTGAGGGTAGTGTTAAGCATTTGTTGTACACACAGTGGCCATAAATGAGACACACACTCAAGTAATGCATCCCAGACCAATTTATAAAAATAATAGTTGGTTATATTTATTTTGTACAACCACATAACTTTGTCATAGGCAAATACATTTTTCTAAAGATATACTTTTCAGTTTGAAAACTGCAATTTTCAGACTTTGCAATGTTAACCTGTGGGGAGAAAAAATCATTCAGCATAAATAGGGATGACAGTTACTTACAAGACAAGTCTTTGGAAGTTAAGGTCAGTATTGGGCAAGGTTGAGTTCAGCACCAACAGTGCACCACCTGCGGCACAGGGGCAACCTTATTTGGGTGTAAATTCGAGGTTGAGTGCACAATACAAATCAATAGAGTTAAGAGGCAATTGGTCAGAGGCTGCTTACAGGTAAGTAGCCGTGGCTTTGGGAGCTAGTCACCAGGGGTTTAAGAAAGCACTGGACAAGGCCCCAGATAGCACCAACACTACACTACCAGCAGCACAGAGGTGGCCGGGTGCAGGGTGCCAATACCAAGTTGTGTGTTCAATGCAAGGCAGTAGAGCAAATCTATATTGAACAAGGGTTACAGGATCAGAAACCTACAGCTGCAGAAGTAAGTTGTGATGCTCGGTGCACAGGGACACATTTTGTCCTCTTCATAAATGCCCAGGATGGACGGGTGCAGAGGGTCATTTTGGTGTCGGAAACATCTTACCAAAGCAGGTCACTGTTAAGGGAGGTCTCTGTGCGGAGGGAGCTGGTGATATCGAGGATTCCAAGAGAGGTCAGCTCATGGTAGATTCGGACTCTGGAGTGCTGGGGAACATTGCTAGCACAGGTGGGCCACTTGGACTTGAGCCGGAGAAGTTGGATGCATAGGTCGCACCGGGGCAGCCTTCACGGTTCTTCAGGTTACAGAGCTCTTACTTTAAAGATAGTTGCTTGGTGTACAGGTCCACTGTTCTTGGGAGTCTTGATCTTTGTTGAAGGCATACAGTGCTCACAAGACATTGGTGGTAGCTGGGCTGCAGGACAGGTCGTTTTTTGATGCAAGATCGTCAAGGGCTGCAGACAGGCTGGTACGGCTGATGCCAAGTCAGTTGGTGTCTGTAGTCTTCGCTGCTGGTTTGACTCTGTAGTATTCGCCTCTGCTTAGGTCATCAGGAACTGGAGTTCATGGTATGGGTATGCCACCTAAAAACTAGATTTAGGGTTGTTACAAGGAGTGACAGGTAGTGGCCAACAGGCCGCCCTATTTTGGGTATCTATACCTTCTATTATGCCTACCTCCTGTGGGAGTAGAACATAGACCTTGCCGTGATTGGCTAAGTCCCGCCATCTACAAGATCGTAGGTACTGAAAAGAGTACTTCACCTTGCCTCCAGCACATGAGGGTGGAGTTGGCAGATGGGGACACACCTCCTATTTTTTCTACATTTTCCCATCAGTCCTCCCACCAAAAAGGGGGTGAGGACAGGAAGGGGGCCTGCTCCCTCTAATAGGAGAGACAGGGTCACAACATAAAGACGCAAGGCCTTTGAAGTTCCCTGCAACAAATGGCTCTTCCTGACCAAGGGGGAGGTGTGAATACATCTACCCATGAAACACATTGTTCTCAGCCTTAGAGAGCACAGGCAATCTCCCCATGAGGTCTGAACATTAACTGGTGGTAGCAGGCTGGCTCAGGCCAACCGGTAACCACACTAAGGATTGGTAGGTTCCAGGGGACCACTCTAACGGGTCCTCTCGGTGTACTTTTTAACAAATCTGTCACTGGAATCAGTGAAGGTTTATTAAGCTGAGATGTTTGGTACAAAACATCCCATATTTCAGTGAAGCCATCATGGAGATGGGGAACTCTTAATGACGAGTGTCCAGCCCATGTACTTACTATGGCTGGACTACTGGTTACTTACAATGTCCAGGAGTCGACAAGGGGGATGTATGACATTACAACGCATGCTTTTACCACGCATGCTGTTACAACGCAGTTTTTACAATGCATGCTGTTACAACGCATAGAGCTTTGGGGTGCTGGATAGTGAATAGTTTAATTTACTATTCCAACTCCAGTCCCCGTGAATAGTAGAGAAGGTGTTGGATAGTAAATTAAAACTATTCCCTATCCTAGAGCGCCCCCCAGTGCAATGTGTTGTAATGATTTTCGTTGTAAAACCTGCGTTGTAAAAGCACTGCGTTGTAAAAGTTTCGTTGTAAAGGATGTTTCCCCGACAAGAGTATTGCAGGGGCTTATCTGCTCAAGCATGCTACATGGTTGGTTACATTAGATGCACTCTACTCATTGTGTCTAAAGCCTAGTGATTAAGTGCTAGAGAGTATTCTATTACTGCTTAGTGCAAAGGTGAGAAGATATAAAACAAAGAAAGCACTTATAGCTACAATACATCTATTAAAACACGACGCTACCGTTACGTTACACCAAAGTGTCAAGAGTGCGCCTGACTATATCCCAAATGCTTGTGGTAAAAGTGCTCGTAAAAAAAGACGAAACTCCCGCTTACTGTTCAGTCACTTCAGATGGTGTGTACCAATCGGTCAACAAATCTGTAATAAAGACATAGGCCGTTCTACTTGACCAGTCGCGGTTAATACAAAGCCAACAACACGCTGTTTTGCAAAATACCTCTCCACTGACCTGATTATACGGCTATAAGGTTCAAAAGGCTTCTCGCTAAGTGGTTCAACCCAACGCGCTCTCTCCTCGTGCAGACAAATCTGGAAGAATACAAATGAACGTGGTTGAAAAAACCAATCATTGGACCTTACAATGCACTAAAACGATCTTGCGGAGGTATACTGACAGTTCCAAACAGGTGAAACCGAGACAACATTCAACTCCCATAAACTTCTTCTCCACGCTAGAGGCTGGGAACTCGACGCATGCGTGTAGGACTCTATGCGACAATATTTATTTACCAACCTACTGCATTCAACAATGGACTACAATACTTTAAGCGCCTCCATCAGCGCCATTACAGACTAGCAAAAAGATCACCAATTCTGTTAGTATGTTAGACCGTGAATGGGTTCACGGTAACAAGAAACAATCGGATCCATGTCGATGTAAATCCATGCTTCCTAGGGAAGTGTGAAGTTCTCAGAACCTACACTAAAAAAATGGGGGACTCATATCGCCGTGTTACTCAAATATAATAGTGATGTTAATATAAAGATACAAAAAAATGAGAAAAACTTGTGTTAGAAAAATGTGTGAACATAAAATTAACACATTTTTCTAACGCAAGTTTTTCTCATTTCTTTTGTATCGTTATATTAACATCACTATTATATTTCAGTAACACGGCGATATGAGTCCAGAACAGCATCACGGAGGTGGCAGAACACTGTAATAAACAAGTAGGAGGTACCCCTGTAATTTATAGCAGGGAGGGGGATCTTGACCGCAGAAAAAGTAAGGTGCCCCTGACTTTTTAAATGTGGCGAATTTTGAAATAGCCAGCTAAGTATTTATGGACAAGGTCTAGCTTTAACGAGATGAAACTCTATTTCTACTTACGAGTTGCGACCATCTCTCACTAGGCAAAGTAGACTTACTGGGCTACAACTTGATTCAATTAACCACACAATTGAATATAGAACTCAAACAATTTTAGTCATGAATAAAAAACATAACATTTATTATTACCCTCCCAATTGGGTTACAATCTAAATGATAAAAAACACCACCTAGCGTGATGATGCAGTGGAAATATTTAAAAACAGTCAAAGTTACAACAACAGTCGACGCAGCGTTTCGGTGCTTTGTTTTCTTTTTGACACCTTCTTCAGGACTTTAAAACATTTGACTCCAAAATCTCTGTGTTCTTTAAGGTAGTCTTATTTCAATTAATCGCTACACGCATTCAAATCCACAGGAAGACGACAGCACGGAGGAGCAGGGAGGCCGAATTTTAAACATAAGCGATAAATCCTAATCAGGAGAACGGTTTCTGGACAAACTATAAGAAGAGACCAGACTAACATGAACAGTGTCCATACCTGAACTGGTCAAAAATTCAAAAAACAGGAAATAAGACTATAAGAAGTCCTTTCCCCACCAACGGTGGCCCCTCCGTGCAACTAGAAGACATTTTCTTGTTTATGAGAGCTCAAGGATACATGAAAGACCCGAGCGTCTCAGAATGCGACGTGCATCATCACGCTAGCTGGTGTTTTTTTATCATTTAGATTGTAACCCAATTGGGAGGGTAATAATAAATGTTATGTTTTTTATTCATGACTAAAATTGTTTGAGTTCTATATTCAATTGTGTGGTTAATTGAATCAAGTTGTAGCCCAGTAAGTCTACTTTGCCTAGTGAGAGATGGTCGCAACTCGTATGTAGAAATAGAGTTTCATCTCGTTAAAGCTAGACCTTGTCCATAAATACTTAGCTGGCTATTTCAAAATTCGCCAAATTTAAAAAGTCAGGGGCACCTTACTTTTTCTGCGGTGGCAGAACACTACCATCGACTGAATGCCAATTTGACACATGTGAATGTAGTCGGAGTGTCAAGGAGGTCAATGGAGGAGGCCAAGAGGCGCTGGCATGATGTGAAAAGCCAAACCAAGCACAAGCCAGCTGCCAACAGGAAGGCAGCAATGGCGACAGGAGGTGGGAGTCCTGTGCCACAGGAGGAGCTGGAGGAAATGGAGGCCACAGTCATCAGTGTGGAGACGGTGCAAGGAATCAGAAGTACTGACACAGCATGATAGGACCTGGCACAACATTGACAGTGTGAGCAACGACCAGGGACTGGGGGGATGGGGAGATGGGCACAATGGCACACATGCACAACATTGTGTAGCACACTGAACACCCACAATGACCCAGGATCATGTCCCTGATCCCCGTGGCACACTGCCGCACACACACATAGCAATCACAGCACATCCCACGACAATGTGTTACAAAGTGCAACCCCGACACTGCAGAACACAGGACACCACGGGTTCCGTCCATGCACAGAAACAGGCCAATCACATCTAACATAGCAGGAAACTGTAAGATTGAAATGTACGTGTACAAGCTCACATCCATTATGTAGTCCAAATGTCCACTGTCCCACCTCAAATATCAGCACCTCCCAAACAGTCACAATGTACATTGTCATACAGTCTGCATGTAAACAAGAACAATGCGCCAACATACATGTGAACACAATGTCAACATGCATCTCCCCTTCACATTGTAGAGGGATAAACAACACCTCCAGCAGAGCAGACCAGACAACTCATCAGTTATGCCGGAGAGGACCACCACACCTCTGACACCCACGCCCCACAAAAGCTCATGGACATCTTAGGCAACCCACCTCCAGGAGCAGGGCTGTCAAGCTACATAGAGGAGACCCCAACCCCTGCACATGCCACACAGTAGGAAGCACCCGCCACCACGGCTGGCTCACAACACTCCACCGAGGCACCCATTGCATTCCAATGTCAGGTGTCAGAATGCCAAAAGGAGGTGGCCGAACATGTGCGAGTGGGGTCAGAACTCATGGACGCTGAACTGGACCACATACATGGGTGTCTAAGTCCCATCTGGGTCCACCTACACCCCACAAAGGAGACCCACACTGCAACAGAGACACATGCATTTGCACATGTCCTATAAAGAACCACGCCCAGAGCCCCGGAATTATCATTCACACATCCACACCGGAATACCGTACGATGGCCCAGGCCACTCCTCTTACGTATTGAGTAGGTGATGACAAAACTATATGTCCAAAGTCTCACCCGCTGCCAGCGGGGACATGGTTGTGTCCGCTGTACACAGCACAATGTAATGTTGTAGGGCCTGGGGCCCGCATGTATACATGATGACCACACGGACACATGCAGATAGTATTTGGGACTGGCTACGGGCACGTGTGCCCGGCCCCTTTATTGGCAGGGTCACAGGAACAGTGACGCCTGTGCTGGATGTGTGTGGGGTGAGTGTAAGCCAGCCCGCAAGGAGTGGTTGATGCTGGCAACAACTACAACAGTGAACACAATTAAAATAGAAACAGAAAACACCAGCATTACAGAGACAACCGTGGAGGATCATGGTGGTAGCGGGAGCAAGTGCAGAGGTCACCCAATGAGCAAACAGAGGTGTCCATGAGCTGGGGTGCACTGAGTTAGTGGCACCTGTAGTGCTGAGCAGGGTATCCGGTCGATGATGGCATCCACAACAGGTGGGAGCAACTCCGACAGTCTGGCAGTAAGACACTTTAGACTCTGACTTTTGGAGGTGGTCCTGGCTGTGGTGGTGTGTGCCTTCTGCGGCAATGCGACATCCAGGCAGGTCAGGACTCCATTTGATGTGTGAGCCCTGGTGGACCGCAGTTGAGACCTGAGGCAGCAGACAGCACAGGGCTACATACACATGGCGTTGATGACCCAAGGCCATAGTCTCAGAGGCCATCCAATATCTCAGCAGACAGGGTCCCTGACTTGAGCTACACAGAGTTAGTGGCCCCGGATGCACTGCGGCCGGCACAGGAACACTACCACAGGATGGTGACTTGGGGTGCAGTGAGATGGGGCCACACAAGCTGAGCGGGTCCTCATCGATGTCCAAGGTGAATGTGGCGGTAGGCTGCGGGGGACAGTGGATGGTGTCCTCCAGGGCATGATTTAGAGGGCAGAAGCCATCCGGAAGTGGCAAATGGAGGAGTGGAATGCTACATCCTTGCTTTTGCCACCAAGTCAGTATCACCAACATGATGAGGACAACAACCTCAAGTCCATAGACTTAGTCGCCACCAAAGTTCACCCAGAAAGTGTCCATGGATGTCGTGGAACAGACTTAGTGGCACCGGAGCTGAAACGGGATGCAGTCTGCAATGAAGCCTGTACAATGACATAAAATCTGCCATTAATGAATCAAGACTGAGTTCTGAAAGTGTGACCTACTCGACCGCATTGTAGGCCCAAGGGAGCGGGCAGCACAAGCCAACCGCTGTTCAGCAAACTCCTCCTGGTACTCTAACACACAACGTTGAAATGGCATGTGGGGGTGACTTGTGGTTGATGGAGGTAGAAGCACCAGAGATGGGTGCGCGTTCAGTCAGCGACGATGACATGTCCTGCCTGGTACAGACTGGATTGGATTGGTGTGAGGCCTGCTGGACCACAGTGTAGGCCGAAGGCAGCGGTCAGCAGGGTCCCACAAGCAAGTGTCGTCGGCTTGCGAAGCACAGAGTTAGTAACCCCAGGGCAGTTGTTGGTAGTGTCTGATCACCTCCATAACGATGATCCTTTTTACCTCCAGACTGAAATGCGTCTTCCTCTTACACCTCTCCTTTTGTGCAATGAAATGCACTCTGCCATGATGAAATCAAGACAAAGTTCCAAATGTGTGACCTACTCGAGCACAGTGTGTGCCGAGGGCAGTAGTCTGTGAGGACCCACGGACACTTGTGGTTGGAATGCCATTCACAGTCTTGGAGGCACCATATCATAGTGACATGAAATCAGCAATGAATATGTACTCTGCCATAGTGTAATCAAGACTCAGTACCAAATGTATGACCTACTTGACAGCAGTGTAGGCCGATGGAGTACGTAAATGGAAAAAAAAGTACTGCGGGCCTGTGTCGCGGAGGATGTGATAATTTGAGAAGGCTGCCAAAGTCACAGGCCTCGGGCTTGCAATTTGCATAGGCATTTGGTGGGCCCTCTTTGACACACGCCGGTGTCGGCAGGTGAGCAGTGAGGCCTGGGTGCGCAGGGGCGGGCAGGACGGGTTCGGGGGCCAGCACCTCAGGGTACAGCAGGCGCACGGGAATGCAGGCAACTCTGCTCACGACGACGGCGTCGGCCTCGTGGCGGGGTGAGAGGCGCCGCCCTGGCAGAGACATTGGGCATTCCGGAAGAGAATCACGGCCACAGCTACGTGCTTTTTATTCACACCCCTATGCTGGCCTAGCGCACCCCGGACCAGCCCGCTCCACTCACGCTTAGAAGGGGGGACGTAACAAGCTACATTTTCGCGGTCTTCCCCACTGGCTGGGGTGACAAGGTTGTGTCCACTGTCCACTACACTCCATACACCAGCGGTGTATGTCAACCTGGATTTATGTGTGTGGTCTGCATACTGCAGTCTGGGTACGCGTTCAGTCAGTGACGATGACATGTCCTGCCTGGTACAGACTGGATTGGATTGGTGTGAGCCCTGCTGGACCACAGTGTAGGCCGAAGGCAGCGGTCAATAGGGGCCCACAGGCAAGGGTTGTCGGCTTGCGAAGCACAGATTTAGTGACACCAGGGCAGTTGTTGGTAGTGCCCGATCACCTCCATAACGATGATCCTTTTTACCTCCGGACTGAAATGCGTCTTTCTCTTACACCTCTTATTGTGTGCAATGATATGAACCCTGCCATGAAGTAATCAAGACAAAGTTCCAAATTTGTGACCTACTCAAGCGCAGTGTGTGCCGAGGGCAGTAGTCCGCAAGGGACCACATACACTTGTGGTTGGATTTAAGTATGGGCGAATTTTGCGAATCAGCGGTTCGCGAATTCACGCGAAATCGCAAAAAAATCTGCGAATTTGCGGATTTTCCAGCAAAATCGCGAACTTTTTTGCGATTTGCACTATATTTAACTAGAGTACTTTCTACTGGCTAATCAGTAAGTGCTACCTTTTTGGGTAAATGTATCATGCTTTTCCTACACTACAGCTGCGTAATGGCCCAGAAGAGTTGTCTCCAGTGACCCCGTGTGTCTGTAACTTTGCCACTGCGCCATAGGCGCCGAGGTCCCTCGAGTGACCTGTCCATCACAGTGGGGAAAAGGGCCGGAAGAGGTTGCATAGCCTAGTGTGTGTGGGCTGGGGCCGGGCTTCTGTGTGAGTTCACATGCCTCTAGTTTATAAAGGGTCAGAGGCCGATCAGCGCAGCAAATGAGGAGAAAGCAGTAAGTGCTACCTCGTTGGGCAAATGTATCATGCTTTTCCTGCACTACAGCTGTGTAAAGGCCCAGAAGAGTTGTCTCCAGTGACCCCGTGTGTCTGTAACTTTGCCACTGCGCCCATAGGCGCCGAGGTCCCTCTAGTGACCTGTCCATCACAGTGGGGGAAAGGGCGGGAAGAGGTTGCATAGCCTAGTGTGTGTGGGCTGGGGCCGGGCTTCTGTGCGAGTTCACATGCCTCAAGTTTATAAAGGTTAGACCGATCAGAGCAGCAAATGAGGAGAAAGCAGTAAGTGCTACCTCGTTGGGTAAATGTATCGTGCTTTTCCTGCACTACAGCTGTGTAAAGGCCCAGAAGAGTTGTCTCCAGTGACCCCGTGTGTCTGTAACTTTGCCACCGCGCCAAAAGGGCGCTGAGGTCCCTCGAATGAGCTGTCCATCACAGTGGGGGAAAGGGCGGGAAGAGGTTGCATAGCCTAGTGTGTGTGGGCTGGGGCCAGGCTTCTGTGCGAGTTCACATGCCTCTTGTTTATAAAGGTCAGAGACCGATCAGTGCAGCAAATGAGGAGAAAGCAGTAAGTGCTACCTCGTTGGGTAAATGTATTGTGCTTTTCCTGCACTACAGCTGTGTAAAGGCCCAGAAGAGTTGTCTCCAGTGACCCCGTGTATCTGTAACTGTGCCACCGCGACCATAGGCGCCGAGGTCCCTCGAGTGAGCTGTCCATCACAGTCGGGGAAAGGGCGGGAAGAGGTTGCATAGCCTAGTGTGTGTGGGCTGGGGCCGGGCTTCTGTGTGAGTTCACATGCCTCTCATTTATAAAGGGTCAGAGGCCGATCAGCGCAGCAAATGAGGAGAAAGCAGTAAGTGCTACCTCGTTGGGTAAATGTATTGTGCTTTTCCTGCACTACAGCTGTGTAAAGGCCCAGAAGAGTTGTCTCCAGTGACCCCGTGTGTCTGTAACTTTGCCACCGCGCCCATAGGCGCCGAGGTACCTCGAGTGAGCTGTCCATCACAGTGGGGGAAAGGGCGGGAAGAGGTTGCATAGCCTAGTGTGTGTGGGCTGGGGCCGGGCTTCTGTGCGAGTTCACATGCCTCTTGTTTATAGAGGGTCAGAGGCCGATCAGCGCAGCAAATGAGGAGAAAGCAGTAAGTGCTACCTCGTTGGGTAAATGTATTGTGCTTTTCCTGCACTACAGCTGTGTAAAGGCCCAGAAGAGTTGTCTCCAGTGACCCCGTGTGTCTGTAACTTTGCCACTGCGCCATAGGCGCCGAGGTCCCTCAAGTGAGCTGTCCATCACAGTGGGGAAAAGGGCGGGAAGAGGTTGCATAGCCTAGTGTGTGTGGGCTGGGGCCGGGCTTCTGTGCGAGTTCACATGCCTCTTGTTTATAAAGGTCAGAGGCCGATCAGCGCAGCAGATGAGGAGAAAGCAGCCTCCTGGTCACTGGAAGTACAGGGGGATTGCGCTCGAGAAACTCGTGGATGCCTAGACCCCCATCACGGATTAAAGCTAATTGTAGACGGTAGATCTGGGGAGAAGGCACACCTGCCTAGCATCGACCGTGCTCACTAGATTCTTGGGCTGATTATAATGTGTTACTGAATTTGAGCTTCAACTCGGACACCTGTTATCTGTAAGTGCTTCCTGCTGAGGTTTAATTTTAGTGACAGGAGCCTCGTTGCCTAATTGTAACTATTCTCTGACCCTGTTTCGAGGGTCAGAGCAGGGTCAGAGAATAGTTGCAAGTAGGCAACGAGGCGCCGCTCAAGAAGCACTTGCAGGGTTACAGCAGGTGCCCAAGTTGAAGTTAATTTCTTTGTCACCATTTTGTAAATGGTTACAAAGAAATTAGCTTCAACTTGGGCACCTGCTTTAACCCTGTAAGTGCTTCCTGAGCAAAATTCGGCCCGCTTGCGGATTCGCGGATTTTGCCGTGATTTCGCGTGATTTGCGGATCGAAAGTGCAGAAAATCCGATGAGTGCATAAGGGTCATGTTTCATAATCTGTGCATTTCGATTGTGGAAGAAGTCGGGGGCATCGACATTCGGAGCATATATGTTAGCCAGGGTGACTCTGTGCCTGTATAGGGTACCTGTGACTATCACAAACCTGCCTCCCGGATAGCGGGTTGCATCATTAAAATTAAATGGGATTCTTTTGTTGATCAGTATGGCTGTCAAACGTCTGAATGCAGAGTGGATGATCTTCTTCTGATGCACAGGAGCAGAATGTCGCAAGTTCCAAATGCCTCTCCCAAGCCTCCCAGCAACAAACTTAATTGCTTGAAAACTACAAGGCCTGAGGGGGGAAAGGGGATGGGACAGAGAAGAGACTGCCACACTGCGTCACACCGTCTGATTCTTGCTTCAGCTTCAGACGTTGTCTGCTTTTCTTTCTTCTTAATTTCTTGACTTGTTTTCAGCTGTAAGAGAATTCAACATTAACATAGATATCTCCCTTTTTCTCTTGCTCTTTTTACTTTTTCCTTGTGTGTGTTCACCTACCCAATGCAGTTGTGACCCTTGCTCCTCTTCTATTGTTTATGTGCCTTCTGTAGGCGTGCCAAAGGCAAGCCCATCTGCGCCCGTCCGCGGCCGGTTGGGGCTAGGGGCACCCCCTTATGCCAGTTTTTTAACTTACTCCTCCGAGCAACTCCGCTCCTGTCGGGGCCTTTGGCCACTTAGTACCCCTACCCTTGCTCATATTAGGAAATTTGGCTTATGTCAATTTAATGCTTCCCCCCTCCCCCTGAAATGTTGGGAATGGCCCCTATCCCAACCACTACGTTGGGGTCTCCCTCTCTCCCCTGTCCTGTCCCTGCAATCTCTGCCTTCCTCCTAAACACTCGGTCTGCTGTCAAGCACCATCTTGAACTTTTTGTTTTCCTGGACACTCATAAACCCGACCTGTTGTTTCTTACAGAAACATGGTTTTGCCCAGACTCCCTACCGAATGTGCTGGCGGCTCTCTCTCCCTCTTACTATGCCTTGCGTGCCAATCGGCCCGCGGGGAAGGCCGGAGGCGGGGTGGCGCTGATTGTTCGCTCCACCCTCCACTTCCAACTGTTATCATTCCCCTCCATTATGGCGGTCGACATTCTGGTCGTCCGGTCGGCCTCTTTCCAGGTTTCCCTCACTTGTGTACTTATTTATCGCCCACCTCAGCAAATGTCGCATTTCATCCCTGCAGTTCAGGAACTGCTGGCAACTCTAGTAGTGAATAACTCCTCTGTTCTGGTACTTGGTGATCTCAATTTCTGGACTACAGATCCTCTAGCGGATTCTATGTCCAAAATTTTTACAGAATTGCTCCTAAACTTAAATTTTACCTCGCATGTCTCTACTCCCACTCATGTTCATGGCGGATCACTGAACTAATATCGAGGGACAGAATATCGACCATCAAAAATATCGTTGACAAAATATCGACAGTCAAAATATCGAGTTTCTATCTACAAACAGGTAAGTACAAAAATATCGAGTTAAAAATATCGTTTACAAAAATATAGTTGTAAAAAATATCGTATTTACTAAAAACAGTGTTAAATTAAATTAATATTAATAATTAATTACTAAAATATACTTAAAATTACTTAAATTAACTTATAATAATTAAATAATTAATGAAAGTTAAATAAATATTTTTTTATTTCATATTTATTAAAACATATATATAGTAACAAAATATAATAAAATAATACCCAAAAACTGAAAACTGACCCTGAACCCTAAAAATACCCCTTTACCTAAAAACCCAAAACTGACCCTGAACCCTAAAAATACCCCTTTACCCAAAAACTGAAAACTGACCCTAAACCCTAAAAATACCCCTTTACCCAAAAACTGAAAACTGACCCTGAACCCTAAAAATACCCCTTTACCCAAAAACTGAAAACTGACCCTGAACCCTAAAAATACCCCTTTACCCAAAAACCCAAAACTGACCCTGAACCCTAAAAATACCCCTTTACCCAAAAACCCAAAACTGACCCTGAACCCTAAAAATAAAAACGATTTTTTTTACTATCTATATTATATACTTACATATTTTCACTTTCTATATTATTTACAGTCGATATTACTTCACTTACCTTAAAAACGATATTTTGGCTGTCTATATTCTGTCCTGTCGATATTTTGTCCAAACGATATTTTTGACTCGATATTCTGTCCAAACGATATTTTGGAGTCGATATTATGTCTGTGCACCGTTCATGGCCACATTTTAGACCAGGTCTGGTCAATTAATACTTCCATTTCTTCTCCCCTGGTTATTCCTTGCTCGTGTTCGGACCATTCCTTTGTCTCTTTTTCCCTCAATCAAAGTTCCATCAAGAAACCTCCTCTTCCTAGGAACACTTGGGCACGTAACTGGAACCGCGCAGACCTAACCACACTCTGTTCCTTTCTTTCTGCCTCCCCCCCTAATCTGGTAGGGCTCTCTCCCTCTTCTCAAGTAGCTACCATCAACAAATGGCTCTCAGAAGGTTGTGACCAAGTGGCCCCTCTTAGACGCATCAGGACAAAACGCGTTCATGACGCGAACAGATGGTTCAGTGCTGAGCTTAAAGACAAAAAACTCACACTACGGCAGGCAGAGCGCGCCTGGAGACGCGACTACTGTCCTACCCTAAAAACACAGTATGCCTCCCTCCTTAATGATTATAAAAGAGCCATCCTTCATGCTAAGACTGACTATTTTTCCTCCAAGGTTCTCCTTGCTGAAAACAAACCGAAGCAAATCTTTTCCATAATCCACGAGCTAGCCTCTTCAGACAGAGCTACCCTAAAATCAACCCGTTCCCAATCCCTGTGTGATTCTCTAAACAATTATTTTATTGAGAAAATCGCTATCATCAAGTCGAACCTCCCATTGCCTTCCCCTTCCTTTCTTAACCCTCAACCTCCGCTTAACCCGTTGCTCCTAGATCAATTACCTATGATCACTAAGGAAGTTTTTCTGACCTTTCTTACTAGGGTTAAATCAGGATCTCCTTCTGATGTTTGTCCGGCACATATACTGAGAGAGATTTTCTCTGCCTGCCCCTCTCCCCCTCTATCTTTTCTTAACAATTCTCTTACGCAGGGCATTGTTCCTGATTTACAGCCACAATAATCCCTATCTTGAAGAAACCTGGTGCTGATTCTGCTTCCCTTTCCAACTTTCGGCCCATTTCCCTTCTTCCTTTCTTGGGAAAGATCCTAGAATGTCATGTCACCAAAGCCCTCAGTGCATTCATTGAGGAGAGCTGCTTCCTAGCCCCTTGTCAGGCTGGCTTCCGCCCTTCACATTCCACCGAATCAGTAGTTCTTTCCGTTTTGGACGAGCTCAGAGGAGGGGCGGATGTTAACCAGCCGCAGGCGCTGGTTCTCCTTAATTTGTCCGCCGCCTTTGACACGGTTGATCACTCCATTCTTCTCACCTGTGTCAAGGCGGCCAAGGGTCCCGCCCTGGCGTGGCTCGCCTCTGTCCTGAAGAATCGCACTCAGGCCGTCCGTCCGTCTGGCTGCCTTCTCGGCGCCCCCGTGCAACATTCAATGTGGGGTCCCACAGGGTTCTTCCCTTTCCCCTCTTTTGTTTAACCTATATATTTTTCCTCTCATTTTTGCTTTACAGCAAATGGAGGTCACGGTATTCAATTATGCCGATGACCTCCAGTTGATTTTCAATCTCTCTTCTTCCCAGGCGTCTTTCCATAATTTTCAATCTACTATGATTTTTATCAGGGACTGAATGAACTGCAACCACCTTAAGCTTAATCCGGATAAAACCGAATTAGTGCTTTCAGGTGGCAGCTCCAGTCCCTGGACCCCCCTTTTTTGGCCTCCGTCCCTGGGCACTTCTCCATCGCCTTCTTTTTCTGTTAAAACACTAGGGATCAATCTTAATACCAATCTCACTATGCACTCTCAGATTAGTTCTGTAATCTCCTCGTGCTTTTTGACCCTCCGCCCAATATGCAAGATTTCACGTTTCTTTTCCTTCTCTGCCTTAAAAATTATTTTTTTGGCCATGGTCATGTCACGCCTTGACTATGGCAACATTTTGTACACTGGTGCTCCTGCCTACGACCTTCGGCGCCTCCAACTTATTCAAAATCAAGCAGCCCGGCTTATTTACAAACTCCCCAAGTCCCATCACGTCACTCCCCTGTTGCAAACTCTACACTAGCTCCCTATTCGGGAACGTGCATTTTTCAAAATGGGCTGCATGACTTTTCAGGCCCTAGCAGGAACTGCACCAGCTTTTGTCAATTCCCAAATTAAAGCATATGTCCCAAGCAGGGATCTACGCTCTTCCACTCAATTTTTACTATCTGTTCCCCGTTTCAGGAAGAAGAAATCGGGGGGCCTGAGGTTTTCCACCCTGGCTCCCACCTTCTGGAATACCCTCCCTTTCGCCATTAGGTCCTCCTCCTCCTATTCTGACTTTCATAAAGCTCTCAAGACCCTCCTCTTCTCACGAGCTTTCCCGTCCTAAGCTGTCTCTTCCCACTCCCATGGGTATGTGTCCCCAGCGCCAAGAAACCGCCTGGTGACCGAGTGCTTTACAAGTCTTTTTAACTTCAACTTCTGTGCTTTCCGTGCTGAAACTAAATATAGCTCTTCATTAGTTTCTAATCAAATTTGGTCTCTAAGTCTTTTTCTTTTTACACTACAGGATTCTCTTCTCACCTGCTTTCTGTATTGCTGTTTATTTATTTTGACTCTTGAAAGGTAAGTTCTTTTATTTACAATTACTCTCTCTCTCCTGGAAACGTTTCGTCTTAATCCTTCACTCTTCTGTTGCCTGTTTTCCCTAAGAGTTACTTCACTCTTATGTGGCTTATGTTTTGTGAAATATTTGTATGTACTCTCTGTTGTCTTTCTTTCTCTTAACTCCGTAAAGTCTGTTGCCAATGTACTTAATTTTCACCTTGCTTCCTGACTAAAACTCACTCTTGCTCTCTATTATTTGACTTGTGCTGTCTCTAAAAATCTCCTTGTTCTATTCTTAAAGAAAACGCTACAAGCATGCCCCAAATTAGTACACTTCTTGAAACGTATGACTATCTCGGCTGCCACTCAGATAGTCAGTCAGTCAGTCAAATTTGCTTTATTCGAGGTAAAAACTCATAAAAGCATGATACATCTAAAACCATTAGATCCATAATAACAAGTTTAAAACATATCTACAACCTCAAAAAAATGTAAAAGGATAAAGCATTGTGACTTCAATAATATTAAAATTCATCAATAAAACCTCAAAATTCATATTGTTATAGAGCCAATACCAGCCCAAAAAGACAGGGTCAAAACATTCTCTTTTGCTGGTTCGAAGAACAAAGAAGGCCTGGATTAATCTCGTAAAGCCTGCTATCATGCAAGAGATTTCCTTCTGATAGCCCATACCCAACCCAGAAATTTAGCGACTGCCACAGAAATAGTTGGCAAGGAACTGGTGCAAATAATTCTTAGAGCCACATCACTCTCTCTCGTGCCGAGCTGTTTGCACATAGCCCTCAACCAGACACGTCGAGGGATTGAGTAGGCCCCACACACAAAAAGTAAGTGGGCGATGGTCTCGGTGCGGCTATGACAGGCTGGGCAGACATGAGAGTTACCTTCTGCCCATCTTCCAGTTAGCGATCTAATTGGAAGAGACCCCACTCTAAGTTGGAAGTAAAGCTTCCTATCCTGAGGCTTGGTTATGATGTCCCAATAGGGCTCCAGGAATGGGGAAGCTTTTACCTCCAAAAAGCGTCCCTCCAAAGAGGAGGGATCTGCATCATTCCAGTTCCGGCGTTCTACCATTTCCCAATACCTTGTTTTTATTGTATCTTTGGCAGGAAACTGGGCCTGCTCTGGTTTCTCCCACAACTCCTTCATGCCCATGGTCCCCAATGTTCTGCACAAATCCCCTAACCAACCTATTCTGTGAAATTTATTGCAATTTATTACATCCAGGAAACCCCTTGCGTAATGGGCGAGTTCAGGAGTGACCCAAATACGCCGCCAATATAAAATGGGTCGTAGTCTAGCCATATCTGAAATAGTACTACGCATGCTCCGAAACTCGCACACTTCGTGCCACAGATTGGAAAGGTCTTACTTTTGTATTCCGCTTCGTGTGTTCTCCGCCGACTGTAAAATGCGAACACAGTTAGTTACCACGATGCTTCTCCCTGACTATCTTCTCGACAAATTTTTACTGCAACCGTTTCTCCTCAGAACTCAGGTGAAGTGCGCATCAGAGCACACTCGACACCTGGTTCCTCTCGATTGTCATCAGGCACTAGAGCGTTCTCTTGCTGTCTTTTCCTGGCACACTCGGCGGCCATCTTGGATTTCAGCCTCATCTTCGGGTTGCCTTGTTTATTTCTTGTTTGCCTCGTTCTCTTGTAATTTATTGTATTGATTTGGTATTTTCTGCCATGACATGCCTTGCTAGCCCTGACAGTGGCAGTGCCTCTAGCGTAGTTGCTGTAATTAGCAAAATATCTATGTGAGCCCCAGCTGGTTCCGAACTGAGCTGAATCAGTAGGGGGGAGGTGTGTTTCTTGTAATTAGAGGATATCCACCTTATGTTGAATGAGATAGTGAATCACCTAGCGGCGTTTACGCATGTTATTAAGGACCCCTGACATTCCAGGTCATGAGAGAAAGAGCAGTGGAGCCCTGAATATTACCTAAACGAGCCATCAAGGGTGCATTGAAACATGTCTGTCAGGACTGTGATGCGAACCAAACGTAGCATGCAATGTGAAACTGGGAAGAAACCTTGAACATTCGTGGTGTGCAAACTTCGCCATAGCCCCCCACCCCCGCCCCGCCACCTAGGTGGCCCACCCCTAGCAACGTAACATGCTCGGGAATCATAGGGATCGCCGGGCAATTCGCTTCGGTCCAAAAGGGGAACCTCAAAGAGCAATTAACCAACGTTGCGGATATACCAGGGGGAGGTGGCAGCTCAGAACCAAGCCGGCCAAGTACCGCATATACCTAAACATATCAAAATAAACAGTGCAATCTCCCTCGTTAACAATGTGAATCACATAAGGTCATACAATGTGCTCTCATTCAGCAAGTCACACTGCTTACTGAATGACAAATAGTAATACACTCACTGCAAGGGCATTGACACACTTGTGAACAACACCCAACTGTAGCAGATACAGTGGGAGTTGAGTAGGTATTATGTCCTTTTTTATCTGCAACTCGTCAGACAAAGGTTTATAAATTAACTCAAAGAATGGTGGGTTGATGGGAAAGACAAAACAGGATGGAAGGAGAGAGAATGGGTGACATGACGTTTGTAATATATGAGTGAAAGGATATATGTGTGAAAGGAATTATGCTAGGTGGAAGAGGATGATATAAATCAATATGCATGGCTGGGTGAGGAATGGTTGAAACTAAGGAATGCGTAAGTGGATAAAGGCAAAGCAGAATGGGTTAATGGAATGGCTGAAAGCAAGGATGCATGTCTGGGTAAATGGATGTTGGTGAATGGTTTGTTTGGAGCTACGTTTTGATAGAAGGATTGATTGGATAACGAGGACTCGTTTTCTATAGCCAAAGACTGGATGAGAGAATGAAAGCTTAACTTGTGCATTTCAAAGTCAAGGGTGAAGATTAAGATTAATAGAAGAACAATGCTTTTTCTGAATGGATAATGTCCTTTCATTAACTTCTGTTAATATATATTCCAGTCCTTCATCCTTTTACTGACTGAACTAGAATACATTCCTCAAAAGGATGTAGGTTATAGCTGAGGGAGTTCAAGGTTAAATTGCCCTGAGGTGATAACAAAATTATCATGCACATAGCAACACAGTGATTCTTGTTTGGCAATCCCTGTTGATAGCTTGTTTGACCAGCTATTAAGATAAAATCTAAACCCTTGACTCAAGACCCAACAGGCTTCCCAGATCTCGCAGAGAGGCTTCCCAAACCTCACAGAGAATAAAAAAAATGTCCGATCACTCTGGATAGTTTGCAGTGGACTGAACTTCTATGAAACATTTGTAAATGGAAAAGGTCAGAATAGAGATGCTAAAAAAAAATTCAAGTTGTATGATCATATCAGAGTCATTATTGTAGTTAAGTAGACCATTCTTTAGAAATGATCCTCATTCTTGAACCCCCAAACCATCTATGCACTTTACTAGGAAATCCTTCAAAAGGAAAAAATATAGCAGTTTTATCAAACTGGTGGGTTGCTCTGTTTACTCTACCTTAATTCCTTTCAGAGCCATGTGCCTTTAGTTTTATGAGAGTAGGTAATCGTTGCTGTGACTCTAATCACACAAAATCTAGTAATCCTAGGGGTTCATCAATATACTGCTACTGTGCCACCCACTACATAATTTAAAAAGGTTTTTGGTATAGAGTGACAGAGCATTGTTTTCAATTTGTCTTTTTTCTTTCTTACTACTCATGGTCAACATCGTCCATCTCTCTAGGATGTAGCAGTCTGGCTGCAGCAGCAGAAGCTGGAGGCGATACGAACACAGTACCACAGGCTGGTGGTCCAGGAGGAGGAGGAGGTGGTAGAGGCAGTGGTCCAGGGCCCCAGCCAGGCCCCAGCACCTCCAGCTTCACAATCCTAAAAACACCATTCACGCCGCAGTCTGCAGGCAGCTTGCCGCCATCCAACCACCTACACTACTGCCTCCCCTCAGTCTCACATAGCACCCTACTGCACTGCATTCTGTCAAGCTGGCATGCATGGAGGCCTGGAAGAAAAGAATGGACCAGCACCTAGAGGAGATCTGTTCTGTGTGTAGTTCTCTCTGCCCTTTTTTAACTTTTATTTTGGTGGATGAGACTTGTTTGTTGTGGGTGGGGAGGGTGGATGGGTATGTGGGATTTACGATCAGGGTTTCTGGACTTTCTTTTTTGTGGACAATGGTTGGGGACGGGAATATTTAGTTTGTTTGGGGAGAGGGTTGTTGTTGGGCATGGGTGGAAGGGGTGCATTTTTTGTTTGTCTAGAAAAATAAATATTTACATTTCTTAATGTATGCCTTTAAGTTTAAATTAAGGTCCTAGGGTGTTTTACTTTTTAAAGCTGCCTTTTAGAGCAACTTATTTAAAAAATGTGCTGATAGCGTGCAACAACAATTAGGTATGTCCAATCCTATGTGGAACTTTTGGACTACTATGTCCTAGTCTCTGCAGTCTGTAACTATATTGACCACTAAAAGGGGTGTGGGGTTTGCTTTCCCTTTCCTACAAAAATATAGTAGAACAACAAACCATGGTTCTCTTACCGAAAAGTAGAAAAAGCGAGGGCTGCATGGTTTCCCAAGTTGCTGTGGTGATAGTAGTAGCAGGCTAGTGCACTAACAATGGTGCAGGAATCTGAAGTCAGGTTCCATTCCCACCTAGGTGAACTCCAACTGTAGGATTTTATTCACAAGCATTATTCATCACAAGAAACCATTAGGAAATTTTAAAAAAACTGAGTTAGTGTGTTATGTATTATTAGCTTTACAAACACTTGAGACCAACCTAAAACACAATAAAGAATACCTGATGCAGAATAAAAACGAAATTAGTCAGAGCAATGGTTGGTGAGCTAGTATTTTGAGGAAACAAAAGTGACTCTTAGTCTTGCATTGTGATTCATTAGGAAGAGGACTTAAAGTCTGGAGGACATGGTTATTGTTGGTTAAGCGTTTAACGCAACACACACTGCCTGAATGATGATACTGATGAATGATGTTCTTCTATAAGTAAAATACTGACCACCTTTATGCGTGGCTGGGTAACTGGGGCCAGTCTGGACTATTCTTTAGGTAATAGGAGTAAAATTATGCTCTTGCACTGAGTTGGTATTACTTTCACCAAATCCGCCCCACCTAATGTGTGATCCATTGATAGTGTAAATTAAGCAACACCTCAATAAATCACACAGCTGGGGGGAGAGGGTTAGGTTTTTTTTTATGAATGTATGGGAAGGGGGATTTGAGGAAAGGTTTCACAAAGCACAACACTTCACAAGGACAACATTCATCTGGGCAATGAGAAGCCAGCCATCATAAATCTGTTATGGGAGTAAAAAGAAACGAAGGAAAGAGTATAGTTAACTTAAATGTAAACAACATCAAATTGTCCGTCTGCCCCCCAGAGAGACCCGCGTTATAATATATATTTAATTGTTCTGTGTTACCTAGCTTTGAAAGATATCAAATATATTACAAATTATGTAGGAGTCAACTGAACAACACAACACACACAGTTCTAATGATTATTTTTATAGAAATGATTCTGTAGTGCCAAATTGGGAGTTGAATCTGCATTCCTCTTGGACATTCCATCAATCTTGGGTGCCTGGCAGATGTGGTCCGGTAAGGTAAGCGTGAGTGTTATTTTGCTTTTCCAGTTTGGTGCAGGGTAGGAGGGCCTGCAGATTAAATAACAAAAATGATATTGTAGAATCAAGGAGAAAGAAAGAAGTTAAACTTCATAAGGAGTACAGCAAGAAAACTTAGAGGTAGCGTAAGAGAGAAGAGAAGAATAGTCCTGTTTACACTCATTCATTTACGCATGGTGTGCGAACAATTAGGTGAGGGCAATTTTATAGCAAACAAAAATCACAAAAAGTGCCCACATGTAACTAATAATATTGGGTTTATCAAACTCACAACTGTCATCATGATCATCAATTCATCATTATGAATCATAAGAATAATATGTAGCTTAACAGCACATGCATAATGTGATGATCATTCATCACTAAATGTCTGTCTGCAGTTACCTTAAACAACAAGCCCCCCGCCCAACCACCAGGTAACCTCAAATTTGATCCAGACAGCAGTGAGTAAACACACCCAGCAACATTGCATTTTCCCAATCAAGTGAAATCTACGCACTGCTTTAACCATTCACCACCACTCCACAGAGTTGGGTAGGCCTGTTTAGGGCACTTTAAACCACTTGGATGCTAAGCACCTTCTGGCACTTCAATGTAATTTCCATTGAAATGAATGGGCACTCCATGACGAGTTACCCTTGTCATTAGCATCCAATTAAAGTAATCACCAAATCGGTTTGTTTTAGTGAAGTTGTAAACTTCCTTCTTGTGGCAGTTCTGGAAGTAGTCACGCCCACGCCCTAAGTCATTCCATCATTCCTGATCCTCCTGACTCTGAGTAAGGTGTCCAACTCTGACTGACTGTGTACCACCCAACTCAAAGCAATAGATCGACATTTAGTACAATTTTGTGGTTGCACAACAAGAGGAACATTGAGTAATTGTGTGTGTAGACTAGATTTGTGTTTGCATTATCTATTCTAAAGGGACTGGTTGGGTCTGACTCTTTGAGGAGTATAAACTATAAAGCAGAAAACTATTAAACAAAGCAGTGTGTAATGGACCCAGTGCAGAAATCTCGCTATTTTTCAAAAGGGAAGGAAAAAAATCTCTTTCAGGGAAAAAAATATCAGCCACCAACATTGTAAATCATCACAAATACATTTAAGCATAATAGTTATAGATAAACAATCACCCAGTGTCACTACCTACCACCACATGAATCATCTCAACACACTCACAAACAATTGCTCAGCATGCAATGCATACCGTTTACCTGTTTTTCTAATTCACGTGTGGCCACCGTGACCGTGGTACATTGTAGATCCATTGTTCATGAAGCAGACATTGGCCAGTTCAAATCAACTAATGTGGGGCAGTCCGGTTAGGGTAATAATAAACTAGGAAAGGATAGACAGTCATGGCCAAGGGTTGGATGCAGGCACACATTTGCTCTTATCTCTCATCTAATGTCCTTGAGGGGAATGGGTGGGGGTTACTTCTTTACCGCACACTGTTGCAACTCCAATCTGGCAATAAAATGTGTCTAAGAGTAAGACAGTAGGGCGGAATTAGTCAACCAGACACAAACAAATAAAATTAAATAATGTTCTTCTTACTATATTTTTTTTTGCATCAAATAAATAAAGCAGATCAGCGATAGAGACTGAAAGAGAAAGTTCTATGGATGTTGGCCCTGGCTTGGTAGCCCAGGAAGTAGAGCTTGTCCTCAAACCCTGGTGGTTGGCCCAGAAGTAGATCATCTAACACACTACTTCCATTACCTGAGTATCCCTCATCTTCCTCCTATTGTCCTTCAGGTTTATGGAGTAATCCAGTTGTATAAAGTGCTGATTCATTTTATATTATGGTTAATCTCTCCACGTTTCGAGGGGAGAGTCTGCTCCTTCTCTTTTAAAAAAAAAATATATATATTATCATTGTGAGAAACAGACAGAAAAAAAAGTCATTCATTTTGTCATACAATAAGACAATCCAATGTAGATTATTAATACAGAGGTATAATTCATATCAAAGAATTCTTGTAACATAAAAATATATCCTAGGAGCATAAATAGTATAGTCATTTCAAATCTAAAACATAAAGGAGTCTATGGTTAAAGTTTACATAAAAGTTCCCCAGATTCTCTCCTGTCTCCTCATAGAACGAAAACCCCTTACTCTGGCTAGTGCTAATTCCGTCGAGAAGATTTCATTAACTAGCGACCACCACTCCATAACATGCGGAGATTTCGGAGAGATCCAGGGCCTGGCAATAGTCAATCTTGCACATGCTATTAAAATAGTAATTAAATCATTATGTGGGCTATTTAGTTCCTGTACATCTAACAATACCATTTGAACTGAAAGAGGGGAAAAAATCATCTGCTTCTGATTAAGCATACCTTCTATTCCTCTCCAGAACTCGCATAATGCAGGACAAGAATATAACATGTGTTCCAAATCGGCTGCCGCGAGATCGCACTTAGGGCATTTAGAACGATCATTAAGTGTGTCACTTGATAACCAACTGGAAATTCTTTGCGGAGTGTAATATAGTTGGCAAAGAGTTCTGTATGACTGAAGTCTTAAACTAGAAGACTGAACCACTCGGTTGATACGACAGAGAGAAGCGGATATCTGATTCTGTGTTATATTGGAATCCGTTCTGGTGGTCCATTTAGCCGCTAGTTTAATTCAGTCATCGACTTTCATCTGATTTAGGTGTTTATAACCCTTGCTAATTAATGATTTAATCTTATCCGAGTAAAGACAAGTCAAAATATCTGAGTCAACAACTTCATTGATTTTCATTTTCCGGACTAAAAAGTCCCAGATTTGCATATATTTAAAGAACATAGAATTATTCAGTTTATAAAGAAGTTTAAGTGATGCAAAATCAAGTAATCCATCAGGGCCATACAGGTTACCTAAAGTATTAATACCGCAGCTGGACCATAAGGTCCCTGCGCCATGCGAAAAGATTTCAGGAAGTCCTGGATTGCCCCATAGCTGTAGTTCTGGATGGAAGAAAGGATTTTTTTATAAAAGTCAAGATCAAGATCCAGATTCTAACAATCTCCCTGGCGGTCTTAAACTTGACCCGTTTAAAATAATTTGGGTCATGAACTCTAGCCAAAAACTGATTACAATCAGAACCCAACATAAATTGAAAAAAGAACAAAGAGTTTTTCGTTTTAATCAAACTTCGGAGACTACCAAAAAAGGTTGCAAAAAAATAAAGTTTAAAATCCGGGAAATTTAACCCTCCTATTTCAATTGGGAGTTTCAGTAGCTGCATAGATCTACGAGCTTTTTTGTATCCCCAAATATAGCTGCTGCATATCCCATCCAGTTTGAAAAAAAAAGATTATTAAGGCGAAGGGGAATTGATCTGAATAAATAAAGACATTTTGGTAATATTTTCATTTTAATTAAATTAATCCGTCCAACTAGACTAAGTGGGATCTTATGCCATTTTTTTAATGAGAGTGCTACCTCCTTTAACAAAGAGCCATAATTGAGCTTGATTAATTCATTAATATTAGCAGAGATTTTCACTCCCAAATATATAGCAGTTTTACATAAACCTTGGACCGGTACCAGTGGTTTATAGTTAACGACGACCTGCGTTTTAGTTACATTCAATTTATATTCGGAAATATCCCCGAAATTGTCTGCTTCTTTAATTATCCCCGGGAGAGCTTTAACCACATCCGTAGTAAAAAACGCGATATCATCCACGTACGCGATTATTTTTAAAGTATTTATACCATGTTGAAAAGGGATAATATCTGTTTGAGTCTGAAGAGCGTTTAAAAAAGGTTCCATAGAAAGGGCAAACAGCAAGGGAGACAAAGGACACCCTTGCCGGATGCCCCTAGCTATTGAAAAGTTAGATGAGGTCATACCTGAATAACTTATTTTGGCAGTAGGATGGTCATATAAGGAATGTATCCAACCAAGATATTGACCCTGAAATCCAAATGCCTTCAACACAGCCCATAAATAATCCCACCCCACTCGGTCAAAAGCTTTCTCAGCATCTAACATGACCATACCGAGTGGGGTGGAGTTACCTGATGCAACGTCAAAGGCAGTTATTGCTGTGTTTGCATGGGCAGTGGTATCTCTCCCCATGACAAATCCGTGCTGCTGTATGTTCACTAGTTACGGCATGAGGGGAGCAAGTCGGGTAGCCGAAATCTTCGCGAACGCCTTGGCGTCCGCGTTGATTAGCGAGATAGGTCTGTTTGACCCACATTCGTCTGCAGGTTTATGTTTCTTAAGAAAAAATACAATTTTAGCAGTATTCCAAGAGATAGGAGCTTTCCCTGTTTCCCCAATCGACTCAATAACTAAACTAAAAAGAGGGAGCAACTCCTCAATACATGTCTTATAAAGTTCAGTAGGAAGCAGGTCTTCCCCTGCTGCCTTACCGGCGGGGAGGGAAGCAATTGCTGACCTTATCTCTGTGTGGGTGATATTTCCATCGAGTTGACAAACTCCTTCTCTATCTCTCTGATCACTCAGGTTGGTGTTAATGTATGATAATATGTGATGATTAGTGGGAGATTTTTCAGGAGTATATAAGCTACTGTAGTAATTGACAAATTGATCTAATATCTGTTCAGGTTGTTTGTAAATTATAGTGTCCCTTCCTTTAATAGCCTTAACTAATGTACTAGCTTTATGTCAGCAACTTTATAAGCTATGATTTTGCCGATTCATTCGCCACTCTCGTACTGTGATAAATGAAACTTATGTAATTTCACGCTATATTTCTCCATGAGCGTCTTTTTAGTGGCTGACTGAAGGTTCACTAATTCCATTCTTAAATCATCTATATTAGACCTTCCTGATAAGAGGGCTTCTGCCAGCAGAGTTTCCAGAGACAAAATGTTAGAAGTCATAGCCTTAGTCTCTTTCTGATGTTCAGAGTTCTTTCTGAAAACGTATTGCTGGCCAAAACCCCTTATACTGGCCTTACATGCATCCCACACAGATATTACTGCGGCAGAGTTTAAGTTAATCTCGATAAATTCAGAAATGTGTCCTTTAAGTTGAATGATAAAAGCTGCGTCAGAAAAAAGGTATCTGGGAAACGTAAATTGGCGAGGGGCCTTGTTTCCGAGTACCGATATTAAATTCTAAAAAAATGGGATTGTGATCAGATGTAACTCTTGGGCACAATTCTATGGTGCTATAATCTATAGTTTTATCTGTCGCCCAAACCATATCTATTCGAGAACATAATTTATGTGGCGCGGAATAGTAAGTAAATCCTGCCAGGTTGGGATGTATTGTACGCATACATCTTTTAAGTTATGCAAGCGGCTTAGTTCTAATATAGCAGCTCGGACTTTACGCATTCGTGGGAAAGCACCCCGCCTAGTGGTATCCACATCGTAACTCATTAAACAATTAAAGTCCCCCATAATCAACAGCTCCCCCACCCAATCTAATAGTTCAACGTTTAGCCGATCATACATACACGGTACATCAATGTTAGGCCTATATACAACACAGAAAACATATAAACAGTGTTCAATTTTTACTTGAGCCATTGCCCATCTGCCTCCCTTATCAGCGGCTGTTCGAATAATTTCAAAGCCTAACTGCTTTTGTTTCAATAATGCAACCCTTCCGATAGAAGCATTTAAAGTGGAACAGACAACAAGATCGAAGCCCAATTGCCCTAATAATTTCCTGTCTTGAAACCTAATATGAGTTTCTGAAAGTAAAACCAAGTGGGGATTATACAGATTAAGCTCTTCTTGAACCAGCCTCCTCTTATTCTTATTGTTAAGGCCAGCCACATTCCAGGCTAAACACCTCAAATAATACACTCCTTAATAATGAAAAAAATACTTTCCTCTGTATTATTAAATACAAAAATATAAATGATCTAGAACAATCTTTTTTTAATAATTCTGATTCTCACGCTGACATTTTTAACATTTTTAATCCCAGAAGCCCTGAACCCACCTCCCATTCCCCCTCCCCTTAGTCCCTTCGGGGAGAGCACCCCTCGATACCTTGCTGCCGCTGTTGAGGCAGCCCTGCAGAGTAGCAGCAGGAAGGCATCGACCAACATTCCCTGCCATGCGAGAAAAGAGAAAAACTAATAGGAGACTGTAGGAGAAGAAGAGAAAAGGAATTAATGTGAGTGATAAAAAGAAGAAAAGGGAGATAGAGAAAAATTAGCAGAGAAAATCTCACTGGTGGTAATAGTGATTATAATCATTATTCAGCTTATGAAGAGAGAGAACCCTGAAACAAACATCAGCTGTATTCTACAAAAAGTGTTAAATAAATCAACCCATTTTGCTCCTATACTAGCATTGCGTTGTGGATGGAACTAAGCAGATCCAAACCCCGAGAGTGCCAATAGTTGCTATTCATGTGTTAAACTTAGAGAGAGCCAGCTCTGCCTCTTTTAGATCAGTAAAAAAAACGTATGACCATCCTTAATGACTTTGAGGCGAGCCGGTTCCTGTAAATATACATCATAACCCAGAGATTTAAAAGGGTCTATCATCTGTCGGAGCTTCCATCGTCTTTCCATTGTGTTTTTACTTAAATCAGATCGAACAAAAAAGGTTAAATTTTCTATCGTGACAGGGGTACTGGGTCTAGCTTTTAAAGAGACTGCCTGTCGCAGTAGAAAATTACCAAAATGAATCAGAATAGGACATGGAAACTTGCTTTCTTTGTTTCTTTGAAAGAGAGGTAATCTATGAACTCTCTGAAGTTGTGAGTCCCAGTCCCAGTCTAAGAGATCTATAAAAGCCTTCTGAAACAATTTTAAGACGTATGCCCTTGGATCTGACCCCTCTGAACCTTCCGGGATGCCAAAAAGTCTAAGGTTTTGTCTCCTTTGGCGATTTTCTAAATCTTCCAGCTTAAATTCAAGGTTGTTTATTTGCAAATCATGTTGGTTAGTTAAAGTCTCTGTGCGTCCTGCCACTTGTTCCACCTCAACTACTCTTTGTTGCAGCTCTTTATCTCTTGTGTGAGCCCTCCTAATTTGCTAGATACTTCCAGTAAAGAGTTCTGCAATTTATTGTTATCTTCCCTGAGCTGAAGAAAGTGTTACAGTGCTTCCTGTCGATGATCCGTGAGTCTGCTCCTTCTCACTGTTACAACGTCATCAGCAGCACTGAAAAACTGCTCAGCAGAGACACTGGCTACCGGGCAAGCCATGTAGTTTATTGCCAGCCTGCTGAGCCCTGGCCATTGGCACCTCTTCCCATACCAACACATCAATGGGTTTTGGTCAAGGCAGACCTCTGTTAGGTCATCCAGATAGGCCTGGACCATCTGCTCAATGGTCAGTTGTGCTCCAACTTGCTCAACCGCTTTTATTTTCACCTCTGCTTTAGACTTAAGCCCTGCCAGTAGAAATCGTTCAGTTGCAGGTTTTGGGGCTGATGCTCCTGTTCTTGTTATTGCTGGTGTTCTTGTTGGTTTTGGCTGCTGTGAGCCAACAGTACTGCCCTCAAGCTCTGAACTTGATGGCTGCTCTGCAGAACTTGTGCCAGGGAGAAGTGGGCCTCTAATTCCCTGCTGTTCTTTTTAAAGCTCACTGGCTTGCTCAGCTATCAATGTTTTGTATTTTGCAAAATCCCTGGCTGGAAAGGGAATTGAAGTGGATAGTAATGGTTTGTACCGTGGATCAAGAATTGTGTCACAGATTCAATGTTTGGATGATACAATGTCTCTGTACCCCCTGGCATTAACAGAGAAGCGAAGGACTAAGCTCTCCACCAACTCATATGCATCTTTTTTTTCTTCCAAGCTGGTGTATATTGCAGACACCTTCTTTAGCTGCTCCTATAGCATGTGCAACAACAGGATAGCTTGGGCCATGGTACTGTCCTTCTTGCTGACTACCTGTGTGAATACCTCAACAGAAAGCAGCATCTCTGTCACCCATTAGTCCAGCTAAATGATCCTGGCTTTCACAGTTGCATCCTCTCTTTGCATGGCATATTCATTGATCGTTCTGTACTGCTCAAACAGGCATTGAAGCATGTAATAAGTTGGATTCCAAAGTGTTGGCACCTCCTTTATGTGGGCTTTAACTGGCATTCAATTATCACACTGAATAACCTGCAGCTGTTTCCGAGCTTTAAATGAATGGCTGAAATGAGTGCAGATTCTTCTGCAGGTGGAGATTAAGTTACTTACTTGGTCTTTTTTTTTCTTTTTAGAAAGACCGGACAATAATGTTGATGAGTTTTGCCAAACACAGGACCCTGAAATAGCCATCATCGGCCATGGCCTTAACCATATTACTGCCATTTTCTGTGGTAACAATCCAATGTTAAGCCCTCTTAGGTGCAGCCATTCAAAGAGTTGTTGTTAAAGTCTGTCAAAATTGTTGCAGCAGTCTGGGATTTCTCCATGGAGAACATGGCTACTGTTGCATGCTATCGAGCAGCATTAAAAATCTCAGCAGTGTCAACACCTGCAGATATCTTTTCTCTAGTCCCCACAAAAGAGATCTAGTGTGCAGAGATCCACCTCTAATCAGTGGCTTGACAACTGGTCCACATGTCTATCGTCAGGTGGATAGTGTAAACAGCACTCTGCTGCAAAGCATGTCTAAGCAATTCCAGCACATTGTGATGTAGCGCTGGAACAGCAACTCTGGCAAAATAGGAAAGGCTGGGAAACTTCAATTTCAACAAATTTATGAAAACCCAACCCTTCCACAAAAGAAAAAGGGAAGAGGTCCAGCTCTAACATTTTAGCCAGCTTCATGTTGTGCCGTTGGTTGGTTGAGTTCATACTGACCCTCCTGCCTAATCATGCCAGGAATAGTAACCTGGATTTTTTTTTTCTTTTTATGGTGCCACTGATGCAGGTGACTTCCTGAGAGCAGACAGTGGTAGGGTCAATGTGCGTTTCAGCGGGGCAATCACTGTCCTCTCTTGCCTTGGTGTCTCAACCTGAGTCTTGTGCCATTGTGATGGTGCTGATGTGGGCGATACTACTGCGCTACTGGGGAGAGCGCTGCTTTGTGTTACAAAAATATCTTCCTCTTCTTTACCTTCCACCATGATTGGATCAGAGTCCCTGCTCAGCCTTTCCCCCCTTTCACCAACAACACTTGCACTTTTTTGCCCCCTAGGGTGCACTTCCCACTTGATCATATGGTGCTTTCTTAAATGAGTTGTTTGGCCTCTGGTACCATAGATTTTACCAAGCTTTCCCTGATTAACACCTGCTTTGCAAATGGAGCATATGGCAATGTTCACCTCATTCTTGCTAACCATAAAGTAGTCCTAAACTGGGGAGGTATACTTTCTGATGCTGGTGCCACTGGCAGTGTCAAATAAACTGGCGGTAGGTGGGCATTTTGACGTTTGACTCTCTACTGTACCTACTTCTACTGAGGTGGTTGTGGATGTAGGTCACTGCTGGAACTTGGAAAATATGGCAGCTGGCGGTGTTGGTGGTATATGTGGTACCACATCCCTCCCAGCAAGTTGGGATGGCGTAATGTCAATCTTCATTGTGGCTGAGCTAACATCCTCCTCTTCTACATCTGCCTCCATAACTCTAAGGCTTTCAGGAACCTTCCTTTTCCCTAGCCCCATCTCATTCACGTCTCACTCTCAGATGGAGGCGGGATCCAAGTGGTGTCTATATCATCAGAAGAGGGGCTTAGAGAAGAAGATGATGCACTAACCCTCCTTTTTCTAGTTGGAGATCAGGAAGACAATGGATTTTCTGAAACTGCTCCTACTTTGGGAGGATGCAGCTGCTGTCCATTTCTCTGAGTTTCCTGCATTGATTGCGTAGTACTTTGTGATAGAGAGAAGTCAATTTCAACATCACTGCTTGTTGGCACCTCCGTGACTAGACTGGCTGCCTCTGTGACAGAAATGGGCATGAGCCTAGGTTGGGGCGGGTTTACTTATACAGGGGTGCTGCTTCCAGTTGGCTCCCCAGAGGCCGGTGCAGCAGGCACAGTATTTTTCCCCCCAAAAGGTAAAGGGCGACATACCAGTGGTGGTAAGCTCCTTCTTCTCACTGGCCACTTTACTTGTAGCACCTTTCTTTGGGGCCATCTTCTTGAAGCTGTCAGTTAGCAGTGGCACTTAGCTTCGCAAGTTGAAGAGATGTCTGTGTGGTGTGTGGGTCACGCATCAGGCCTTCTGTATGGCAGTACTGTGGGTGATGTTGTCTCTTGTGCACCTAAAAGGAAAGAAGCAAAAAGAACATCAGTATAATTGGCATTGTTGCAGTTCAATTAGAAGTACAGACAAGCAATATCATTTAGTGTGGCCACTGGTTACTCCCATTATTAAATAATTAACAATACAGTGTATCCATTCTTAAAAACAGAAAACCACACCAACATAAACTTTCATGGTAACGTACACTCAGGAAGGATAGGAAAGAGCAATGAAACATTCAGATGTAACTGTTTGCTTTATGTGCATCACATGAGATAAGGCACGCAGGGAGGTGCAGCTGACAAATGGCAATGGAATAATCCTTAGGCCATGAATGCTGTTGGGCACCTATAGTAACATGGGGTCGATTCATTGATGCCAGATGTTGTGAAAATGGCTTAAAAATAAATAAAAATGTAAAAGAAATGCAAAACAAATTTTAAAAAGTACAATAAATTAAAAATGTACAAATAAAATTAAAAAAATTAAAATTGGAAAAATGTATAAATAAGTGAAGTTATCCTCAAATATATAATAATAATTTATTAAACTACTATCTCATTGCTCAACCATCCATGCAAGTATAAGGCAAAGGGCCACACTGCCTGGGTGCACAAAATGACTGCCTGCCATTGCTACATGGTCAGCAATAACAACACTGAGCAAGAAGGCATTTGAAACAAAGAGAAGACATGCAGGCCTAAGGCAAAAAGCACACAGGCTGGCTATACAAAATGGCTGCCAGCTACGTGGTCTCAAGCAACAATAAGAAAGAAGGCATGGGGAAAAAACTAAAATGAACACATGCAGGTCTATGGGGAAACCTCACTGGCTAGTTACACAAAATGGCCACCAGCCACATGGTCACTCAGCCCCACACTCTTCAACGTCTACAAGAGCCCCCTCGCAACCATCGCACGCCAGCACAACCTCAACATCATCTCCTACGCCGACGACACCCAGCTGATCCTCTCCCTCACCAACGACCCCGCCACCGCCAGAGCCAACCTACACGAAGGGATGACAGACGTTGCCAAGTGGATGATGAACAGCCGCCTGAAACTGAACTCGGACAAGATGGAAGTCCTCATCCTGGGATCTTCATCCTCCGCCTGGGACGACTCCTGGTGGCCCCCCGCCCTGGGCAGCGCACCCAAACCCACAGACCACGCACGCAACCTGGGCTTCATCCTGGACTCCTCCCTCTCCATGACCAGACAAGTCAACGCCGTCACCTCGTCGTGCTTCAACATCCTGCGCATGCTACGTAAGATCTTCCGATGGATCCCCACCGAGACCAGGAAGACGGTCACCCAGGCCCTCGTCACCAGCCGTCTGGACTACGGCAACTCCCTCTACGCCGGAACCACCGCCAAACTCCAGAAGAGACTCCAGCGGATCCAGAACACCTCAGCACGACTCATCCTGGACATCCCCCGCCGCAGCCACATCTCCGGGCACCTGAGAGACCTGCACTGGCTCCCGGTCAACAAGAGAATCACCTTCCGGCTCCTCACCCACGCACACAAAGCCCTACACAACCAAGGCCCAGAATACCTCAACAGCCGCCTCAACTTCAACGTTCCCAAACGCCAGCTTCGATCGACCAACCACGCCCTCGCCGCCGTCCCTCGCATCCGAAGAGCCACCACAGGAGGAAGGTCCTTCTCCCACCTGGCCGCCAAGACGTGGAACTCCCTTCCGACCCACCTCCGCCTGACCCAGGACCACCTCGCCTTCAGGAAGCAGCTCAAGACCTGGCTGTTCGAGCAGTAGCAGACCCCCCCCCCAGCGCCTTGAGACCCGCCGGGTGAGGAGTGCGCTATATAAATGCTGTGATTGATTGATTGATTGATTGGTCACCACAAAAATAACCAGCAAGACGGTCTGGCCACAAACAAAGAACACATGCAGGCCTATGCCTGAATGCCTACGCAAACTGACTGCAAGCAACATGGCAAAAAGAAGCCGGAGGCCCAAAAAACAATGAACACATGCAGGCCTAAGGACACAGACTATACAAAATGGCCCCTGGCCGCATGGCATGTGGAACAAAGGGGAATGGTGAACTATGGCAAAACCCACACAGGAGGCAGTTATATAGAGAAAACACAGCATTGATCATTTCAGCAATGCCAAAAACGAAAATCAACAGGGCTAAAACATTTTACAACACACACCCTCCAAAGGCATTACCTCACCCATACACTGTTTGCAAGGGGAAAAAAAAGAAATATCACAAAAACATTTTTTTCTTTTTTTTCATGTTTGAATCCAATGTTATCCATGGCCTAGATGATGTTTCAATTTAACATACACAACAGAAACACTTGTGTTTCATGCACCCATGGCTAGCACTGGGCCTACTGGCTGCAAGGCCCATTACATTGGCAGACTAGATCACATATTACATTAAAAGAATACAGAAAATGTATCAAAAACATGGAGAAAATGTAATAAACTGTGCAACATTTTTCCTTTATAAAAGAAGAAAAATCACAGGAAAAAAACAACTACAACCAGCAAGAAGGCATGGCCATAAACAAAGAATACACGCAGACCTATAACAAAAGTACCCTGACTGCCTACACAAAATGGCCACCAGCCACATGATCAGAACACTGAAAAAAACAGCAAGAAGGCATGGCCACAGCAAAGAAGACATGCAGGCCTATGGCAAAAGTGGTCCGGTTAGCTACACAAAATGGCCACCAGCCACATGGTCACAAGCAACAACAAGCAGGAGGCCCAGGAAACAAAGAACACATGCAGGCCTACGGCAAAAGCACACTGGCAGACTATACAAAATGGCCACTGGCCACATGGTCACAACAGCAAGCAGGAGGCCTGGAAAACAAAGAATACTTGCAGGCCTATGAACACTTACTATACAAAAGGCCCCTGGCCACATGGGAATCACAGCTAAATGGTAGCCTATGGCAAGCACACACGCATACATACCAGACAAAAGAGGCATTGGTAACACAGGGAGCACAACATTAATTCAGCAAAGCCAAAACCAAAAATTAACAGGGACACATTTTTTTTTATAACAACACACATCCTCCAAAGGCATTTCACCACCTAAACAGTGTTTGCAGGAAGAAAAGAAACATGAAATACCACGAAAAAAGACATTTTAAATTTTAATCCAAATTCATCAATGACCTAAATGATGCTTCAATTCAACTCAACAGACACCACAGAAACAGTTGTTTCATGCACCCATGACTAGCACTGGGCCTACTGGCTGGAAGGCCCATTGGCAGGCTAGGACACCTAGGAAATTAAATCAATATTGCATATTTATTTTAAAAAACATGGAGAAAATGTAGTGAACTGTGCAACATATTTCCTTTATAAAAGAAGCCAAATGACTTACAAAGAAATCACTAGACCCCCACTGACACTACAGGTCACCCACCACAATAAATTCTTAAAAATCAATTAAAAGTACGAATAAATCCAGGTGCATGGCCCCTATTGAACAAACACAAGTTTTTCGAATTACTTGTGAAATCTCAAAAACAAAGTCCTTAAATTAAATGGTATAGGCAGCAGACCTAAAGAGTGATCCTTCCTGCTCCAAATCCAGAGGGAAAGCGGCCAGGAGATGGGAAAAGTACTGAGAGGAGGCTGCTGCCCAGGAACTGGTAGTTGGAGACTCTGGGGCACTTCCTTCCTTTTTCTTTTAAAACAAAATATTTTTATTAAGATTTTTTATATAAACAGCACAAAATTATATGACAGATTAAACCGTGAGGGTTAAGCAAATCTTATTAACAATCAGAAAGACAAACAAAAAATGTCATCCTGCTGCACAATCAATTAAAAAAAAGGCTCATCAGAATCACAATTTACCCAACAAAATATGCAAACTGCAATATTTAATATAGCTAGCAGTACCAATAGGTTCTCCCGCCCGGACAATCATTTAGGTCAGTGGTCATTAAGAACCTGAGACTCCTTCCAACTCACAATCGGAGCCCAAATGCGCCTGCCCAACAGTCTCCCTCTTTTTCCCTTTCTCTCATGAATGTCTCTTTCCAAAGGAAACATTGACAACAGCTATGCAAGCCAGTGCTGGAATATTGGCGGTACTGGATCTGACCAGGCAGAAGTGATGCATATCCGTACTACGGCCATAGCCAGGTAAAGGAAGCGATAAGATGGGTCTTGCGCTCCAAAGCTGCTAACCCCAAGAAGTATCAGAGCCGGGGTTAGCTTGACTTTCACGACAAGTATCAGAACAAGAAATTTCTCGATGGAATTTAACAAGGATTCAAGATGTGGACAGGATGCAAACATATGAGCTAGATCAGCATCCGGCGAGTAACACTGTGGGCATCTAACTCCTACCTGCCCCCCCCCCATTGTGCAATCTTCGCCGGGGTGTAATAAAGTGCAAAGATAGTCTTATAATGCTGAGTTTGAAGCCCTGCTGAGCAAACAACCATCTGACCCAGTTCTAAAGAATGAAGAAACTTCTCCGGTTCTACACCCAACCATTCTGCCCATTATCCTGCATGTTTTTCCAAATCATCTTGCTTGAGTGCTACTAATTCAGCATACACTATCTTTATAATGCAGTTCCTACCATCCCTGATAGCATCAATAACTTTGACTTTGCCAAACCTATTAAACCCCCACCTTCTTTCTAAAAAATATTTGCAACTGCAAATATTAAAAAAATACTCCTTTCAAGGCCAAACTCAGTCTGAATATCGTTAACTTTGCAGATTCCATCCATCCATATTAGATCCCTAGCATTCCGAACCCCATGCCTTGCCCACTCTGCCATAATTACATCAGAAAAAATTCCGGGAAGCATGGGATTTTTATACAGCTCAGTATAGCACTTAATCATCCCAAGACCAGTCTTCTTTTTAGGTGCAGCCCAGATTTTAAAAGTTGCCAACAAGGTCTAAGGTTTTGTCTTCTTATAATAACTGGGCTCACTAAATTTCATAAAGCAATTCTCTGCTTTTTGCCAAGCAATAGCTTATACACATCCAGGAGCTTTGCTTCGGCTCAAAATCTGTAGAGCACGCACCCCTATATTGCAGAGCCGCCGCCCAATAGTACGTTTTAAAATCCGGGACGGCAAAGCCGCCTCTTTCCCTACCCAATGACATAAACCTTAAGAGCCCTTCTGGTTTTCCCTTGTGCCCAGATAAACCAATTTACAATATTCTCCAGTGCCGCAAACCAATGTTTTTCAAATTCTAAAGGAATTGCCCTGAACAGGTAAAGTATTTTAGGTAAAAACACCATCTTTACCACATTGCAGCGTCCCACTAATGACATATGTAAATTGTTAAATCTGTCAAATCTATTTTGGCCTTCCCTATTACGGGCTCTATGTTCCTTGCCACTAGCTTCCCCAGTTCCGGCATAATATCTATGCCCAGGTAAACAGCTGATTAAGTTACTCGCGGGTCATCCCAATCCACATTCCTGTTCTTAATTATCCAGTTTTTTTGTTTATTTAATGCATACCCCGAGAATCTGGCAAAGTAAAAGTCATGTGCTTCCAACTCAAATGCAGCTAGCGTAGTTGGGGGATTTGTGGTGACAACATCATCTGCAAAGACCAATACTTTTGTTTCCAAACCCTGACAAACAATAGGCTTAACTTCATTATTAGCCTCCGGCAATTGTATTAGGGGATCTATATAGATGGCAAAAAGGAGAGCAGAGCACGGGCAGCCTTGTCTTGTCCCACGCTTTAAAAAAAAAAGGTGCAGTATAGCCCCCATTCAATCTTAACCGGGCTGTAGGTGCTCTATACAGAACCTGAATAGTTTCAAAGAATCCTCTCCCGAGGCCAAACCATCTCAAAGTCTCCCATAGATAGTCCCAGGAGACCCTATCAAATGTTTTTTCAGCATCCAAAAGCATAACGGCCAAAGGGTCCCCTGAAACCTCAGCTGCATCAAAAAGAGTTATTAACCGAAGGATGTGCTGTGTTGTTCCCCTCCCAGGTATAAACCCATGTTGACAGGTATGAATTGTTTTCCAAATAGTAGGATTTAATATTGTCGCCATAGCTTTAGAAAATATTTTGACATCACTATTCATAATAGTTATTGGCCTATATGACCCTAGACTCTAGGTGCCTTATCCTTTTTTTTTAAATTACAATATCTGCACCAGCCCATGACTTGGGAGCAGAACTACCCTTTTGGGCTTGGCAAATAATATCAACCAAATCAGGTCCAATTACATCCACAAAAGTTTTATAAAACTCTAGTGGGATCTGATCCGGACCAGCAGCCTTGCTAGAGGGTAAGCTACGCAATGCACCAGAAATCTCGTCCTGGTTCAGCACGGCCTCAAGAATCTCATTGTCTTCAGGGTCAATACTCTGCAAGGGGATTTTGCTTAAATACTCCTGAATTATTCTCTGCTCCATCGGAGGTTCCTCACTATATAAGCGTTGATAGAATTAACAGAACACTTCCCTGATTCCAGATGAGTCAGTCGTTATACTCGCACTATCATTCACAATTTCAAATATCTCTACTACTGTGTCTCAGTCTAACTGCAAGAGTATACCTCACCCGCTCACTGAACTCATAGCAATGATCTCTTTTTGCCAGAAAGCTTTCCGTAGCCTTAACAGCCATCCATTCTCCAACATCGGCCTTGACTAGGGCCAACTGGAGCAATATATCCTCGATTGATTTACTCATATTAATAGCTATAGCAAGTTCCTCCTCTATCCCAATTAAGGTTTTCCTAGTTGCTTCCTTTTGCTGTGCCATCTTCTTCTGCCGGTGCAAACTATAGCTCATTGTCTCACCTCTAACCCCCGCTTTAAATGCATCCCAAACTATCCCTGTATGTGCACTCTCCCTATCAATATCCCAGAATTCTTTGATATATCTGTTCATGTGGAGCACATATTCTGGATTCTTTTAAAGCCCCCTTTCAAAGGTCCAGGCCTGCTCGGGTCTTATTACCCCCCCCAAGTAAAAGCAACTGGAAGAACTAAGAGGTTATGGTCGAGAGTATCCTGGGATATTTCTCTATCCAAAACTTTGAAATAAAAAAAGTGACACAAAGTAATATTCAAGTCAAAAAACAGCCTTATGTGGTGCCAGAAAGAACGTACTACCAGGATCTTTGGGCTTTAAATACGCCCATGTATCAGTAAGTCCATTGACCCTAACTAAATCCGTCAGGGCTTTAAAAACCCTCCTTTTTTGGCCAGAATATCCACCTCCCAGATTGCACCACAGTCCACCCAACCCATTAAAATTAAAATCCCCACAGACTATTACAGGAGTGGGCCATGTTGCGAGGTCTGTATCCAAAGATTCAAGAGCCTCCGGGTCGTCACTGGTTGATCCATAAACAGAGCAAAGTGTAAGCATTTCACCTCCCCATGAGCATTCGACCATAGCCCAACGGCCCAATCTATCAGCTAGTTTTCTATTAACCATTATATCCCTCCTTAGATTAAAAATAGCAACCCCTCTTGTTCTAGTACCTTGCTTGGTATTAACCATAAGCTTATATCCAAGCTGATCTAGAATGTTACCTCTGGTTCCCTCTTTGTGGAACTCTTGGATACAAAGTATATTGATTCGTAAGGTTTTAAATAAAATTGCAACCTTTTGCCATTTAGCCCGCAGACATTAATTGAAGCTATTCGCAGACTCCATATTGCAAAAATTCCTTCTAAAGACCATCATGTTTGCATCTTTAATTCAACAAAAAATTAGTCTTCCAAAGCTCATTTTCTTCCCATTACCGTAACTATTTACAAAAGTTTCCCTCACGTATTGTACTGTGCAATATTGTGCTGTGCCCATACCTACCACACCCCTCCTACACATCCTACCGGAAAGCCACCGCCCACCCCCCATACAACCCTTACAGCCAGATAGGTCGAGCATGACCTATGTATGGCAGCCAACCTCACATCTCAAGTCGCAGCAGTCCCCCTCCCCCCAAAAGCCCCATAGCACCATATAAACCCACCCCTAGTTACAATCTAAACCTAGAAATATAAGAAGAAAAAAAGAACAATGGGGTTATACCAGCTCAAGTATAAGCTTCAGGTCACCACAGCACAAAACCCTGATTCAAAATCAAAATCAATAATCAATCGGCAGTCGGACCCCCGTGCGATATGGGGCCTGTTCTAACCCTCCCCCTTGCATCCTTAGGTAATGTATTCCTGTGCCTTGACTTCAGAGAAGAACATTCGCACCTTCCCATTCAGGATAACCTTAAGCCGGGTTGGCAATAACAAAAATGTATGAACATAACAGGGATTGGAGGGTCCAAGGGAATATTTACCGACCACACACAGCTATAGCCCCCAAAATAGTACACTGTATAACAACAAAGAATAGCGGTGGGTCAAAAAGAACAGAAAATGACTAACTATGCAACCGACAACATGAAGCAATTCGACAATATTTAGTGACATAACTTCACTAAAATCAGTATGGTACTTCATTCATGTTTGAAGAAAATACCCATCAGTAGTCGACCTGTACCGCCCTTTTCATCATGTGGGTTCCTTCATACCACGAAGGAGCCCAGTGATAAGTAACCGGTTTGTATAGGCGGCAGGAGACTACTGTTAAGCAGTGCATATAAACTATGTGATGAGTGAAAAAGTGAACAAGTGCTATTTGAAGATTAAAATTAGATAGACAGGAGGAAATATATTATGGACCAGTTTAAAATATATTAGTAGCTATTAGTTAAAACTACTAACATCGCACTACTTTTTTATTGATTTAGAAGCAGTGAGGGCCTAATTAAATAATCTTTCCTCCTGTCTATCTAATTTTAATCTTCAAATAGCACTTGTTCACTTTTTCACTCATCACATAGTTTATATGCACTGCTTAACAGTAGTCTCCTGCCGCCTATACAAACCGGTTACATATCACTGGGCTCCTCTCCATTCTAATATTCTAAATACTGGTGCAAACAGCCTTCCTTTGTGGTATGAAGGAACCCACATGATGAAAAGGGCGGTACAGGTCGACTACTGATAGGTATTTTCTTCAAACATGAATGAAGTACCCTACTGATTTTAGTGAAGTTATGTCACTAAATATTGTCGAAATGCACATGTTGTCGGTTGCATAGTTAGTCATTTTCTGTTCTTTTTGACCCACCATTATTCTTTGTTGTTATACAATAACAAAAATGTCTCACAGCCCATCCCCTGAAAAGGAGTAATCAGCTTCCGGAGTCTCCATCTCCGCTCAACCGTGGCATGGCAGAAATCAGGGCGGGCAAAGAAGGTATGTCCCTCATGAGTCCGTTTGGAATCTGGTCTCGCCGTGTCAATTATGGCCTGTCTTAAAAGAAAGTTCCCAATATAAATTAAAATTGCTCTTGGTCGCTCCCCTTGACTAGCTGCGTTGGTTTTCCTCCAAGTCATTAGAAATCGATGTGCCAGCTGTACCTCCACCTCCCAGTTCCAGTGGGCAAGATCGGGAAAGGCTCCTTTCAACAAAGAGACAACAAAGAACATGATATTTTCCCCTTCAACGTTTTTTGGCGGACCTAAAAGCCGTACATTGTTTCTGCATTTCCTATTTTCAAAGTCTTCAAGCTTCCAGCACATATCCAAGGTTTACTTTTCCTGGGATTCCTTGAATACCTGACACTTGCCAACTTCCTCCTCCAAGACAACAGTTCTGTCTTCCACATGGGTAACCCTTTCAGCCATATCTGTGCACAGCTTATTTACTTTGCGGATGGACCCCTGCAATTTTTTTGTGGCTTGAAGTGATCTTCGGCTCTCTAGTCTAGCCTCCCCCTACTTTTGCTTGAGAGTAGCATACAGTAACTCTAGTGTGGGTGAAGCAGCAGCAGATTCAGAGCCAATGGGACCAATGGAGCCTCCTTGCGCAGCAACCAGTGAGTCAGTTCCATAGGTCATACTTGCAGTCATAGTTGTGGCAGAGTAGTCCCATTCCAGTTTATGAGCCATGGCTGAGTCTGATTTAGCGAGTCTAGCTCTGGACCCTGCTTGTCGTTTCGGAGCCAAGGACCTACTAGGATGTGTTTTTTGTGTAGTAGAATATTCGCCCAAATGTGTCTCATCAGAGGTATTGGGATTACTGGGCATGGGCGATTCCGAGTCATCATTAGGTGAATAGAACTTGTCCACCTCTGGGACCCCAAGGGTGTTTTGGACCACAATGGGATCAGGATCTGGCCAACAGTATTGCCAACAGCGTTGCCCAGAGATACGGCCATATGTGAGGCGTCCATTAAAGAGACAGGGCAAATATTGCCAATCAAACCACCTTCCACGGTAGAAACCATTATCGCCTGGCCCACCATAAAGAGCATTGGCATTAGCATTAACCTGGGGGGGGGGGCGATCACCAGATTCCAAGGGCTTCCATCTCCACTCACGGTCTCACCCTGTTCTCCCAGTGGCTCTGAGGAAGGCGGCAGCGGTGGCTGCAGAATCCTGCTCTGGTCCGGGTTGTGCAGTCAGCCCCACTGCGTGCTTGATCGTAGCAGAAAGTTGAGGAGAGCTAGTCAAATTGGTCTCTGCCATGGCAGCCTCCGTCATACCTGGTGCTGTGGTCTCCGTTGAGCTGGGGGTTTTCTGCCCTCCGAGAGAGGTGGCAGAAGCTGCAGCTGTAGCTTACATGAAAGCTTCCACAGCGGTCGGCTGCGTCAGAGAGCCCTCCACAGCTGCTGCGAAGGCACGGAGATGATTTCCGCCTGCCACACAGGCATCCTTTGACTTTGTCCCGCTTTCATCACCCTTTTTTGACTGGCACCATGGCAGGCTTGACTGGGTCTCCTCACAGCCTCCGCTGGGGGGTCCTTAGCTGCCTTTTTGACAGTATTGCTGGTTTTAGGGGCCATAGCTTGCTGACTGCTCCAGCGGCACCTCTGGAGACACAATGATAGCAGTCGGAGAGTCAAGACAAATCCACTTGATCTCCGCAGGCGTCCGCAGCATCCAAACCCCAGCAGTTGAACCAGTGAGTCCAACAGGTAAGTGTGCGGTACCATTTTATCCCATAAGCTGCACATCCTTGGGTACCTCAGGGGGAGTGGAAACTGCGGCAGCTCTCACTGAGGTCAGTCAGCAGCCATCTTGCCTCTGTGATCTGGTGTTTTGATGCAAGTACCGGGGCTCTTCCTTCCAGTTGTAAAAAAGGACTCCTCGCACAAAATAAACAATGCCAAAGGCCATTCTAGGAGTTTTTTTTACACCAGTTTCTCATTTAGGGAAGATTTTTATACTTCTCGAGGAAAGAATCCTCCCCAGATTGCAGCTGCGCTAGATCCTGCACTTTCGGGATTGCATACAGCAGAAAACATTGGCTGAAACTCGCTGCCTCACCCGAATGACATGTTGGGAACTGCAAAATCTTGTGAGAGCATGCGGCTGGCTCGCAAATCTTCTGGTGCCCGCGAACGACTCTGAAAATCTCATCGGCGAGTGCCTGGCAAGTCTCTCATGCATGTGTGAAAGCACATTTAGAGTACGCGAACAAAAATAAAGTACATGGAGAACGAAGAGTTACCAATAAACTCTAGCAGAGCGGAGGTTTGTGCCCAGACCTTGTCATATTCCTTCTAATCTATAAGTTAATATAGTTTTCCCTGAGATAGTTTGGAGTCCAGAATATGGTAAACTTCATAATCTTGTTGGCCATTAGTCAGAACGGGTGGGGTATCTTTTTATGTGGCAGGGTGGTATGGCTTGATCAGCGAAACGTGAAGCACAGTGTGGATAGTGTATTCAGGGGGAAGATGTAGCTTGACATTGACTGGATTAATTATCTTGATAATGTCATAAGGACCTATAAACCGTGGTAGTAGTTACCCTGGGCCTTCAAGTTGTCGGTGTCGTGTTGATAGCCATACCTTGTCTCCTTCCTGTATATAGGTGCTGGGGTTCTATGCTTGTCAGCTTGTGCCTTCATGACCAATTTGGCTTTTGCTAAACTGGGCCTAGTGTATTTTTGAATCTCATGCAATTGTTCTAATCTTTATGTCACTGAAGGTAGCTGTCCCAGGGGGGCCGGGGTAACAGGGCCTTCCGTTAAGATAGTCTGACTGACAGGGGGTTTGGGAGTAAACAGAAACACCGGCTCCTTGAGTAAGGGTTTAAGTGAGGGCTTTATTGGGATATAAGTCTTTCGTTGTAAGGTAGCTGCTTGGTCCCTGGAATGAGCTGCGGGATCAGAGGGGATGGTAGACTGCTCCAGTGTGCTTTATTCTCCCAGGGATGGCGACGGGTACTGGTGGGCTCCGGTATGGGGACGTCTCTCTCCCCGCTCTCCTCAGCTCCGGTGCAGGAAAGAAAGGAAAACCGGATCAGGTGACTGGTAAAGACCTTACACATTAGTCAGGGCCGGGGGTGAGGGGAACCAGTGACAGTATTGCTCAAAGGTTCTATGTACAGTCCGTGAGGTAGGAGTGCTCGTGAAGGGAAGGAAGGGGAACTGTACAGGGTGCTTTACAAATCTACACACGGGGCTGATTCTTTCTCCCCACCCAGCCCACCATACGACCCCGTACCTCTTGAAGCCACGCTCCTCCTGTGGGAACGTGGCGGGGCGAAGCGTAGGAACGTTGGCCTCCTGGCATCGGGACCCCAGTTTCTTCTTTCTCCTCCGTGTCCTCAAGGTCTCGTCGTGCTCCCGCTCCGACTCCTGCTCCAGACTCCTTCAGGGAAACACCGTTCGTCCTCTCTCTCCAACTTCCTCCTTTTGACGGTTCGACGCTGCTGATGAGCGTGGTCTCTTCCTCGCGGTCCGGACAGTTAAAGGGGACATGCGTGTGGAGAGCAGCCGGCCAGCCCGACTCCTAGTCTTCTGTCCAAGTGCATTCTGGTAGCTGTTGGGAAAAGGGGCAAGGTGAGAGGGGGGTGGCGGACCACCAGTCTGTGGTTGTTGTCGTGTCCTGTCCACACGCCCTGTCACATACCTCCCCCCCTGGCATCTCCCGCTCAGGGAGAGGAAACACGCGGGAAAGGAAGTCCGCATTACCGTTTTCTTTCCCACTTCGGTGGTTTACCGAAAATGAGTATGGATGTAAAGACAGGAACCACCGTAACACTCGGGGGTTCTGGCTGCTATTCTGGTGTATCCACTTCAGGGGGGCATGGTCCGTATGAAGGATGAATGGTTTCCCCTCTAGGTAGTACCTCAATTTCTCAACTGCCCACTTGATGGCTAGGGCCTCTCTCTCAATGGTGGAATATCTGCACTCCCTGGGGAAGAGTTTTCTACTCACGTACAGTACCGGGTGTTCTATCCCTTCCTCGTCTACCTGGGACAACACTGCGCCAATCCCCACATTGGAGGAGTCTGTGGCTAATACAAAGGGCTTCGTATAGTCGGGGGATACCAGGACTGGGGCTGTGGTCATCGTGCTTTTTAAAAGCTGAAAAGCTCTCATGGAGTCTTGGGAGGGGTGAGAGTATTCTCGGAGCTTGGTGTCCTTTCGGAGCAGGTTAGTTAGGGGTGCTGCCACCTCGGCAAAGTTGGGTATGAACCTACGGTAGTATCCTACCAGTCCTAGGAAGGCCCTTAGATCCCTTTTGTTAGCCGGAAAGGGGACCTTAGCTATCGCTCGGACTTTCTCGCATTGGGACGCTATGGCGCCCTCCCCCAAGACGTATCCCAGGTAGTTTACGCTGTTGAATGCTGCTCTGGACTTTTGGGAGTTGATGTGTAATCCCGCCCTTCGTAGCGCGGTGAGTATGACTTGTAAATGGAGCAGCTGTTCGGCCCAATCTGGGCTATAGATGACGATGTCGTCCAGGTATGCCGAGCTGAACGAGACGTATGGTTGTTACACCTGGTTCATGAGGCGTTGAAAAGTAGCCGGGGCCCCATGGAGTCCAAAGGGGAGGACCATGAATTCATATAGACCGTCATCCGTAATGAAGGCTGTTTTCTTCATGTCCTCCTCACGAAGAGGCACCTGGCAATACCCCTTTGTGAGGTCTATGGTGGTGATGTATCTGGCGTTGCCTATTTTTTCGATCAACTCGTCCACGCGAGGGATCGGGTAGGTATCGAAGTGGGACACAGCGTTCAGGGCCCTAAAGTCCATACAGAAGCATTTGGAACCGTCTGGCTTGGGTATCATAACGATAGGGGACGACCAGTGGCTCTGGGATGGTCGAATCACTCCCAACCGAAGCATGTCGTGGACCTCCCTTCTCACCGCTTCTCTTCGTGCTGCTGGTATCCTGTAGGGTCTTTGTTTTACGACTTTCCCTGGAAGGGTGTCGATGCGGTGTTCGACTAGGCTAGTTCTCCCAGGTATGTCCGAAAACACGTCGGAGAAGGACTCCAAGACTTTTGCCAGCTCTGTTTTCTCCTGGGATGTCAACCCCTGGTTCACTACCAGCTGATCCAATGTTGAGGAACTGGGGGTAGTTGAAGGGGTGACAAAATGACTGGCCCGCGGTAAGGTCCCCAACCATTCCTTCAACATATTGATATGGTATGTTTGTGTTTTTGTGGACGACAGGCGTAGTCTGTAGGTAGTGAAAACACATAAGGGGTGCTAAGGTCAGTAGTAGCCTCAAATGTCTAACGTGTACCACAAAGTTAAAGATATAGACTGTGAAGGTGAGAGAGGAAAGCAGAAGTGAACCCATCAGCCCACCCATTGGCGGAACTTCATCATCTGGGTTTAAGAAGCACCAGCTTGGTATCCACTAGGTGTCTCACCTTGAGAATGTGAGTACAACAACTAGTGTAAATTACGCCAGTGATAGAAATCTGGGTAATGTTGTATGGAGGGCGGTGGGGAGTGAAGAAAGTTGCAGTGTACAAAGCATAAGTGCTATTGAGAAGGTGGTGAAATAAAATTGACTAACATGGTGCCTAATAAACCTTTATTCAGACGGTCACCACGGTGCCAACATTAAAAGCAGAGTGTGAATGGATGTAAGCATATATTACCATTCATGAGTGAATCAATCGGTCGACATGTTTCAGCCTAAGAAGGCTTTCTTCAGGACCTAATAGGACACTACTGCAACTGTGATAGTGAAGGTAAAAGTACATACCATGCCAAAGACAATAACCTACCAGTTGTATGTGAATAAATTGGTAGGAGATGAAGTCATGGTATTTTGAAACCAACTGCTCCTAAAACACAAAAACAGTGTATACAAACAAACAGGTACACATATTGTGAATGCTAACAAAACATAATGGGCTACAGAGACATTGCTCTATTACTGTCAATTGATTAGTTAATTAATCACTCACCCGCAATTTTGCTAGGAGAAGGCCTCACCTCGCCTGGCGCTCGCTCAGGACAAAGAGGCCCCGCTCTAGTAAGAAATAAAGAAACACCAACAAAAAAACTGATTATGCTGGGAACATATCTATTTCTTTAACCACTTGGTGTTTGAGAAGGCGAATGTGGCAGGACAATAGTATTCGCCGGCCTTATTAAGTCGATGATGGGATGTAAATAAAAATAAAGAGTTTCTGCTAACAGATTTCTTGTAAGCTATTTAATGGTTCAAGCTCACCACATGTATCATAATGAACAGGCAAGAGCAGACACCATATTAAATCTACTTGTGTCTGGTGAGTAAATTCGTAAAGCTTAAGTAGATTCACGATATATAGCTTACGAACATGGACAAAAGTGGAGAAAATTGAAAGCATGCCTGTAAAATCGAAGAGATAGCAAACATGCCAAGAATTCCCTCGGGGGATACAGCAACTGGCTAAGAGCCAAGAGCTAATAAGCACTCACCTGTCCGTCGGTACCTCGAATCCCTTCTGAGTCGAGGGGAAGGTAACTCGACGGACAGGGAGGTCTGTTTAAATGTCGGTGTAGCGGACCAGATAGTAAACACTCAATAGTGTCGTCCCCGACTTGAAAACAAGGCCAATTCGCGTCTCGCCGAGAACTGGATAAGTGCAGAGGCTAAGAATTTCGTCCAGACAGCTGATTGGGTAAGAGCGTGTATGGGCAGTATTGATTGGTCGAATCATTAGCCAATCGAGCAAAAGGCCCCTCGAAGCGGACTCGTACGCCATGTAGGAAACCGCATCATTCTTGATTACTATGCTACAAGAAAACTCATTGGGAAGTAGCTTAAGAATAGTAAATTTCGAGCGCGTTTACATAAACCTGTGAACATGTAAACACGTAAATGCGCGCCTCGCAAAAAGCTGGATGGATGCAGAGGTTGAAAAATGCGTCCAGACTGCTCATTGGTTAAGGACGTGTATGCGTGGTAGGGATTGGTCGAGTCACTAGCCTATCGAGGAGCGAAACCCTCGGAGCGGACTCATCTACCTTTCATAAAACCACATCGTTTATGATGTATTGGTTACAAAAGGTTTTCGTTTTGAGAAATAAGCTTAGCACCTTCAATGCTATGGAGATTTTTCTCCTACGCTGAAGATCCTTATTTCCCATTATTCATGACAAGGTCAGCTCGTCATAAGCACACGTTCAGTGTACTGCATGACGAGCTGACCTTGTCATTAGCATCGAAGAGGTTAAAGATATTGTATTATGTTTAGTTGTGACGCGAACGCGTATTAGCAGTGCTGATCGATAAATGCACCTTATTCTACGCACGTAACCTACTACACAGGCCAGCTCGTAATGCATCTACTGCATTTATGCGTCGTGGCCTCCAATGTCATATCTTTAATACATGGGAAAAAGAAATGTGAGGAGTGTGTGGGCTACGATAGCGGACAAACTAAACCTGATAGGATAAGAAGTTAACCAGTCCTATCGTGCAACCTGTCTTGGGCGCCAAGAAGGGAAGCCCAAGCAATATCCTCAATGGTCGAAGTTCATCATTGCGGGGGGTCCTTGTTTCAATGAGAAACAGAGGGGCTAAGTGTGTTTATATTCCTGTGTGTATAAAAGCCCCTTAACGGCATCCATCTAGAAAACTATGGGGAGATTAATTTGACCATAGTGTGAAAAGAATTGTCAGGCAGTTGATAAAGGTAAGATGCATAGAGGTTTTGGTACTCTTATTAATGTAAGTGAGCTATAATTGAAGGGCAAAAAGGAATATGTACAAAATAAGAAGTACCGAAGACATATAGGGCAGAGGCTGCGAGAGCATGGATTGATTGTTGTAAACATGATCTCTCAGACGATGTGCTGAGCTCTCTAGATTTGGAGATGTGCTGAGCTCTCTAGATTTGGATCCATGGAATCTCGTCATTCAGCCCTCCTGTTGCGCAATTCAGCCTAAAAATCCACTTCTGTTCCTTAACGAACAGATAGTGTGAAACATCACTGATGTGTGGTGGAATGAAAGGTTTTTCAATCACCATCCACTTCAAGTCTTCAACGTTATGTCTCATGGTAAGAAAATGGTTAGTGAGACGTGTAGCCTGGCGATTGTACCTAATGGTGCTCTTGTGCTCCAGTATCCTAAGTCTCACCTTTCTTGTTGTCATCCCTATGTATCGTAGGGAACACGGACAGGAAATCATATATATCACCTTTTCGCTGTTACAATTAGTGTGATGTTTTAAGATCCAGGGACGTGCTGTGCCGATGTCCACTGTCAAGGTTTTCTCAGTTTGGGGACATACGGAACAGCAACCACAGGGATGGTGACCCTGAACTGGCGGAAGGTTCCATAGGGTGTGAATGGACTCCTTTGGAAGCATACGCGGTCTAGTATGTACTGGGCCGTCACAGAGATTTTGGCTCCGCTTGAATGAAAACATTGGGCAAGGTATAGAAACTCCTGCGGTGTTAAGAATTCTCCAATGTTTTCTGATGATTTTTTGCACTTGAGTCGAAGCCGTGCTGAAGGTGGTTACAAATGTCAAGTTTTCCAGAGGAGGTTTAGAAACTGGTGGAGCAAGCAGGGCATCACGATGATTGTTGGAAGCCCTCTTTTTTGCCTTATGTATGATGGAGGATGGATAGTGTGCTTCCTCAGTTTAGTGCTCAGATCCTTCGATAGGTCTACATAGTCACACATTTCTGTACAGTTTCTACGTACCCTAAGGAACTGGCTAAAAGGCAGGTTTTCCCGAAGAGAACGTGGATGATGACTTTGGAATTGGAGCAATGAATTTCTCGCCATGGGTTTGCGATAAAGTTTGCTGGCCAAATGGCCATCTTTTGGGAAAATAAGTAAATCCAAAAAGGGGAGTTCTGTCTTGCTATATTCAAGAGTGAATTTAAGAAATTGATTTTGGGCATTCAGCCAGGTCTGGAAAGCAAGTACAGATGTGATGTCCCCACGCCATATCACCAAGATGTTGTCGATATACCTTTTCCACAATAACATTTGTGTGGAAAAAGGATTGATGGAATCGAATATAGACTGTGTCTCAAAATGGTGGACATAGAGATTCGCCAGGCTGGGGGCGAAAACGCTCCCCATTGAGGTACCAGAGATTTGTAGGTACAGTGAATCCTCGAATTGGAAGAAATTCTCGGTCATGGCCATCCTGGCCAGCTCCATAATAAAATTGACCGGAGTGATGCTTGTAAGATCTTGAGATTGTAACAGATTTCTGATTGTAAGCAAAGTTTCTTCCTGGGGGATACAGGTATAAAGTGATTCCACATCGAGACTGACCAAAAGGTCAGTCTCGATGTTGAAATCAACATCTGGCAAAAGGCGCAATACGTCCTTTGTGTCTTGTAGATAAGTGGGCATGGTGCTCACTATGGGGCGCAAGAAAAAATCCACAAAGGTGGAGAGGGGTTCAAGTAGCGAACCAATACCAGATATAATTGGTCGCCCAGGAGGAGGTCTAGTTGGTTTGTGAATTTTCGGTAGGGCGTAGAAATATGGAGTCACTGGGTGGGTGGTGATCAGAAATGAAGCCTCATGTGGTGTGATCCAGCCCTCCGCGTTGGCCTCCTCTACTAAGTTCTTAATCTCAGATGTAAGTCTGGTAGTGGGATCTTCAGTAAGAAGAGTGTAGGAGTTGGAATCACTTAGCTGTCTTAAGCATTCTGCTCGATAAGAAGTGGTGTCGAGAATCACTATTGCTCCCCCCTTGTCGGCAGGTTTAATAGTAATAAGGCTATCTTTGGACAAGGTATTAATTGCCAGTTTCTCAGCTCTGGAAAGATTCTGTAAGGTGTCATGCTTGGATAGATTCAAAGAACCGATCTCGTGAGTCACTGCTTTCTCAAAAGCACCCACCATTGGAGGTACTTGGTGAGGTAACGGGGTGAAGGTAGATTTCTTTTTCAGACCAGTGTTCACAACTTGCTGTTCTTGATCAGTACTTTGATCTAAAAAGAAAAAGTGCAGCCGCACTTTTCTGAAGAATTTTTCAACTTCAGTTCTTAATTGGAAGGCGTCACCACTAAAGGTGGGGACAAAGCCCAGTCCTTTATTAAGAACTTGGTGCTCTGTGGAAGTGAGTGTTCGCGCACTGAGGTTGACTACCAAGTCATCTGTGCTGCCTCGGGTGATTATTGTTGACCCCGTCAATTGCGAGGTGGGACAGGTTCCTGTTCGTCTGCCCACTGTACTGTCGACTGCCCTCTTCGTTTGCCTCGGTTCCAGCCACGACCTTGCCCTAAAAAAGTCTGGCCGTCAAAGAATGGTTGAGGTTGAGGGCGATATTGTGCCATGGGGTAAGGAAATTGTGGATAACCCCAAGGTGCTGGGGGCCACCAAGGCCCTGGTTGAAATCGATTACCTTGTCCTGTCCTTCTGCGATTTGGTCGATTATATTGACCTCTACCTCTAAATTGAGTAGAATCACCCATGCCTGGGTCTGATGTATTTGAATCAGAATCTGAGGAAGATGTGGAGTAATTAGATCCATATCTTTGGCCTTTTTTGGTAAATCGGGTGGTGTGTAGTTGTCGCTGGTATAAGGGTAGATTTTCTCAAAAGAAAACTTATCCAGATCCTTTTTGAATGTATCTATCTTCGCAAAAAAGATAGACTCTTTGTATTCTTTAATGGTTTTGAAGGTAGTCTGTAGGTAGTCTGGCCGATGGCTTCGATGACCTGGAAAGGGCCTTGCCACTCGTGTTTGGTTTTGTTGCTTATGGATGGCAGCAGTACTAGAGCCCACTTTCCTACGCCGATTCTTCTCAGCCTCTTCCCCTTATCGTAATTCTTTTTATATCTCTCTTGTTGTTGTTCCAGAGTGGTGTGCGCCAGTTCTCGTAGCTTCCCCAGTTTGGTTTTTAGCTGGGTGGTATATTCCAGCATGCTCTTCCGTTCTTGGGTTTCTTCGTTTTCCCACATGTCCTTCGTCATCTCAAGGAGGGACCGGGGAAGTCTTCCGTATAATAGTTCGAAGGACGAACAACCCAGGCTACTCTGCTTCTGGGCCCTTATGACGTACAAGGCGAGGGGTAGCAGCCGGTCCCATGTAGGTCCTTCGGCGCTCAGCATCTTTTTCAGGGTTGTCTTAAGAGTCTGGTTGTACCTCTCAATGAGACCGTCGGTCTGGGGGTGGTACACCGAGGTCTTCAGATGCCTGATGTCTAGAGTGCATCATGAAAGAGGTGGTATGCACACCATTTTTTGAGGGTTAATCTTATAAGCAACCTTATTTAACATATTGCGTGCAAACCAGGGATGTGCAAGCCCTAGCATTGTAATTAATACAAAATGTGGGGAGCGCAGATACTACGCTCCACTCCCTAGTGCACTGCATAACTGGATGAACTGTGGACAAACAACAGCCCTCCTAATATAATCTGGGATGATTATACTTTTAATCCAGCATTTCTATCAGAACAAATGTCCCTTTTAAGAAATTAATTAGAATTTTTTATTGTATCAAATGTATCTAACGCATTAGTTGTGTATGCTTATATGTATTTGATCCATTGTTTTATCAATATAATTAAATTTTTATATATCAGTAAAGTCTAGTATTTTGGGTGTTGGCTTATGTATACCCTGTCCTTTGAATAGCCTTTGTTTGTTTTTGTAATTTTTGGCCTGGGTTTATACCTTTGTATTGAACTATTTCCCTGACCCAGGATCTTTATCCTCACCAGGGGGTCCCTGATATACTACATGATGTCTAGAGTGGTACATACTTCCTTCATTAGCTTGGAGGTGAAGGGGGTCCCCTGGTCCGTAAGGACCTCTTTGGGAAACCCCACGTGCGAGAACAGTTCTACAAATTTCTCGGCGATTGCAGAAGTGGTGGTGGTCCGTAAAGGAAAGGCCTCCACAAACCGGGTGGCGTAGTCGACGAGGGCGTACAGGTGTCCTCGCCCCGTCTTCGGCAGTGGTCCTATGATGTCCATGCCGACCCTTTCGAAGGGGATTCCTATGATGGGCATCCTTTGTAGGGGCGCAGCACTGGTTCGATGGGTGTTTCTTCTTTGACATACCTCACATTTTGCGCAGAAATCCTGAACATCCCGATATATCCCAGGCCAGAAGAAATGTCGAATGATGCTTTCCGTGGTTTTTTCCTTGCCTGCATGGCCTGCTGTCAGATGGGCATGAGCGAAGAAGAGTAGTTGTTCCCGGAAGGAGAGGGGTACCACCAATTGTAGTCCTCCATCGTGCTGGGCCTGGCGGTATAGCAAGTCGTTCATAAGCAAGAACCGGGGATACGTCTGGGGGTTGACTCCATCAGTGGCATGGGCGCTTTCCCATGCATTGACGAGGGTCCTGTCTTCTCCCTGAGCAAAGCGAAAGCTCCTATCAATCACCCAGGGTTCGGGGGATAGATAGGTGGGCAGGGCCCCTCCCTGTTCTGGTCTGGACAGGGTCTCCCTAAAGAGGGAAAGGAAGTCAGGATTATCCGTCCCCAGAATCATGTCCTCGGGGAAGGAATCCACCACCCCCACCCGGACCGTACAGGGTTCTCTCTCTGGTAGGACTATGGTAATGGACGCTACAGGGTAGGGCTTCACATCCCCTTGTACGCAGCGGATATATACAGGGTTCTGGGGGATAATCTGGTCGGGGCTGACAAACCGCACCTGGATCACCGACTGTCGGCACCCTGAATCCAGTAAAGCCCTTACCCTAAAACCATTCATCCTCATACTCACATAGAATGTGCTGCCCATTTCCGCTGAGTACATCACAGTTTTCGGGAGATAGCCGACCTCCATGGGCTCATCCTGGGCTTTTTTTCGGGGGCACATTCTCGCTATGTGGCCCCACTCCCCACACTCGAAACACTGGGGTCCTTTGGTCATGGGGGACATCATTCCTGTCGGTCGAAGCAGTTTGGGCACCTCGTTTCCTGCTTTGGGTCTTTTTTCTATTTTCAGGGGAGGTAGGGTTTTGTGGGTCTTTTCGTGTTCCCAAGGGCTAGTCTTTGGCTGAGCCCAAGCATAGTGAGCAGCCATTTTGATGGCTTGGTCTATATCAAGCCCAGCATGTTGGCGTAGCCAACGTTGGGTGGCATATGGCAGAGCTTCCATGAATTGCTCTAAATACACTTTATTTAGTATCTCTTCCTTGCTGCAGAGATCTGGTCGTAGCCACTTGTCCGCGGCCATCCGTAATCTGAAGAACAGGGTCTTCGGGTTCTCACCGGAGACCCCTCTTTACTTCCGAAAGCGCACGCGGTACGCCTCTTGGTCCAATCCAAGATGGTCCAGGATAACCCCCTTAATGATAGCATATGCGGTGTTCCCCAGAGGGTTTGCGGCCTGATACGCCGATTGGGCTTCTCCAGTAAGGAGCGGAGCAAGAAAGAACGGCCACTTCTCCTCGGGCCACCCCATAGCACGGGCGGCCCTTTCGAAGTTCAAGAGAAACGCATCGGGGTCCTCCCCGTGCAAATACTTTTGCAGGGCTACGCCGGTAGGATGGGGTTGTGCAGACGCACTTCTCCGGGGATGACCTGGGTGGGAGGCGGCACATTCCTAAGGCTGTCAATCTGGGCCGTGATGGTAGTCTTGAAAAGTTCTCTATCCGCCTGCGCGGAGGTGAGTTGGCGTTCTACGGCCCACCCCAACTTTTCCTGGCCTTTGATTATGTGCTCGATTAGGGCCTCCATCTTTAGGTTGCGGATGGATGGTGGTGGATATCCCACTTCTGACACCAGTTGTCCCAGGGGGGCCGGGGTAACAGGGCCTTCCGTTAAGATAGTCTGACTGACAGGGGGTTTGGGAGTAAACAGAAACACCGGCTCCTTGAGTAAGGGTTTAATTGAGGGCTTTATTGGGATATAAGTCTTTCGTTGTAAGGTAGCTGCTCGGTCCCTGGAATGAGCTGCGGGATCAGAGGGGATGGTAGACTGCTCCAGCGTGCTTTATTCTGCCAGGGATAGGGACGGGTACTGGTGGGCTCCGGTATGGGGACGTCTCTCTCCCTGCTCTCCTCAGCTCCGGTGCAGGAAAGAAAGGAAAACCGGATCAGGTGACTGGTGAAGACCTTACACATTAGTCAGGGCCGGGGGTGAGGGGAACCAGTGACAGTGTTGCTCAAAGGTTCTATGTACAGTCCGTGAGGTAGGAGTGCTCGTGAAGGGAAGGAAGGGGAACTGTACAGGGGGCTTTACAAATCTACACACAGGGCTGATTCTTTCTCCCCACCCAGCCCGCCGTACGACCCCGTACCTCTTGAAGCCACGCTCCTCCCGTGGGAACGTGGCTTGGCGAAGCGTAGGAACGTTGGCCTCCTGGCTTCGGGACCCCAGTCTCTTCTTTCTCCTCCGTGTCCTCAAGGTCTCGTCGTGCTCCCGCTCCGACTCCTGCTCCAGACTCCTCCAGGGAAACGCCGTTCGCCCTCTCTCTCCAACTTCCTCCTTTTGACGTTCCGACGCTGCTGAGGGGCGTGGTCTCTTCCTCGCGGTCCGGACAGTTAAAGGGGACGTGCGTGTGGAGAGCAGCCGGCCAGCCCGACTCCGAGTCTTCCGTCCAAGTGCATTCTGGTAGCTGTTGGGAAAAGGGGCAAGGTGAGAGGGGGGTGGCGGACCACCAGTCTGTGGTTGTTGTCGTGTCCTGTCCACACACCCTGTCACAGTAGCATAGTAGAAACTCCTGATATATCAATAGGACAGGCCAGAGGATGTTGTGCTGACATGAAGAAGGAGGGTGTGTATTTTGTGGCTGAGTGGGTGCTGTTATTATTAGTGAATTCATCTAGGGGTACAGAATAATCGCATTGTCCTGTGTACGTGGATAGTAAGCATCTAAGTATAGTTTCTAGGGATTGGTTGACCCATTCAGGCAGACGACAAGGCTACCTCTCTTTCTAACTTATCACAGAGTGTTCTCCAAAATTTAGACGTGAACTGAACACGGGGATCTGGGTTGATTTCAGTTGGTAGACCATGCAGTCTTACAATATGATCAATGAATATTTGTCTAAATTCTGTGGCGGTAGGTATCTTTTTGAGGGGGATGAAATGTGCCATTCTTGATAATATGTCAACAACTATTCAAATGGAGATTGAAGGTATTGCTTGCTGGAAGGTTAGTAATAAAGTCCCGACTAATGGTATGCCAAGGAACTGGGGGTATAGCCAGAGACCGTACTAAGCCTGCAGGTGCAGTGTGAAGTTTTTTTTTACATTTCCTTAGGGTTTTGTTGTACCTGGGTGCCCTGATGATGCGGTGTCATGATTCCATTAAATTACCTGATGTCTTAATTATATAGTAGGGATGACCGGTTTCTGAGCGTCAAGAAACAGCTTGTCTGTGATAATATGGTTAGGGGATTTTATCCATTCTTCAGCCTTTAGTTTTTTTTTATTCTTCATGTAATGCTGCCATAATGGTGTCACCTACACTGACTGTGACTATCTTTTCTGGTGGAATGATAGTAGGGGAGTCTGATGTGTAATGGGAAGAGTGAACCTACAGTCTAGAAAGAACATCAAACTGTAACTGCTTGGTCCCTGAGCAATTGGTGATGATAAAATTTTACATTTTTATGATCTGAGAGTATTGTGACTGCACGTTTAGCCCCCTGTAAGTAATGCCTCCATTCAGTGAACACCAATTTGATGGCCAGAAGTTATCTTTCAGCCACCATATAGTTTTGCTCAGCTGGTAAAACTTTATTGGAATAAAATGCTATGGGATGGATGTAGCCAGTTCTTGGGTTCTTTGAGATACAATTCCTCCTATGGCTACCTGCAAAGCATCGGCTTCAGCATAATAAGGCTGGTCTGAATTGGGATGCTAAAGAATGGGTGCAGTGGTGAATTTAGTTTTTAACAGTTGCAATGCCTGATTCGCTTCTGGAGACCACACAAATGATTTCCCCTGTTTTGACAGCTATGTAATGGGCACCACTCTCTCTGAAAAGTATGAGGTGAAATAAAGATAAAAATTGGCAAAGCCAAGTATCTATTGAATTTCCTTGACATTTATTGGAGTTGGCCAATTGGTAATGGCTTCTACCATTTTGGGGTCCATAGTTATGCCTGTCAATGATAAGTGATACCCCAGAAACTCTATTGACGGTAAATGTAAGGAACATTTGTCTAATTTTGCATAGAGAGCTTTTTCAAGATGGTGCTTACATGCTGTACATGTTCTTGTTTTGATTTTGAGTACATCAGAATGTTGTCTATGAATACAAATGCACAAATATCCAAAAACTCCCTCGAGACCGCATTAATTAAATATTGAAATGTGGCCGGAGCATTACATAGCCTGAAGGACACAACAGTATACTCAAACAAACTTAGTCCTAAAGGTGGTTTTCCATTCATCGCCTTCTCATACACAGATTAATTGGTGAGCTCCCCGTAAATCTACTTTCGTGTAAATGGTGTATTTTCTGATCTGATCAAGAAGTATCGGAATCAACAGAAAAAGATAGCGATTCTTAATAGTCACCCTATTGACCACCCTATAAACCAAGGATACCCTCCACTCTCATTCTTTTTGTGTTCAAAGAAGAGTGGGGATGTGGAGTGGCATATAAAACCTATCTCTAGTAGTTCATCTAGATATTTGTGTATATTTTGCCTGCTGTGCCTCTTATCTTTGGAGTGAATCTCCCTGCTGAGTTCCATGCTACTGGCTAGTTCCCACAGCGCCAGTGTTCCCTTGACGATGTTGTAATTTGTAATTATTTTTTGTATAGCGCTAATCACCAGCTGGTCTCTAAGCGCTTAGGGGGAATTGTCAGAGGTCGTGGGCAGATGTATGGCCACACAGTGTGGTAAGTTTAGACAGTGCCCAGTGCCTCCCTAAACAGGAGCGTTTTAAGTTCCTTGTCCCTTCATCGCAGCACATTGTGTCCAGTCAGTGCACCATATTTGCCATCCTGATCCGCTTTGGGTGCGAGTGTTGTCCTCAGTTACTGCTACGGAATCCCTGACATATGTGTGTGGATTGCCGTGCAGATCTCCTTGCTTTCTGCTGTTTTTCTTCAGTGTCAGTGTGCCCGTCATGACGTTCCTCGCCTCCTTATCGTGGCGCTTCAGTTACTGTCAGCGCGGCACACCAACCTCCAGTGAACCGGCTCCTGATGCGGCACTGGATATTATGACACAGTTGTTTCCTTCAGCACACTAGCTGTGTTAATTGCAGCCTTCGTGATGATGCCTCCTGGCTTCCTCATGTGGCGCTTGATATCCAGTCAGCACACCAGCGTCTGTGAGGTTTACCCTTCTGTGTCTCAGCCTCCCTCTAGGCGGTCCTGTCATTAGTCCCTCATACTGGCACCATTCCCCTGCTGCCTTCCTTGTGAGGGAAGAATTGTCTTGTTACCAGTGCCCTGTCAACATTCAACGCTTGTTGTGAAGATTCTTCAAGTAAGATTTTTTTATCCTACTCTATTGATACCTCTCATACAATTACTGGGTTGGGAACCTCAGTCATCGGTGACACTCACCTTAAGGATTCTTCAGCTGTATACATGTTCCTGTGTGTCATCCTACAGAGGTGATACACACACCATTCTCTTGTGCACCTTTTTTTCCTGGCATATGTTCCTTCCTATCTCCGGTGACATGCTCACCTCATGGCGTGCCAGGTACTTAAAAAAATTCATTACACCCCTCTCAAGCTTGGCATTCCTTCTTGTCCTACCATTGCTGCGTGCCCACGCCTTTGGCACTTACCTCTCCTTTACCTTCTACACCATGGGCACCCCGGGCCTATGTCAACCATCATCCTTCTTAAGTGACAGTGGAGACCCCGAAATTCACTGGGAGGATTGGACCAAACTATTTGAGTCGTATTTAATTGCCATGGGGGGAGAAACATTTTCAGCGATGCGCAAACAACACATCCAGTTGCATAATTTACGAGTCCATGGTGGCAAAGTGTACAAAACTCTGCCAGAACCAGATTTGGAAGATGATGATGACTCTGATACATATGATATTACCCTCATGAAGCTAGAAACACATTTTGGGGACAAAGTCAACGTAGTCCTCGAACGCCACAAGTTCTTTAGCAGAGTACAGGGAAAAAATTAGTCTATCAACAACTATATTGCGGCTTTGAGAGGACTCACTCAATTATGTGAGTTTGGTGAAATAAATTATTCCCTCATAAGGGATCAACTTGTCAGGTGTACGAACAGTAACAGAGTACAGGAAAAACTGCTTGCAAAAAACCCCACACAGAGAGGCAATTTCTTTAGCGCAGTCCATTGAGCATAGAGCAAAATGCATAAAAGAAATGAAAGTTATGGAAGAAGTAGTGGCTTTGGTCCAAGTAGAAGTTTCAAACTGTGAAGTGCTCAAAGTGAGAAATAAAGAAGTCACAAAAAGGGTACCTTACACAAAATCCACCAAAGAAGTGCATGGTCTTAAATGTTTTAGATGTGGCAGTAGCAATCATTCAGCCAACAGTCCTTTCTGTTCAGCGTGTGGTGTCACATGCAAGAAGTGTAACAGAAGAGGACACCTCGCCAGGATTGTAGAGATGGAGAAAGTTCTTCGGTAAAAATGGTCAGTGTAGAAAATGAACTACCTGCAAAATTTGTTTTCCAGATAAAAGACAATGATGGGTCCACCAAACCTAATTATCCCAAATGCACAGTGCATATTGACAATAAGCCTATAGAAATGTATGCAGAATTCTGCTCCTCATTCACGCCAATTAATCTTATGGACTTTGAGAATTCAATGAGATGCCCAAAGTTAGAGCTAAGTACACCCGATACACCAAAGACCCCATTCCCCTTGTAGGCATGGTAAAAGTACACATAGGCCTCCAGGGGAAATCTACGGTGGGTAAGGTGTATGTGGTTGAGAGTGGAACTAATCTCCTGGGCTGGCAATACCAGAAAGAGTTAGGTATTATACTTGACCCTAACAACAAAGACCAAGTCATTTTGGTGGAAACTCCCAATAGCAACAGCCTTCTACGAGTTGCTTTTCCTGATCTTTCTGCAGACAAGTTAAGAAGATTGAAGGACTTTCAGCACAAGATTAAATTCAGACAGGAAGCCAAACCCGTTGTTCGCAAAACCCGACCAGTCCCTCTCTGTTTGAGGGAGCCCCTCAAGGTGGAATTAGATATAAACTATGTGAGATTGGGGTCATCAAACCCATAGACTCCTCAGAGTGGTTGGCGCCTTAAGTCCTAGCGTCCAAAGCCAATGGACCTGCGCAGCCTCAACGAAAACATATGGGTAGGGAGGTTTCCCCTTCCCAACATAAATGAGATGTTGAGCACCATGGGGAGAGCCAAGTTCATTTTGGTCATTGACCTTTCGATGGCCTATCACCAGGTGAAGTTACTCTAGATTATTGACAGCATTTACTTCTCCATTTGGAGCTTACATGTTCCTCAAGATGCCATTTGGTCTGGCCTCTACGGCGGCAATTTTTCAAAAAGATAATGCAACAAATCCTCAGTGGCATCACAAACACTCTATGCTTTCAGAATGACATGCTTATGTATTGGTCATCCATTGAAGAACATGTAACATTCTTTACTCAGTATGCCAAAGACTCACTGATGCAGGGTTAACAGTGAAATACGACAAATGTAAGATCAAAGTAAGCTCGGTAGACTACCTGGGGCACACTATTTCCCAAGAAGGTTTCAGACCTAAGTACAGTTTGATACAAGCAGTCAAGGATGCTCCATACCCACCCAACCAAGAAGAATTCAAGTCCTTTTTAGGTTTGGTTGAGTACATGGCCAAGTTTGTAAAGAATTTCTCGGAATTGTGTGATGGTTTACGTGCCCTCCTAAAAAAAAAAAGGAATTTGGATGGGAGGGGAAACACAACAAAATGATAGAGACAGTGAAGAAGCAAATACTTGAATCACCAGCTTTAGGATATTTCAACCCCAAAAAGAAAACTTTGCTAACCACTGATGCATCCAATAAAAGGCTACGAGCGATGTTATCCCAAAGAGGAGAGAATGGAGAAACCATAATAGCTTTTGCTTCCCGGTCTCTTAGCCCCTCAGAAAGCAACTACTCAGTCATTGAGAGACAAACATTAGCATGCTTGTGGGCCATACATTATTTCAAGTTTTTCCTATGGGGTATGAAATTCATTATACGCACAGATCACAAGCCATTAACGTTCATGTTCTCGTCCAAAAACATTCAGAACAATTCTCCACACATAACCAACTGGGTGCTGGGGTTGGAGAACTATTGCTTCAGGATGGAATACTTATGAGGCGCAGAAAATGTGGTGGCTGATTACTTGTCGAGGTCTCCTCTCAACATCAGTCCTAGTGAAGACCAATTAGATGTTCCCAATGTAGCCGTTCAGTTAAACATAAAACATGAGAAAACTGCACTTTCTTGTTCTAAAGCAAACGGACTGGTGGAGAGAGCAATTCGCAAGGTAAAGGATCACATCCAACTGGCCATCACCAATGGCCACAAAATCGAAGACTCACTAAAATAATGAATTTGGGCATACCACACTACACCCAATCTTATCACAGGGGTTTCCCCTTTGTGTCCTTAAGAGGGAGGGAACCCAGCACTAAGCATGGGCGTAAAATCCGTTCCGCTCGCGGATTTTGCGGATTTTCGGTAAATTCGCAATCCGCGAACTTACCGAAAATTCGTAAATCCGTGCGAAGCGGATTTTTTTGCTTGGTCGCACTTGCCAACTAGAATACTATACAATTTCGCGGGAGTAAACACTCGCGAAAACGTAGATGCGGGGTACACCCCTGAGAGCGTCCACTCAAAGGTCAGACTTCTGGATTCCATCAAAAATCCGATATGTGTGAAGGTGGTTCCCAGACCGACATACAGCGCCAGAGCAGACTATACTATTAATTGACTGAAAAGCCGAGTTTATTCATGCAGTGTCCTCGTTATCCATTGGTTCCACGCAGCATCCAGCAAGTACCTCCCAGCCGCAAAAACCTGTTAGAGGTTGATTTTCACCTCACCCTAAGATCATATGCTACCTAGGACTCTCTGATACCGTGAATGTCGAGAGGGATGTTAGAGTGACCCAACCTCAGATGTCCCCTATCGAGAGCCTTAAGTGTGTGGATATCCTTGAAATATACCAGCGTATTCTCCCTGATCTACCTTCCTATGTGTTCCCCTCCCTGACTGCACACTCCCGCCCTGAAAAAGGTGCGGCCTAATTGGCCCAACACCGAAACGCGCGTCGGCGCAAACCTTTGGACGGCAGTTCTTGAGTCCCTGTGAAACTTTTCTCCACCAGTTCTGCCCGCCTATTCCACCTTTAATCCATGCAACCATTTTCCATCCATTGTTGCAGGCAGGGATGTACCTGTATGAGAGTGAATATGAATGAATGAGGAAGTGAATGATTATTTTGAATGATGGTGTATATATGAAATCCCTTTGAGTGTATGGGAGTGTGAGGAACCCCCTTGTGTATCGTATCTATTTCCCCTGTATCCCGGACGGGATATGTCTCTTCCCCAGATGTAATTTTTTTAAATGTATCATGTACCAATAGAAAATATCTCCACTTGTGTGAAAAGACAAATCATGTGTTAAAAAATAAATAAATAATAAATATCATGTACTAAAATAGCAACAGTGAAGTCTTTGGCTCTGGTTTTCATGTTCACCCCATTGTTTTATTGTTTGGATCCTGTAATAGGACCTCCTATATCCTTGTGGCAGGGTTACCTTTGTTCTATTTGATATGTTCTGATTCCCCTCTTTCCTGTCCACCATCACAAAATCCCCCTGGGGAACCCCCTTCTATTATATATGGTAAGAGGGTTATGCCCGATCAAGAGAAGAATCAATTAAAAATTCAGCAACACTAAAGGAGATGTAAGGGTTGGTATGACCAGAAACACAGAGTTAAATACCATAACTTCAAGGTTGACACTTCTGTAAGGAAACCCACTCACGTGCAAACGGGACTGAGTAAGTACCAACCTCCCCAATGAATGGCAAAGGCAAGCAAGAACGTGGTCTACCTAGAAAATGGACAGACATGGAGTGGTGATAGACTTGTTGACATAGCTTAAATTTTCGTTCTCCCCTATGTAAGGAGATGTGTTGTAATCAACCCAGTTATTACTTACTCGCTCCCTCCCCTCCATGGTTTCTCCCTCTCCTTCTTCCCCCATCCCCTCTGCTCTCTCTTAGAACGTTCCACGAGAGCCTGCAATAGAATGTTGGGGATTGCGAGTTGAGGAGAGCGGATGATCAGATTAAAGAAGCTTTCCACCTACCTTCAGTGAAGTCTTCTTTCTTTTAAAACATATTACAATATTGAGTTTCAGGTTCTGTCAATGCGTAAACTCTACTGCAGGGCAGCATTGCCACAGGGGAGATCTTTGAGGCAATAAAAGGCTCTCTATAGGGGCAGCTGGGTGGCCCTCATGGGGTCAAAAGCATCTTGAAAGTCCTGGTATTCTTTAGGTAGTTTAAGGCTTTCTGTTCCTTGGAGCATGGTACAATGCAGAGGTATCCCACCTGTGGAGCCTCTTGGTAACAGGTAGTAGTGCAGAATGGTGAGTACAAGGTTTTGGTGCAGTGTACCCAATTGATTTTTGGATTATGGTGTTCTAGCCAAGGTATTCCCAAAATTACCCCACAGGTGGTAGTGTCTATTAGATCAAAGACAAGTTATTTAGTAGGCCCATTATTGCACACTAAGATTAGAGCCTCCATCTGAAAAAATATATTTTCAGAAGACAACTCTGAACCATTTCCTGCTTGTACAGGCTCAGGGTTATTTGGGGAACTTTTGTGAGCTCCAGCTTAGCACATAGGGTTCGATCAAAGAACTTGTTAGTGGCTCCTGAGTCAATAAGCATGGATATTATGTCCCTCCACTGCAAGGATAGGATTACTTTGCTCGGATAGTCAGATGCCGTGGAATTTGGGTTCTACATTGGTCAGATATTGTGCGATCTACACGGCTTCTCTCAACGAGACAGTCTCCCTTCTGGTTGAGAGCCTTAATTTTCCCTGCACTTGATCAACCTCTACACTAGCCACAGCCTTAGTCTTTTTTGGTTTTGCAGAACATTGCGCAGCGAAAAGCCCAGCTTTGCTACAATAAAGACTTATGCTTAATTTGCTGTGACGTTTATTTTCCTCATTAGATAGCGGACCCCTTATACCTCCTATCTACATAGGTACAGTATCAAGGGTCTTACTGTCTGACTCCTTCCTCTCGGTTTTGAGAACAATTACTCTGGTGTCACTGCTAGATCCGTCTCCTTTTCGCTGTCCCAATCAAAGAACTAGCTTAACCATAAGATCAATAAATTCTGCACAATCGTCGGGCAGATCAACAATGTGCAAGAGAGAATCTTTAGGGTCATCTCTTAACCCCCTGTGAGAAGCTGGCCTGGTATATGATGTCCACTAATGTAAGTGGGCACATTGCACCCGACCAGGCAACCTTTATGGTGATTTAAGATGTCTCAGGCAACCTTAGAAAGCTATCCAAGTGGTATCTGTCGAGAGCAGGCTTCGTCTTAAAAGGAGTGTAAAGCAGCTTGTTTTGCCAGAATTCATCTTATAGTATAGATTAAATGAAAAGGAACCACACAAAGTATGTATAAAGATATGTATTTATTATAGAACACTCTCTAGTACGTTACAGTATCTCCTACATGAAGGTAGACACAAAGCACACAATACTTTATCAAAGAAATCACTGTAAATAGCACTAATACACAGTGGGACCCAGGGGGGGACCAAACCATATAAGAAAAAAGTAAGAATAAGAACCACGACTCGAGTCAGGACAATGTCGAGAGGACATAGATTTTCTGGGGACCCACAGAAACACCCAAGGTAAGTTGATAGGGACTCCATGGAGAGTGTGTGCAGTATGGGAATACGACCACGTGCTCCATTCAAGTGTATGTGCAAGCCCCAATTGGAATTTTAAAGACTAGGGACCCTTCCCAGTGGACCCAGAAGAAATCCAATGAAAGACAGAAGGTTGAAGAGCAACCCTACCCGTGGATAACGTGTTACTCAAGTTACCTATCTCTGGGAAGCCAGGTGCATAGCTGTGAAGTGGTGCTGGAAAACACTGTTGAACCCAATGGAGGACTTCAGGAAAGTGCTGCTGCTGGAAGAGGAGAAAGTGTCTGGAGAAATCCAAACATGGATTCTTGAAAAGGAGCACCTGAAAGCAGAGGGGACAGAGTCTATGTCACTCGAGGGTGACCAGGAGACTAGGAAGACGAATGCCCTCTGTTGTCGGGTACTTCAGGAATGAGATGATGACCGTAACTCTGCAGCTGCAAGGACCAGGTGATGCTGAGGACTACCAGGAATCAGATGCGAGCTTTCCCACAAAGGATGTTGAATGCACTGGGGTCAATGTCCGGTGGGAGTATCAACAAGTCTTGGCAAATGCAACCCATGCAGGAAATCAAGAATGTGCACGGTTGGGTCCAGCAAGGTCCAGGAGACTCACCACTAGCAGGAGAGTCAGGGCAGGTCCCAAGCAATCAGGGGAGCTCAAGGAAAACAAAGATGACTCTCAATTGGACCCACAGGCCGGAGGCACAGGGATCACAAGAGGACCTCAAGCAGCTCACTAATATGAGCTGGCTACGGTGCCCATAAGGTGGTGTTTCTGAAAATCTTGGTGCAAGAAATTGCAGGAGGTTGGAGCTACTTGGAGCCTAATGCACTTGTCGCAAAGTTGCAGACAAGCATATGCACTTGCAAAAGTACACAGTGCACAGGGGTTTGTTTAATGCAGCCCCCACAAGGTATTCTGACCTTAGACTTGGTGAAAGGGTAGTTCGGACCTCGGGAGACATAGATAACCACCAACTGTGTTGTTTAACTCTTGGGAGTCCACAGGAGCTTGGGATCAGCAGACCAGTCAGCAGTGTTAAGGTGCCTGCGAATACAGGGAAGTGACTCCTTCACTTCAAGGGAGATTATCTTTAAGTGTCTTGAATGCTCCACAGGTCCTGCAGGGATACTGTATGGTGAACAGGCACAGACAATGCAGCAGACTGAAAGGGAGACGAAGTCAGGCCCAAACGAAGTCCAGCACAGTCCAGAGTGCCCAGACGGTAGAATTGCAATGGTTTCAGTTCTGAATCTTGTCCAGGATGAATTTAGGGACATACACCCAGGTAAGCCCTTAAGTACCCTAAGGAAAGAATTGGTAAGATTCAGGGGACCCACCCAGGGGAGAGTCTGGACAGGGGGGAGGGTACTCCCATGTCATTTGTCCAGTTTCGCACCAGAGTGGGAGCCAACTGCTCTCAGGCCTGGTTTAAACTGGACTATGCACAGGGACACCAAATGTGCCCTTCATGCAGACTTTTAGGCACTGGCAAGGGCACCCACCCATCTTTAATACACTAAATCTTGTCTGGGAGGTGCTCACAGCTCCCTGTGACAGGATGCCTATTGTTCTGCCTTCCCCTGCTCACGCTTGGCTCAGCAGCATGAGGGCAGAAATGTGTCCCTGGTCGGCAGCAACCATTTTGTGCTGTTCGGGACTAGAAGGCTGGTACCGTTAACACTGCGAGACTAATAGAGGGCTCTCCTGGTGCTTGGAATCATACCTCCCACACCGTATATGGTGTGTTGGTATGATTCCAACATGTTTGATACCAAACATGATAGGCTTCGTTGCAGCTGTTTTGGGATGGTCATTGTGCGGTCATGCTATGCCCCTCTATATAGTATATGGCTGCTTTGCTGACAACCCAGGAGAATTGACTCCGTAGGCTGAAGAGATGTCCTGCTCATGCAGGGGCACCCTCTCACTTAGAACCAAGCACTCTGCCCTCAGGATTTTAAAGGTCTGCTCGAGGGGTGACATGTAGATTTTAAGTGCAGTGACCCTTGGATATAGTAAACCTATATCTTTCATAAGTGGTGCATGCACCAAATTACACAGGCTGCAATGGTAGGCCTACAGCCTCATTTCTCTCATAGGTGGCATAATATGTGCGGCAGCTCATTGAAGACTTCTGGGGTACCTATTAACACTGGGCGTAGTATGCGTAGTGGGGCTACGCGAAGCTACGCAAAGTGGGTGAGAAACTAAGCCCACCTACGCACTTCGCGTAGCCCCACTACTCGCCGTATGCCCCCCTCCCCTACATACCTAATTTTAGTATATGCGCAAATAAAAATAAATAAATGGCACTTACCTTATCCGCTGCATCCCGGGGCTCCCTCTGCTCGTTCACGCCGCCGTCTTGATAACCAATGCGCATGCGCGGCCGCCCGCGCATGCGCATTTCTCGCAAGAAATGCGCATGCGCGGGCGGCCGTGCATGCGCATTGGTTATCAAGACGGCAGCGTGAATGAGCAGAGGCAGCCCCGGGAAGCAGCGGATAAGGTAAGTGCTTTTTATTTATTTTTATTTGCGCATATACTAAAATTAGGGATGTTCGGGAGGGCGGGAGGGAGGCGGGTGGCGGGCAACTTCGCTACGCCCACAAGTGGGCGTAGTGTTGCCTGCTACGCCTACTTTGCAAAGGGCGAAGTAGGCAACACTACGCCCACTTCGTGGACGTAGCGAAGTCCTTCGCCCAGGGTTAGTACCTATGCCCTGGGTACATTGTTACCATATACTAGGGACTGACAAGGGTACCCCAGTATCCAATTTGGGATGTACCTAGGTACTGAACACAATGGTTTATGGAGAAAGCAGATAGACTGGGGTCCAGATTAGGAGGATCCAAGTCAGACTAGTCAAAAACAGCATCGCATCCACTAAAAAGTTGGGGTAACCATAAGAAGCAGATCCTACTTTCCTATGCAACTGCCTCCAAACGAAGGATTTAAGACTAACCTTGCGTTGGGTCTTCATTTTCTAAGTGGAACTATCTGGAGAGTTCATCTGCATTTGCATGGTTACTCCCAGGTCTATGTTCCACTGTATAGTATATCCCCTGTAGGGAAATGGACCACCCCAAAAGTTTTGGGTTTTCACACTTCATCTGTTTGAGCCATAAGAGGGGCTTATGGTCTGTCTTAACAATGAAGTGAGTACCAAACAAGTATGGCTCAGTTTCTTCAGGGCCCATATCACAGCAAAGGCTTCCCTCTCTATAGCTGACCAATGTTTTTCTCTGGGGGCCAACCTTCTGCTAATAAAAGCTACTGGTTGATCCCGACCCTCTGCATTAAGTTATGACAACACCGCCTCTACCCTCAACTCAGATGCATCTGTTTGGACAATAATCTGCTTGGAGTAATTGGACCTAGCAGAATAGGAGCAGTGCACATGACATGCTTGAGATCATCAAATGCCTTTTAAAAGCTAACTGTCCACTGAACGTTCTTGGGCATTTTATTGGAGGTGAGATCATTCAAGGGAGTCACTTTGGACCCATATCCCTTTACAAATCTCCTGTAATGCCCAGTCAGGCCCAAGAAAGCTCTGACCTGAGTCTGGGAAGTTGGAGCAACCCAGTCCATGATAGTCTGGATTTTGTTCTGAAGTGGTTGAACCAGGCCTCCACTCACAATGTGGCTCAGGTATAAAACCTTGTTCTGTCCTATCTGGCACTTAGTAGCCTTGGTAATGAGACCTGTTTTCTGCAAAGCTCCCAAAACATTCTTCAGGTGGACCAGGTGATCCTCCTAGGTAGAGCTAAAGACATCAAGTTATGCTGAACGATAGGCTTTCAGAACTGTGAGTACTTTGTTCACCAGCCTTTGGAATGTGGCAGGTGCATTCTTCAAGCCAAAGGGCATCACAATAAATTGATAATGCCCACTAGGGGTTGAGAAAGCTGTTTTTGGTTTGGCATTCTCAGTCTGATTTGCCAATAGCCAGCAGTCAGGTCAAATGTGCTTAAGAACTTGGCTGAGGCCAAAGTGTCAACGTGTTTATCTGTCCTGGGAATGGGTGAGCATCAGTCTTAGTGAATGCATTGAGTCCCCTGTAGTTAAAACAAAGCTTCATCTCTCTCTTACCACCCTGCGTGTGAGGTTTTAGTACCAGGGCCACTGTACTAGCCCAAGGGCTATCTGAGGGCTCAATTACTCCCAGCTCTAGCATCTTTTGGACCTCTGTTCTGATGCAATCTCTGACATGGTCAGGCTGCCTTTAGATTTTATTCTTAACAGGTAGACTCTCACATGTGTCCACTTCATGTGTACACCAGGTGGTTTGACTGGGTGTCACAGAAAACATATGCCTGTACTGATTGAGGACTTTCCTGCAATCAATCTGCTGTTGGTCAGTGAGGCTGCCTGCCATGGCTACACCATCAACTGACCCATCGTCAGGGTTTTGTGAGAGGAGATCGGGGAGCAGATCACTCTATTCCTCCTGTCCCTCATCAGTTGCCATGAGCAAGCCCATGTCAGCCCTGTCCACAAAAGGTTTGAGCCTTTTCACATGGAGCCCCCGTGGGGGCTCCTGGCAGTGCCAAGTCCACCAGATAGGTGACCCCACCTTTTTGCTCAATGATAGTGTGGGGTCCACTCCATTTATCTTGGAGAGCTACTGGGGCCACAGGCTCCAACACCAACACTTTCTGATCTGGCTGGTAAACAGTCAGGACGGCCTTGTTGTCATGCCAAGCTTTTTGCAATTCCTAACTCGCCTCCAGGTTTTTGCTTACCTTCTTCGTGTACTCAGCCTTCCTGGAGTGGGGACCAAGTACATAGTCCAGTATGTCTTGTTTGGGAGGTTGAGAGGAAACTATCAGCCCTCCTTCACCAAACACAAGGGACCCCCTAACTGGATCCCCAGATAGAAGTTCAAAGGGGCTGTAGCCAAACCCCTTCTGATGAACTTCTCTGTAGACAAAGAGAAGGCAGGGTAGAAGAACATCCCATTTTTGCCTACGCTTTTCTGGGAGGTCCATGATCATGCCCTTCAGGGTTTTGTTGAATCTCTTAACTAACCCATTGGATTGTGGGTGATAGGGTGTGGTGAATTTGTAGTTCACTCCACACTCTTTCCACATTGCAGTGATGTAACTTGACATGCGCAGAGAGGCCCAACATTGCTGTATTAGCCCTAAATTCTACCCCAGCCCAGGCTGAAGTTTCCAAATCATTGCCCAACTAACAATCTACTCGTAGGTCTGAAGTTAGCACAACCTTCTTAGAGCCAGTTACTCCTCCCCATCTGAAATTAACAATTGCCAAGGAATGGTCAGTTCTGACATTGTTTGCATTGGTCACTTTGTATATTTCACCAAGTATGATCTGTCTAGAAGACACAAGTGTTTCTGTCACCGTGGTGAAACTGTCCCCTGTGTCCCTGGAGGCTGTTGCCTCTGTTCCATTGATCAAAGGATGTTGTCTGTACTTGCCCAGGTTACTAGTACTGAGAAGTAAGTTGACAATATCAATGCCACCATCTAAGACTAGAATAGCCTGAGCTGGAGTTCTAACTAAGCCGGAGCCCACCTCAGATCCCAAGGTTAACTCTACTAATCCCTTGTTGCCTGTACCACCACACGTGATTGTGCTAGGGGGAGCAGTTGCCTTAGGGGCAGTTATGGTAGGAGTAGTTCCTTGGCTTTTGTACAATCAGCATCTTTTGCCCAATGGGTTTTTACCTTATACAATTAACACCAAGGTCTCCTTTTGTATTTTCCCTGGTTGGACTTTGACTCCCCCCAGATGCAGGTATTTGGGCCCCTTTTAAAGATTCTTTCTTTTTAACCTTGTCCCCACCCTTATCTTGAGCTTTTGAGGAATCTTGCTTCTTCAAGTCACCACCATGGTTCTGATTTTTCTGCTTCACTGTGGTTCTGGCCCATTTACCTGCATTCTTTCCCAATTCTTGGGGAGAAGTCAGATCTGAGTCCACCAGGTACTAATTCAATAGTTGATTTCGGCAATTAGTAAGGATCTACTCCCTCATAATCAAATTGTACAATACATCAAAATCATGCACCTTGCTGCGAAGTAACCAACCTTCCAGAACCGTAATAGCACTATCCACAACGTCTACCCAGTCCTGATTCTGTGTCTTATGGGTGTCTCTGAACTTAATCCTATACTGTTCAGTGGTTAAGCCAAACACATCAATGAGAGCACTCTTCAAAACTGAGTAATTGTCAGCATCCTCCTCTCTAACAGTGAGGAGCTTATCTCTATCTTTGATAGCAAAGGAGAGCCACGGGATAGCTGCCTACTGCTCTTGATGGACCCTCTGAACTTTAGAAGCCCTCTATAAAGCAGTTATCCATTTATTGATGTCATTCCCAACATGGTACAGAGGGACAATCTTGCCCAGGTTTGTATTGTCAAAGGAATGTTCCTTACTTCTATGGACACTGTTGCTGCCACAAAGGGACTCTAGTCACAATTTCTTCCTTGCCTTCTGGACTTCTATGGACTCTCTGTCAAGGGCCAACTGTTTTTCCTGATCCTAAGCATAGCTTTCTCATGTTCAAGCATTTGGTACTCCCTATCCAAACAGTTCCCTCCTTAACTAGAAATGGAGGTTCCTACTGACTGTCTAGAAGTATTGGATTCTGCAGAGAAGAATCTAGATCTCCTTGGACTCCTCTGCACCTTCCCAGGAGGATCAAACCGGGCATCCTCTTCTGTGTTCTCCTCTCTGAGGTCCAAATTGTCCAAGTGGGAGCCATCAGGTTCCCCCTGGTCAGGGTTTGATTCTAATTCAAAGTGGAGTTCCCCTCCTGCCCTAGCTTCATTCCCTGGCCCACCTACTCTGTCCTGCTCATCTGACCTAGAAGCCTTCCTCAGGTCAGCCAACATTGACACCTCTACAAGGTGTTGAGTGTTGGCACTTCTCCCTGTCTTCAGCTTTCTAGACACACACAGTGCTTTCAGTTCTCTGAACAAAAGTTCACTGTATTTATTAAGCAGAGAGCCACTGGCATCTCCTTTAGTAGATATACTAAGTGAGGTGTTGTGTTGCACCAACCTAGTGGGAGCTAAACTCTCTTAGGTTGGAGAAAGTATTTTCTAGACCCTTAACTTACCTAACACCAAGTTCAGTAGAACTTACTATTCTAAGCTTATATTATATGTGCGTAGTACTAGTGGTTTTTCACTTAATCAATACAAAAATGTATCTGGTAAAACAATGCAGGCTTGAATCCCACCGCTGCCATCAATGTGAGACTCTGACTTGGTATATGATGTCCACTAATGTAAGTGGGCACCTTGCACCAGCCCAGACAACCCTTATGGTGATTTAAGAGTTCTCAGACAACCTTAGAAAGCTATCCAAGTGGTAGCTGTGGAGAGCAGCCCTCAGGATTAGTCTTGAAGAAGTGTAAAGCAGCTTGTTTTACCAGATGAAATCTTATAGACTAGATTAAATTAAAAGGAACCACACAAAGTATGTATAAAGATATGTATTTATTATAGAACACTCTCTAGTACTTTACAGTATCTCCTACAAGGAGATAGACACAAAGCACACAATACTTTAGCAAAGAAGTCACAGTAAATAGCACTAATAAACAGTGGGACCCAGGAGGGGCCCAAACCATATACTAAAAAAGTAGTATAAGAACCATGATTTGAATCAGGACAATGTTGAAAGGGTGTAGAATTGCTGAAGGACCCACAGCATCACCCAAGGTAAGTTGATAGACACCCCATGGAGAGCGTGTGCAGTGTGGGAACACAACTGCGTTCGCCGTACAAGTCTATGTACAAGTTGCGGATTAAATTTTAAAGATTAGGGACCCTTCCCAGTGACTCTGAAGAAATAAAGTGGAAGACAGAAGGTTGGAGGGCCACTCCACCCCTGGATACCATGGTACCCAAGTTACCTATACCAGGGAAGCCTTGTGCATAGGTGTGAAGTGGCGTCAGTAACCGCAGTCAAACACAATGGAGAATTTCAAGAAAGTGCCACTGCTGGAAGAGGAGAAAGTGTCCGGAGGAATCCAAACGTGGATTCTTGAAGAGGAGTACCTGAAAGCAGATGGGATAGAGTCAGTGTCACTCGGGGTGACCAGAAGACTTGGAAGACAAATGCCCTCCGATGTCGGCTGCTTCCGGAAGGATGACAGTGACCTTGACTCTGCAGCTGCAAGGACCAGGCTATGCTGAGGGTGACCAGGACTCGGATGCAAGCTGTCCCACAAAGGATATCAAGTGCTGATGGGTCGGTATCTGGCGGGAGAACCATCAAGCCTTGGCAAATGGAACCCAAGCAGGAAATCAAAAAGGTGCACAGTTGGGATCATCAAAGTACAGGAGACTCACCAAAAGCAGTGGAGTAAGTGCAGGCCCGAGTAATCAGGAAAGCAAAAGGAAAACAAAGGTGACCCTCAATTAAACCCCCAGGATAGAGGCACAGGATCACAAGGGCACCTCGTGCAGCTCACCAAAAGGAGCAGGCCACCATGTCCACGAGGTGGTGTGGCTGAAGATCTTGGTTACTGGAGGTTGGGGCTACTTGGAGCCCAATGCACTTGTTGCAAATTTGCCAACAAGCATATGCCCATGTAAAAGTACACAGTGCACAGGGGTTCAGTTAATGCAGCCCCAATGAGAGATTCTAACCTCAGACTTGGTGAGAGGGCAGCTCAGGCCTTGGGAGATGTATATCACCACCACCTGTTTTGGTGAACCCTTCAGAGCCCACAGGAACTCAGTATTAGTAGACCAGGAAGCAGTGTTGTGGTGCCTGCGGATGCAGGGAAGTGACACCTTCACTTCAAGGGAGATTATCTTCAAGTGTCTTGGATGCTCCACAGGTCCTGCTCGGATCCTGTATGGTGAACAGGCACAGACGATGCAGCAGACTGAAAGGGAGACAAAGTCAGGCCCAAATGAAGTCCAGCAAAGTCCAGAGTGCCCAGACAGTAGAAGTGCAGTGGTTCCAGTTCTCAAATATACGGTCCTACACCCAGGTAAGCCCTTAAGTACCCTAACGAAAGGGTTAGGAAGATTCAAGGGACCCTCTCAGGGGAGGGCCTGGACAGAGGGGAGGTTACTCCCATGTCCTTTGTCCAGTTTCGCATCATAGCGGGAGCCAACGGCTCCCAGGACTGACTTGAACTGGACTATGTACAGGGACACCAAATGTGCCCCTCATGCAGACTTTAGGCACTGGCAAGCGCGGCAACCCACGCCTAATACACTAAATCCTGTCAGGAAGATTGTCACACCTCCCTGTGACAGGATACCTATTGTTCTGCCTTCTCCTGCTCGAGCTTGGCTCAGCAGCAGAAGGGCAGAAATGGTCTCTGGTCAGCAGCAACCATTTTGTGCTGTCATGAACTAGAAGGCTGGTGGCAGTAACACTGAGAGCCTAACCGAAGGCTCTCCCGGTGCTTGGAATCATACATCCCACACTGTTTACGGTGTGTGGGTATGATTCCAACATGTTTGGTAGTACCCAACATGATAGGATTTGTTGCAGCCATTTTCGAGATGGATATCGTGCGGTCACCCAATGCCCCTCTATATAGTATGTGGCTGCTTTACTTACAAGCCGGGAAAATGGACTACATAGGATACAGGGGTGTCCTGCTCAACCAAGCACCCAGTCCTCAAGATTGTAACGGCCTGCTAGAGGGGTGCATATAGGTTTTAAGTGCATTGACCCTTAGATATAGTAAACCCATATCTTTCATAAGGGGTCCATGCACCAACTTACACAGGCTGCAATGTCAGGCCTGTAGTTGAATGTTGAATAGTCTCTCATGGGTGACATACTAAATGCTGCAGCCCATGGGAGACTTGTGGGGTACCTATGTCCTGGGTACATGGGTAGCATATACTAGGGACTGACAAGGCTACCCCTGTATCCAATCTGGGATGTACCTAGGTACTGAACACAACAGTTTAGAGAGAAAGCAGATTGACTGGGGTCTTGATTACCAGGATCCCAGTCAGACTAGTCAAAACCAGCATCACATCAAGCAAAAAGTGGGGGTAACCATAAGAAGTAGATCTTACTTTCCTACACCCTCGATAGAATAAAAATGTTCTTTTCTCTTCCAGTCAGTGCGTTTCTGCCTCCAGTCGATTCAAAGTAGCAACATAAGTCAGCAGGTCCTTAGAACCCGGTCATAGGTTTAATAACTCATTGTTACATTCTTGGATAAAAACATGCTTTGCAAATAACTAAGTCATGGCAGCCTTAAAAGCAGAATAGTTGTACAAAAGGTGATCGTTTTTTTCTATTAAAGGAATTACCCAGTTACACCTCCAAAAAAGAGTTTATAAACGCAACTGTAACAGCATCATTGGGGAACGCCTGATGTTTTCATAGTAAATGTAATTGCCATTGCCTCATGAAGCCTGCAAATTTAGTACTGTCACCATGAAAGTGGTCTGGAGCTGCTAAGTGCACAGGACTGGATGTAGGGACAGAAACATGCAGATTCTGGTGAGTATTTTTAAATATCCCTCTCTGAAATGGTTCTCCCAACACAGTCTGGGTCAAAACTGGGAAACTATCTTTGGGTTTAGAATCCCTCCTTTGTATGAAATGAGTTCTCTATTGTTGCAACTCTTTCTTAAGTGTGGCATTTTCTGCTTTTAACCTATTCAGATCTAGTTGCAACTGCAGCATTAACTCAGACAAATTGTTAGCGTCATTGAGGTCTTCTAAGAAGGCACGTGCTAGATCATACGTGAATATTTGGTCTTGATTGGTCATGGCGCCGCCCAAAAGGAATGTTAGGTTTATGGCTTAGCATTCAGTCATGATCCATCTACCTGGATCCCAGATGATTCCAATGCAGCAGCAACAGAAGTTCCTGAATCGACTTATCCTCGGTTTATAGGGGGAGACGCTGCTTCAGTGGCAAATGCCAGGGCAAGGGGGTTGGGATAGAGAAAGCATGTAGAGTCAAAGATGCTGTGACTCGTCTACTCTACAGCAACACTGCAGCAGGCATTCACACCAGTCTGATGAATGGTACTGGCAGGTATGGTACCTATAAACAAACAAATAATAAGGCTTTAGTCAAGTATTAACTCTATCTCTTAAGGTATCACCTCACGAAAGCTTACCAAATCTCAGCCAACCTTTAGTTTTGTTGTTGCCTTGCTTTTATTTAGATTTTACGTAGAGGCTCCTTTATCACAATTTTCAAAACTGCAGTGATTTCAGCATCAAACCCACAAGCAAATTTGGACGGGATTAACTTCAACCATGTCCTCTCTGGTAGAGCCCTGCCAACACGCCAACACTATGTACAAGTTGAAAAGAAACACTGGTTACCTTTGTTTGCAACACAATGTTGCAACTGAGCACAACGTGTTGTAAAATGAAGTTTATTAATGCATCTCTCCTTTTCTTTTTGTTCTTTTTTCCATCCAGGTGCAAGGCTAATACATAACGTTCTTTGTGGTGATGTCGTAGTGAGCTCTCAAAAAGTCCTTGAAGCCCAGAAACAGGTAAGTGGCAGGCAATGAGGCTAAGCGAAGTGGAGGAGTGTGGGCTGTCTTTAAATAAGACTGCTTTAGAACGTTCATGAAGGTCACATTCTAATTGTTCGTAACAAGGAACAAGTGCAGATAATTAACTTGATGAGGCTGCCTCCTTGAAGGTGCTTTATAATGTTCACAAAGGATGCGTTCAAATTGCTTATGACAAGGAACAGATGTAGTTGATTAATTTGATAAGGCTGTCATCTAGACAGTGTTTAAGAATGTTCACAAAGTTCACATTCTTATAGCAAGGAACAGGTGCAGGGGATTAATTTGATGAGGGCTGTCTTCAGGGAGGTTCACATTGAGGTAATCTATGCTGGTGGCTTGATGCTCATTCTGGTGGATTTTCTGGATGTTTCCGTGGTGCCGAAAATCTGACCTTGCATATGCATAGCAAAATATTTGTAAAAGCTATTACGCCTTTTCAAACAAACCAAGGAACACCAGCTGCAGCTAGCTGTTATTGTGATAGTCAGGAGAGGTGAGATGTGGCAGGAATACTGACGTAGGTATTAATGCAACTTTTTCTGAACACAATTACTCAACATATGTTCTTTCATTATCAAATTATAAAGCCCATCATAACCATGCACATCGTTAACCTTTGAACAAACCTCAAAGTGGTTTCACTGAATAATCTACAAAATCTACCCAGGTCTGGCTCTCGATTTTTCAAGACTCCCTGAAACTTATCCTATTCTCCTCAGTGGTGAATCCAAAGCCCTCAATTAGGGTGCCCATCATAGGATTCAGCCTCTTTCTCATTGAGAGCATTTCACACAGGATAGCACTCCACAGCTTCCTGATGACCTGTCTCGTAAGACAGGCCCTCTCCAAAGCATTGATCCACTTGGTGATATCATCACCCTCAAAGAATTTTGGGGCAAGCCCTTTGGGAATTTTAGGGTCAAAAGAATCTACTCTCTCCCTATTTATGATTGTGCTGCTACCAGAAATGGGTCCTATGCCCATCATTTCACTCTATCTCTATAGCTAGAAGTTGGGCTTCTAGAGCTGACCTCCTAGCTAGTCTTTCTAGATCAAGCGCCTCATCTGAGGATGAGTCTCTGTTTTGGGGTGTCACACTGTCACTCCAATTGTCAGTGTTTTGATCTTCTGTAAGATTAGGGTCATACTCTGCCAGAAGATCCTGGAGCTTTGTGTCAGTGGCTGTCCGGGACTATGTCAGGAACACAGTCAGGGACTTGGGCAAGACTGGGAACGGGGTAGAAAATGTACACAGAGGAGTACAGTGCTGCCCAGGATCACACAGGAAGTCCAAGGAGAAAAAGGATCCAAAGGGGGAGCCTGTACAAGTGAACAAGATGGCTAATACTCAGAAAGGAAGGGCACTCACAAGGCAATTTAGCATTTGGACTAACTACACCCAGGACAGACGTGCAAGACATTTTTATAATACAACATTAACAATAAAGGGGTGTGTGGGGTAAATCACTCAGGAGCTCCACATGGTAAGACTGAATGTGGAAGTGCGGGCCGGATAAACAGACGCGGAGGCTGTATATAGTGGGCGGCTTTTATTTAAAGTCTCAGTTCTTTGAGCCACAAGTGAGCGTGGTGGTTCTTCGGTTTTCTTCGGGATCTACTTTCTGCCTCGTGGAACCTCGTCTTCAGCTATCGTCCCCTTCAACTCCTACGGAGGGTCATAAAGAGGGAATGGATAAGGAGCCATCAGTTACTACTCAAATAATACACCCGTAGGATGTATTATGTCCGTCACCGCACCCGATTCGTGTTTGGAAATATAATATGAAAAGACAGGGGATACTAGTGAGGGTAGGGGCAATTCTGATCGGAGGTAAGTCAAGGGACTAATGTGCACTTACAAAAGTGTCTAGAGTGTCTCCAGAAATCAAAATGACAACAACCGAAGGAATGATGTGAGGGATGGAACTCTTAACGCATGGAATAACTTTCGCTATACTCATACACCCACCCTCCTACCGGTAACCACTAATCGCCCACCTCCCGCAACCCCACTTCCTCTTTCCCATGCCTGTGGTCATTCAATGGCTCTGCTGCACCTCTCCTGAGTTGCGGACGCTCTCCAGCCTCCTCCTGCTGGGACCACCACTCTTCACACCACCTCTTGTCTTCCTCTCTGGCTTCCGCTTATTCATACTCCTCTGACTCAACGTCCTTCTTTTCCACGTCTTCTCCGCTTCGCAACTTCTATTTTCCTCCGGCCCATTCGAGCCCTTCTTCATTGGATTCAGTCTTTATCTGTTCCTGAAGAGTAGGACTTCCAGGGTTAATCCCTCCTCCCTTTGCCACTGCATCACGAGCGCCTCGTTCCTGTATGAACAGAGCACAGGGGAGTGGGGTTATCCTTCTCGAGGACTTTGGGAAGGAACTCTGATTCCGCGGTTCGGTCACCAAAGGTATACAGTCTCTGCTAGTGTGAAATAATATCTGGGGTAAGAGGCGTGTCCCAATCGGTACCCTCTCACATCCACTTTCCCTTGCTGTCCTTCTAGTAGGGGTGGTTTCACGAGGACAACGGGATAGAAAGTCCACATTTACCTGTTCGGTCCCTTTACGGTGTTTGGTTTGGAATCTGTAGGGCTGTAATGACAAGAACCATCGTAACACCCTTTCGTTTTTCCCTTTGCTGTGTGACAACCAATCTAGGGGAGCATGGTCCAAATACAAGGTAAACTCACGTCCCTCCAGATAATACTTCAAAGAGTCAATGGCCCATTTTATAGCAAGGGCTTCTTTTTCAATGTTTGATACCCAACTGGGTACACACTTGTTTAATTAATTTCAATATGAACGGGGTTCCCTGATCCGTCAGAATCTCTTTTGGAAACCCTACTCTGGAAAATACTGTTATCATAGCTTTGGCGATGCTAGAGGCATCTGGGTGCTGTAAAGCTATTGCTTCTGGAAAATGGGTAGCGTAGTTCACTAGGACCAGCACATAATGGCACCCGCTTTGTGACGGCAACAGTGGCCCGATAATGTCCATCCCAACCCTACAAAAGGGTTCATCAATTATGGGTAGTGGATGTAAAGGTGCTCTGGGTGGTCTGTATCTGCTGTTTTTCTGACATATGGGGCATTCACAACAATACATTTTCACATGTCGATATATTCCTGGCCAATAGAACTTTCCCAATATCAGCTGCTCTGTTTTCACCTCCCCGAAATGCCCACTGAATAAATGACTGTGGGCCAAATAGAGGACTTTTTCCCAGAATGGGGTTGGGACTTACAACTGAGGAGTACATGTGGACTCTGCTTTTCTATATAATAGGCTGTTTTTAATAAAGAAGTAGGGACATAAGTGTAGAGGGTCTTCATTGTTCATGGCTCAGTCCCAGGGTTCTTGTAAGACGGGGTCCTCTTTTTGTGCTGCGTGGAAGTTTCTATCATTCTCCCAGGGATTCTCTTCTATCTGGGCTGGGAATGCTGATATGGGTTTTCCTTTTTCTTTCCGTTTCTAGTTTTTTGTTTTCCTGACTTTGGATGATGGCCATTCTGGATTCTCATCCTGAGAAAAGGGGGCGATGGTCCACCAGTCTTTCTCTTCCGGGGTTGAGTCCATGAGTAATTTAGATAATTGCACATAATCGTTCCCCAGGATAACTTGTTCCGGTAGTCGAGGAATGAGACCAACTTTTAAATTGGATCATGGGTCAGTTGCATGTTGTATGCGTACATGGGTAGTGGGGTATTGTTTTGTGTACCCATGGACACATTGTGACTGTACAGTCCCATCAACAGTTCCAAGCTCGTGTCCAATGTCTTGAGGACGTATAACGCTCTGCCGGCATCCTGTATCGGCTAGTGCTATCATGGACTGTCCATTTACTGTTACGTCACATCGGTAAGGAGGTGGTCGTTTATTTTGGGAAAAACAGTAATAATTTCTAGCTATTCCTACTTCCATAGGTTAAGCTCTCTGTGCACAAAAGCGGGCTATGTGACTCAGTCCGCCACAGTTAAAACATTGCGGTCCGGGAGTAGGGGCTCTAAACACAGGAGGACTTGGGGCTCTGAACACAGGAGGACCTGGCATGATTGTAACAGGGTCGGGTTTTCGAATAAGCAGATGTCAGGGAGAACGATGATCCCAGCTTGTCCCAACTTTCCTGGGGCTTACTCTCGTCCCTTTTGTACATCTTGGGCTCTGCTATAGGCAGTAACGATCTCAACTGCTGTCTCTAGCGTGAGATACACATGCTGTCTTACCTATTTTGAATGGGAGGATGGAGCGAGTACAAGTATTGTTCCAAATATACTTTAGCCATAATGTCCTCCTTAGTGGCGGTAGCAGGTTTCAAGCAACCGTCGGCCATATCCTTCACTCGAAAATATAGGGCTCTGGGTGTTTCTACAGAACCCTCTTTGATTTGTCTGAACCTCATCCAGCATGTTTCATCGTCAACTCCTAATCTTTCCATGATGCACTGTTTTGTTTCTGCATATTGGGTTACTCCCAGGATATTTGCCGCTTGATAGGACGCTTGAAGCTCCCCGGACAGTAAGGGTCCTAAATATTGTCCCCACTTATCTACTGGCCATGCTGCAGCCAGGACCATCCTCCCGAAGTTGTTGAAGAAGTAATCAGGATCTTCTCCACGAACATACTACTGTAGGATTACTGATGGGAGTGCCCCTTTGTTGCCCGAGGGCATCACCGAGTTTCCCTATTGTGGTGTCATGGGTTTGGCCTCGTTCAGTAATGACTTGTTGCAGCTTTCCATGGTCTTCTTCTACTACCATGAGGAACTTCTCCATTGCTTTCCCCAGACTCTCATGGCTTTCAGGCATTTTGGCAATTGCAGCTCCATACCTCCAGCAGATTCCACTTCTGACACCACTTGTGGGAGTGCGGGCCGGATATACAGAAGTGGAGGCTGTATATAGTGGGCCAGTGGGTGGCTTTTATTTAAAGTTTCCATTTTTTAAACTGCAGGTGAGCGTGGTGGTTCTTTGGCTTTCTTTGGGATCTCCTTTCTGCCTCGTGGAACCTCGTCTTCGGCTATCGTCCCCTTCGTCCGGACTTCTTCTGGGTCGGGGAATCTTACACGGAGGCTCATTAAGAAGGAACGGTAAAGGAGCCGTCAATCACTACTCAAATGATATGCCTGTAGGTTGTATTGTGCCCATCACCACACCCGATTGGTATTTGGAAATGTAATCAGGAAAGACAGGGGATACTAGTGAGGAACCGGAATTGATTTCCGGTTATGTAAAACATGTAATCGATTATTTAGAATTAGCATGATGTATCTAGATGACTAACCACAAAGTACACGCACATTAGCATACGACCGTACTGCATTAATGTAGGTTTTTAGCATACCCTGTTCTGCATGTTTTACTCGTGCTTGGCTTAATCGACGCCATTTTGTGGCCTCGCTCGAAGCCCTGCATCAGCAGACCTCATTCTATTATACACCGAAGTCGTTCTCCTGAGAAACAGCCCAACTGTTGCAATACTGCTGTCTCAGCTCGTTACGCCTGTCAAGGTTATAGGTAGCAGTAGGAGGCCCGATAGGCACATTCCGGGAGGGGTGCGGGGCGGACTCTTTCGGAGTTAGCAGAAGGGAGTCACCCGCACGACCTTGCTAAATCTAGGATGAGCTGAACCAAGAGCGCTTTGTCTCCCATATATGGTCTTTCCTTCTGCACCAACCTGTACCAACTTGTATTTTTCCATCTTAGGTAACGGTTTCGAGAATGTAACTGTATATATGTGATGTTCTGATAAGGTGCCAGCAGTCTTCTTGGCGGATCTCGTGGGGTTAGGTCGCAAGGAGCTCCTCTGGCAGAGTTTTGTCTGTTATAATAAACGATTGGACCTTCTACACTGCCGACCGACTGATTATTGGTAATGGGAATGGGATTGGTTATCAATATAACGCTAATTGGGAGGTGGTAAATATTTTCAGGTACATCAGTTGGCGACTCCGCCGGGACTCCGCGTTGGGGTCGTCCCTCTGTAATCAGAAGAAAAGCGGGACATTGAAAGGGGTGATCTTGATCCGGGGGGGGGGGATTTGAAGAATAGACCAAAAGAAAAAAAAATCGGGGTCTGCCTTGATCTCCCGATCGCGAGAACCCCAGCTGCTAGTGACCCCACGCCGGAGTCCTTCGGGGGTAACCCGAGAACCAGCCACGTTGGCCTTAGCAGGGGTTGGCAGTGAAGAACGTACAATCTGACCTGCGTGCACCAGGTGAGTGTCTTGTCTCGTTTTGTGTTGGATAACGTTTTTGCATTTTTCGACTTGGAACTTGGCATTTGATGACCTATGGTCACGGAGAAACTTTGGAAGTAGAGGGTCTGACGGGGCAACATTGAAATTGCACGTGCAGATGCCTCAGATTTTGGTCTGTGAAAGATAACTAGAGATTAAGACTTGACGCCTTTGTGGGAACTGCGGTTTTCATTTGGCCGGACTGCTCTCGGGAACGCCGGCAGTTGAGATTGGGTAGCACCCGGACAGATCTGGAGCGGCGCTTGAGAAAGCGGGCTAAGCCAGCATAGTTCGGGAGGTGAACCATGAAGACTGTCGGATGGCCTGTAGGTCGGTCTGTGGTTTAGAAACCTGTGTAGCTATCTCTAGGCAGTTTAAGGACAAGACTGTTATAAGATGACGTTTTTGCAGCTTTGGAAATTTGGGAAGGGTTCTCGGTAGGTGGGAGTCGACGGGCTCCACCTCTTGTTTGCAAATATCTGTGTTCTCGCTTGTTTATGTCAAATTGAAGGTTTGTTTTTCAATTTGGATGAAAACATGGCCATGTGTATGAGAGTGATATGATTAATGACCGTTGATTCTTCTGTGTTATGAGCAATAATCCTCGATTTCTTTTCAGCTCAAATTAGGTAGAAAAAGGGCGATGCCGTGTTTTAGTAAATTACGCTTTGGCTGCGTTCACCGAGGGAGCACGAGGTTGGACGAAAGCCAGCCAGCCCCTCCGGAAGGAACACCCAGCCATGATATGTACTGCAAGCACGGGATAGCTCCCCTTCTTTTCAATACCTTATGGCACAAGTACACCAAAGATAATGTGGAACTGCAATGGCCGAAAACTGGGTCTTTTGACGAGAAAAAGATTCAGTATTTACAAGAGCATCTCTGCGTTAAGCGCAGTAGACAGGCTATGTTTGACACCCTTAACAAATGGCAGAAAGAGGCGAAGAAGAGACGCATTCGGTCCGAAAAACGTCTAAAAATACAGCTAGGGCAAACTGTAACTCAGAAAGCCATGGCACATGACAAAAATAGGATAGAGAAAAATATTGAAATCGCGGATAGACAGTTTAGGTTGCAGGTGGATAAGAGTTATGTAACACGAAATGAGACCGAAGATGAGATAGAGGATCTGTTAGATAAAAGACCTCCCCCACCGTATGCTCCACAGCGCATATACCCTGCGGTACCCCTTCAAGTGATGGCTGCGCCCCAAGCCTCCGCACCGGAGGAACGTGGGTCTCTCACCCTTCCGGGTAATGTCGGTGCCCCATCTACATCAGTGAGAGACCAGGCCACCCTCGCCCCTGACCCCAGGCATACCCTGGAATCACCCCATGCACTGTTAAGTATCCCAAGCCCCGTATGGACCTCCCAGTCAGTCAGTACAACGCCCGGAGAATCGGGACAGACACCAAGAGGGGGACCGGGAAGTTTAGACGGTAAACGACTATTCACTAGAGCATCTGTAGAGTATGGCGAAAAGGAAGCATTAGCAGATCAGGCTGCCCAATGGATGCGGAATAATGTATATACTATAACCGACATATGGAGTACTCTAAAGGATCTAGAGCCGGTGATGCAGCAACATGCGTTGTATCAAATGTCCAATTCCCTTATAGGAGCTTGGGAAGTCAGCTTCCGAGATGGAAGTGCCCCTCAAATACTATATAACATCAGTGATTGGACCCATAAATTCAACATGGATCTACAGGAGGTATATAAGAACGTAGACACATTGGTCAAATATCGAGGCAGGATGTTTCTGAGTCCCCACTGGACTTCTCAACATCCCATGCGAGAGGTACATCCTATTTACCATCCCAAAATTCCCGAAGAGCGCGATAATGCCCAGCAAGTAATACGGGCTCGAGTGGATGCCCGGTTCCAGGAGCAATGGGTATACACTCCGTGGAAAAGAAGCGAAGTTCTCGCTCTGAAATCCCAACTACCTGACCCCCGTAAGAATCCCACCGCCTACTATAAGGAACTGACCGAGGCTGCGGCTTCTGGGGTAATGACCCTGGCAGATGTCGAATTATTCTTTGGGTTACTAGTTCCCGTTGATATATGGCGGCAGGTACACGACGCTGATCATGCTGAACTAGGGGGAACTTGGGAAGAATTGAGAGGTTGGGACAGAGATCGTAAACCAGGGGATAAGCCTAAAAATGAAATAACTTCTCTGCCGGCAAAAATAATCGCATATATGCACACCTTGATCCCTCCGCGAAAAGTTGACTGGGATAAACTGACAGCTTGTAGACAGAAAAAGGAAGAAATTGTATCCGACTTCTTCACTAGGTTCGAAGGAGTCTTCATTGACTTTAATGGACAAGATTTGGCCACGGAGGGTGGAATTAGGTTGTTTGTGAACAGGTTTGTGACGAACATGGCCCCGGAAATTTCTGCGCGGTTACAGGCTGCAGAGAGTACCTGGACTACCTCTACCCCTTCCGTGATTTTGAGTATGGCTCAGTATTACGAACATAGAGAAAATGAGAGTAAGGATAAAGTAGAGAAAAGGGCCAAAGACCTCAAAACACGGGTACTGCTTCAGCAAGTTGTCCGAGGACAAGGAGGGGGAGAGGAGCCAGAGGGCCCATGTCCAGAGGGGCGGGCGCAGGCCGAGGCACGGGCGGGGCTCCGACCGTAGGGATAAACCAATGTTCATATTGTAAGGAGGAAGGACATTGGAAAGCGCAGTGTCCGTTGTTGCTTGCCGAGAATGGTGCAGTCCGAGGGCGGGGACGTGGACGAGGCGGCCCCGATCGGAGTGATATGCGCAGAGAAGACGGATCAGGCAAGTCTGAGTGAAATCATTTCTATGGTCACCAAGGCAAGCAATATTATCATGATGATTACGAATTCGAAGATCAGGATGCGTATGTCCACGCATAGGACAGCCAGGGACAGAGTAGGGGCCAAGTGTCGATCCCGGTCAATCAACAGGGACCTTATGTGAAAGGGGAATTGATGGGGACTTCTGAGAATTTCCTAATTGACACGGGAGCAATGAATAGTTCAGTTGCTCGATCATTGGTTCCAGGGGCGGCTCTGTCCGGGCAAAATAATGTTTCAGTGGGATTCTCGGGAGTCCCGGTTGTCAGTCCCATCTCAAAACCCCTCCCCTTTACGATCGGTCCCGCCACTCTTGAAACACCTTTTCTGCTAACTTCGCATTGTGGGGAGAATTTGCTGGGTTTGGATATGCTGAAAAAGTTGAATGCCAAAATACACTGCTCTACTGATGGGGTTTATTTAACGATACAACCTCACACTGACCGCGTGAAACAATGTTTTGCTAGAAATGAACCACTCCCCCCTGAGTTTGACGGCATTCCCGCGGCCTTATGGGCAACTGGGGATGCGGACGTGGGTAAGTTGGATATTCCCCCGGTTTATGTTACGTTGAAAAATGGCGCGAAATTACCACGCATCCCGCAGTATAAAATTGCACCAGCCGGTTAGCGGGCTCCGCTGTCCATTATTCAAGATCTCATTGACAAAGGGGTGGTGGAAGAAACTGCTGCTAATACTTGTAATAGCCTGATTCTCCCGATTTTGAAAAAGAATTCTAATTCCGGTACACAAGGACATGGTGATGCCTACCGTTTTGTGATTGATCTTAGAGCCGTTAATAAAATTGTTGTACCACAGTACCCTGTGGTAACGGACATCACCACTATCCTCACGATGATTCCACCAACTGCCCAGTATTTTTCGGTCATAGACCTGAAGAATGCTTTCTTCAGTATCCCTATCCATCCGGATAGCAGACAGATCTTCGGATTCTCATTATCTGGCCGAAGCTTCAGCTTCTGTCGCGCACCTGAAGGCTATACGGAAAGTCCGAGCATCTATAGCCAGGCCCTTAAGGCTTTGTTGGATGACCTGGCCTTGCCACCGGGCAACGTACTGTTGCAATATGTGGATGACCTGGTAATTGCTTCGGACACAGAAGAAGGCTGCAAGGCTGCCAATATTAAATTATTGCACCATTTGGCAGCGAAAGGGAATAAGGTGTCCTTGTCCAAGTTCCAATACTGTCGACAGGAGGTAACCTACCGAGGTCATCTACTGTCGAAGGAGGGTAGGCGACTAACCCCTGAAAGTATTACTACCATCTCTAATATGTCTGTTCCTTGCACGCAGCGCGAAGTTCGTGCTTTTCTTGGCATCACTTCTTACTGTCGCCAATGGATACCTAATTTTTCGCTAATCGCTAAACCTTTGTTGCATCTGACTACTAAGGACGTGCATGAACCCCTCCCCTGGACGGATGAATGTCAGCACTCTTTTGACTCTTTAAAAACTGCTTTATGTTCTGCTCCTGTCTTGGGCACTCCTGACTACCGTAAACCTTTCGTACTATACGTGCATGAGGTCAACGGTTGTTCACTCTCAGTGTTAACGCAAGAGTTTGGTGGTAAGCAAAGACCTTGCGCTTATTTGTCAGCTACATTGGATAATGTTGCCAGGGCCCTTCCTAGCTGTCTGAGGGCCACAGCAGCTGTTGCGGTGGCCATCCGGTAGTCGGAAGGACTCGTTCTAAATTCCAATCTGACAGTGATGGTGCCGCATGCTGTGGACTCATTGCTAAATAAAACAAAAACACAGCATCTCACAAGTGCCCGCCTCACTGGGTATGAATTGACATTGTTTGCACCACACATCACGATCACACGATGTGCAACACTAAATCCAGCTACACTGCTACCACTCCCTTCGAGTGAAACTATCAATGATACACATGATTGCATTTACCGTACTGAGGAAGAAACAAAAGGAAGAGTTGAACTTACTGACATTCCTCTATCTGACCCTCAGGGGGAGTTATATGTGGATGGGTCCTTTTTTAAATTAGCAGATGGAACAACAACAGCTGCATATGCAATTACGACTTTGAAGACAGTAGTCGAAACATTTCGAGTACCCCAAGCTGCTGAACTAGTGGCTTTACTACGAGCCTGTGAATTGAGTGAAGGACTCGAAGTTAACATCGATACAGACAGCCAATACGCCTTCGGCGTGGCCCATAGTTTTGGGCGGCTGTGGAGGGAGCGGGGTTTCCTTACTTCCCATGGCCAGAGAATACAGAACGGCCCCTTGGTGTTGCGGTTGTTGGGTGCCCTCACTCTGCCCAAGAAAGTAGCCATCATCCAATGCAGTGCACACAGGGCAACAGTGGACGAAGTGGGGGAAGGAAATGCTTTCGCAGGTCAGGTGGCCAAACAGACAGCTCAATCACCAATGTCAGCTATGTTTGTCCTCCGCAAGATGGGTGGAGGAATCTGAATTGTTTGATAATACCATGGAAAGTGTGAGAGAATTACAGAAGGAAGCCACCCCCGCAGAATTAGAGAAATGGGAAAAGGAAATAGGGAGACTGGATAAGAACAATTGTTGGGTTGATCTGACAGAAAAACAGAGGTGGTTACTACCCAATGCATTAGTACAGGCCGTTGTAACTATGGCTCACGGTCCTGCCCACGTAGGAGCAAAAGGTATTTGTGGACTCCTGGACCCAGTATGAATAACCCTAATATACAAACGGACAGCTGTCCGGTTAGTCCAATACTGCATGGTCTGCTTCCAACACAATCCGGGGAAGGGGGAAAATGTCCTGAGTGGAAACTTTGCACCTCCAACGTTACCTTTTGAAGTGCTCCAGATGGATTACATCCACATGGAGCGTGTTAATAATTTAAAATACGTTTTGGTGGTAGTCTGTGCCTTTAGCAAATGGGTTGAGGCCTACCCTACTAAGGAGAATACTGCTCTGGCCACTGCAAACGCCCTTCACAAGGAGTTAGTGCCTCGATATGGTTTGCCCCGATTGATCTGGTCGGACAATGGGGGACACTTCCATGGGGCCCTTGTTAAGCATATCTGTGATGGCTTACAAATAAAGCAAAAATTCCATGCGGCCCGGCATCCACAATCAGCAGGGCTCGTGGAAAAATACAACGGGATTCTAAAGCTCAAGATGGCTAAGATTCAGGAAAGCACAGGGTTGAAATGGCCTGACACCTTGCCTTTGGCCCTCATGTCACTCCGGGTTACCCCACATTCTCGCTCCGGCCTTTCTCCTTACGAGATAACATTCGGCCGACCCGCTAATATATGGGGGGTGCCCAGACCACGATCCTTTTCTGATATAGAATATCCTATGTTGATTGATTATCTGTATGCCTTGACTAAAGATCTCCGTTCTATTCATCAGCAGGTAGCATCTGTACTGCAGCCGCTGCCAGAGGGCCCCGGACATCGACTACAGCCCGGCCAGTGGGTGTTGGTCAAGAAGTTCGAACGAGACTACAGCCTGGCTCCAAGGTGGTCGAGCCACGCCAAATTCTGCTCGCAACCCGGACGGCTGTAAAAGTGGATGGGAGAAAGCACTGGATACATGTCTCCCATCTGAAAAAGCTGCCGCTCCCACTTCCATATGATCGGCGACGCCCAGTGGGAATTCTGACACAGGGAACTGAGAGAGCTACTGCATTCGTACCCTTCTCCGACGCCTGCGAGATCGAACAAAGGCAAGAGGAGGGAGTGACGAGATTGGGTGAACCAGTCTCTACTGAATCCGTAAATGCTTTAAATCCTGTTTTGAGTACCCCGGCAAGCGAAAGTTCTAATGAGAGAAAGGTACCTACAGTGCTGTTTTCTGATCAGGAAGTTCCGTGTCATGTGCGATACAACCTGCGGCCGAGAAAGCATAACGGTGCCTCAGACCCCACCACTAGGAGATAAGGAGAGACTCGATTGAATAGATAGGGTTTGCTAGTTTGCAGGTCTGAGGTACTGAGCGAGACACTGGACTGAACACGTTGAGAGCTGGAACTTTGATCACTGTGCTCTGTTCAGAAAGAAAGATTGACTCCGGTGAACGGCCAGGTTGTACAACGGGATCCTTCAGATCAAAATTCTTTTTGTTTTCTTGAGATGGACGATAGGAGTCTGCCTGTGAGACTCTGACGGACACAGGGAGAAGAACCCTCTGGCAGGACGGACTGCTAGGCCCGAGTTTATTTTTGGACTTTTAGCTAGGAATGTACCCTTTTGGTCGTATTGTACTTGAAGAAGAGCTTCCCATTGCACCTCGGCACGTGCTGTTCTATGAGCCAATGTTTTCAACCTGGACCACGAGGGTCAAGGTAGCCTTTGTGTTGGTTATAACCGTTATAATAGCTATTTTCATGGGCTTGTTCGTATATCTAGAGCATGAATACCCTTTGCAAACTCTTTTACCCTCCACTGTTGCACCGCCTGAGCATTTTATGTATACCTTAGCACCCCACAAAGAACGACATCGCAAGACCTATGCGAAAAATGTATTTGTAGAAATGCTTCACCAAACGCACAGCGCTACCAACACCACTGACTGCTGGGTTTGTGGACTTCTGCCTTCTGTTGTGCACAATCATGATCTGTTCCTCTCGCTACCTCTCTCCTATTTAGGGAGTTGTGAAGCCTGGTTCAAAATGTTTTCCGCCATGTACAATCATTATATAGAAAATCACAGGCAGTACACTTACACTGAGAAAGACTATAATATGATTTTAGCATACATTGAGGCACATCAGGGATTTGACCCACAAGGTAATGGGGGACGGGGATCTTTAGATCCTCAGGCTTATATGAACAGGTATATGGAGGTTCGGAATAGTACTTGGTTGCAGGATGAACTCTATGATTTTAACCAATTTAATTCTTCCCAATATTTCCAGCTTTTTGTTGATCGAAATGTTACAAGCGAACGCATTGTACCCATTCCTATTTTAAATACTTCCTCCGATTTCTGTGTACAGGGATGGGGCATGTACAGGTTGGTGACAGTGTTTGTAATTATACCTATCGTATGAAGATACTTAGCAGTCCACCTTTGTTGACGCCACCCAATGTGTATTTCGTATGCGGAGAAATTGCTTACACTTGGTTACCCCGTGGTTGGGCTGGGCACTGCTATCTATCCTTCCTGTACCCGCCTGTATACATAGCACCGTCCGAATATCATAGAACACACCAGCTACACTCAACGAGAGCAGTACCCAATAGGCAACGTAGGCAGCTCATAGCAACAGAAGTTGATCAGACCGACACCTCCTTGCAGCAGTTCACAGATTTTAGCAAAGGTTTGGTCCCCTTCTGGGGACCGATCTTTAATAGCAGAGAAATAAGAAGGTTGTCCAGAATAGTAGAAAATGTCATTAACATCACTACTGATATCCTGGCCAATATTACGGTTGAGCTTCAAGCGCCCAGACTCGTTGCGCTCCAAAACCGTAAGGTTTTGGACGTTATCTTGGCTGATCGAGGCGGAGCATGCCGAGTGATTGGCAGCTCCTGCTGTGTATATATTCCAGACTCCGCCCCCACTGTACATTTGGCCATTCAAAAGTTGCATCGCATAGCGGCCGAAATGCATACCGAGAATGGATCCTGATCACTGTCCGGTTGGTTCTGGGGGCTCCTGACAACCTGGGGATGGAAGGTATTGTTAATATTGGGTGGGGCTGTCGGTGTCATTTTCACCTGTTGCGTCTTGCTACAATGTGGTCCGGCTTGTTGCTCCTATTGTGCTTCCAGAGTAGCGGCCACATGCGTCTCTGCCCCAGTTTCCACTAAAATTCAGATGCTCCAACAGGAAATTCATGAATTAATGGCCATTGATGAGGAGGTATTCCGAGATTAGTACCACCTTTCTCTTTAGCTACATCACGCTAAAAGGAGGGTTTGAGGAACCGGAATTGATTTCCGGTTATGTAAAACATGTAATCGATTATTTAGAATTAGCATGATGTATCTAGATGACTAACCGCAAAGTACACGCACATTAGCATACGCCGGTACTGCATTAATGTAGGTTTTTAGCATACACTGTTCTGCATGTTTTACTCGTGCTTGACTTAATCAACGCCATTTTGTGGCCTCGCTCGAAGCCCTGCATCAGCAGACCTGATTCTATTATACACCGAAGTCGTTCTCCTGAGAAACAGCCCAACTGTTGCAATACTGCTGTCTCAGCTCGTTAGGCCTGTCAAGGTTATAGGTAGCAGGAGGAGGCCCGATAGGCACATTCCGGGAGGGGTGCGGGGCGGACTCTTTCGGAGTTAGCAGAAGGGAGTCACCCGCACGACCTTGCTAAATCTAGGATGAGCTGAACCAAGAGCGCTTTGTCTCCCATATATGGTCTTTCCTTCTGCACCAACCTGTACCAACTTGTATTTTTCCATCTTAGGTAACGGTTTCGAGAATGTAACTGTATATATGTGATGTTCTGATAAGGTGCCAGCAGTCTTCTTGGCGGACCTCGTGGGGTTAGGTCGCAAGGAGCTCCTCTGGCAGAGTTTTGTCTGTTATAATAAACGATTGGACCTTCTACACTGCCGACCGACTGATTATTGGTAATGGGAATGGGATTGGTTATCAATATAACGCTAATTGGGAGGTGGTAAATATTTTCAGGTACATCACTAGTGAGGGTAGGGGCAATTGTGATCGGGGGTAGGTCAGGGGACTAGTGTGCGCTTACAAAGGTGTCTAGGGTATCTCCAGAAATAAAAATTACAACAACCAAAGGAACGACACGTGAGGGATGGGACTCAATGCATGATATCACTTTTGTTACACTCACATCCCCACTCCTTTCGGTAACCACTAATCGCCCACTTCCTGCAACCCAGCTTCCTCTTTCACCTGCCTGCGGTCACTCACCGGCTCCACCGCAACTCTCTGGCCACTCTCCAGCCTTCTCCTGCGGGGACCACCACTCTTCACACCACCTCTTGTCTTCCTCTCTGGCTTCTGCTTCTTCCTCCTCCTCCGACTCAACGTCCTTCTTCTCCACGTCTTTCCCGCTTCGCGACTCCTCCTTTCCACCAGCGCATTCGGTCTTTTTCTCTTCTTGAAGAGTAGGACTTCCAGGGTTAATTCCTCCTCCTTCTGCCGGGGCGTCACAAGTGCCTCGTTACTGTATGGACAGAGCACAAGGGGTTGAGGTTATCCTTCCGGAGGACATTGGGAAGGAACTCTGATTCCACGGTCCCGTCACCAAAGGAAGACAGTCTCTGCTAGTGTGACATGACATCTCAGGTAAGGCGTGCCCCGATCGGTACCCTCACACTGAAGCTCAGTAAGTTTCTCACCCACAATTGCTGTTACAGATATTGAATGCAAATACCCACGTATAGGATATGCATACAAATGCAGGGTCTGTGGAGTTTATACCTATTGTGATGTTATAAATGCAACTCAAAGACAACACTCACAGTGAACAAGAAACACCACCTAGGTAGTCAGCTGTGCCCATGGATCCTGGCGATCAAACAGGAACACGCAAGGCAGTAACAGCAAGGGTTAGAACTAAACATGAGCACAATAAACAAGTAGCTAACAAGGAGGAATACTTAACAAGAAAGGAAGGAAATCACAGGGCACACTTGTCAGAAAGCAAGTAACAAACATACAAGGTAATAGAAGTAAGATAGCAGAATAGAAAGACAGCAAACTAGGAACTGGAACCAAGGAAATGGGAATAAAGGCAGGGACTGGAAAAATATATACAGAAGGGGAGGCTACAAGGGTATACTAGAATAGTGCAGGTTCAGGAATCAAGAACACAAAGTAGCATAGAAGGCAGTGCTGGGTCAGGAACAAGAATTGAGCTAAAGCTCAGGAGTCAAGGTAGCACTGCAGGCTGTTCTGGTTCAGGAACAGGGAATTACTAAAGATTCGGGAGTCAAGGTAGCACTGCAGGCAATGCTAGTTCAGGAACAGGGAATTACTAAAGCTTCAGGAGTCATGGTAGCACTGCAGGAAGTACTGGTTCAAGGAAACAAGAAATAGCTACAGCTCAGAAAATAGGGAGTCAAGATATAGCACTGCAAGCAGTGCAAATAATGAACAGGAAATAGCTGAAGCCCAGGAACAGGAACAAAGAATAACTATAGCTCAGGAACTCATGAAACAAGGTAGCACTGCAGGCAGTGCTAATTTAGGTACAAAGAATAGCTATAGCTCAGGAACTCAGGAAACAAGGTAGTACTGCAGGCAGCAATAATTCAGGCACAAGGAATAGCTATAGCTCAGGAATCAAGGAGCAAGGATTAACTATAGCTCAGGAATCAAGGAATATCAAAACCTCAAGGAGTACCGGAAACAAGCATCGGTCTCACCGGTACACAGCTACAATGCCCAACACTGGGCTGAAGGGATCTGTGGCTTAAAATAGCTCACAGAAATCACATGCAGCATGTGTGAGCAGGCTAGCAGCAGCCAGCCACAGGTGATCTGAATTCTTCCACCCATCCTTGGCCTGCAGGGATGGAGATGAAGCAGTGAGCAGGGAATTCTAGGTGGTAGAGTTCCAAACATGAGCAGGCTGGCTTCAAGTATGAGCAGGCTGGCTTCAAGTATGAGAAGGCTGGCTTCAAGTATGAGAAGGCTGGCTTTCACAAAACCCGGCATGGATTGGAAATGGAGGTCAATTCCCAAATAGTGTCCAAATGGCTGGAAGTCAGGATATGCATGCAGGGGAGGGTCTGGAGGCTTAGTAGAACACTGGAAAGTCCCACTATGTGGCCCCCTGGTGGTAGGTATGAGAGCACAGACAGCAAATCGTAACACTCTGCTTTGGTAGGGTTTGACCCAGTCTTGAGGCCATACGTTTTACACAGTCCTCTGAGCCGTTTTATTGACTAGGACAGGTAATGTGTGAGGGCAAGTTCCTCCACCTCTGCCAGATGCTCTGGAGTACTATTTTTGGTACTCAATCAATCAAAATAAGCTTTATTCGAAGTCACAAAGTGAATCATAAAAGCTACATAATACATCAGTAACAATGATTAAAAACGACCAAGAATACAATTTAAAACAAAATTCTTTCTTATGAAAAGTGGGGGCCGCCTGCTCAGCCGTTGCCTGCCTGCCACTTGCCTGTTTGCTGTTTGCCGTCTACCGGAGGAGCTCCGCTCCAGGAGCAATTCACAAGGGATTTCCGCCTGCGGGGACTGGGACGGGACTGCGAGACCCAGCATCCACAGCGCATTGAAGATCATAGCGCAGCTGGTGTCTCTTCCCGCCCCCAGCACTCCCGCAGGCATAAAGCGGATTGCGGATCCTGCTCTACGGGTGCCGCCTGCTCAGCCGTTGCCTGCCTGCCACTTGCCTGTTTGCCGTCTACCGGAGGAGCTCCGCTCCAGGAGCAATTCACAAGGGATTTCCGCCTGCGGGGACCGGGACGGGACTGCGAGACCCAGCATCCACAGCGCATTGAAGATCACAGCGCAGCTGGTGTCTCTTCCCGCCCCCAGCACTCCCACAGGCATAAAGCGGATTGCGGACCCTGCTCTACGGGTGCCGCCTGCTCAGCCGTTGCCTGCCTGCCACTTGCCTGTTTGCTGTTTGCCGTCTACCGGAGGAGCTCCGCTCCAGGAGCAATTCACAAGGGATTTCCGCCTGCGGGGACCGGGACGGGACTGCGAGACCCAGCATCCACAGCGCATTGAAGATCACAGCGCAGCTGGTGTCTCTTCCCGCCGCCAACACTCCCTACTTAACCCCGCCTTTTCCCGCGGACTGCGGGACGCGTGCGGGACGCAGACGGGGCAAAGACCGGGCAAAGAGCGGGCCGTTTGAGGCCGTTCGAGTACGGGAGAGTCCGGTCCGGGCTCCCCCCCTTTTCATAGCTATATCTGGAATCCCAATACACGGAGCAATGAGCACTAGAGAAACTAGAAGCAAATCTACACTAGCCGCGGCCGGTGCCGCAAAGGGCCCCATTGACAATTACTTCGTCAAAGCCGGATCTCTTCTGATTGAGGAAATCGAGGTTTTGGAAAGAAGAATTTCCCAGGAAATTGACTGGGTTAGAAGATCTTCAATGGGGCCAATGGCTCAAGCCAGAACCCCGGAGGGAAGGTCTGAACTCATAATCAACGAAACGACTGACCAGGTAATACATCAACTACCTAATGTAACATCCACTGACCCCGATTTTACAATCGAGGCTCCCAGTGAATCTGAGGTCATGAGCCTAATGGCCCTCCCAAACATCCAATTACCTCAGACCTCACCAGGAATTCTTCACCCAATACTTGATCCGAAAATAGTGGTGGTTAACGACAAAGAGTCTAGCCCCGACAGAGACAGGGGGGTCAGGGAAGGCTCTATACAAAAAAAGAGGGGGGGTCAAAACAAAGAAGTTAATAGGTTAAAGTCTTCACAATCTAAACTGTCAAGGGGAAAAGGGGCGAAGGGAGGCACTACAGTTATTAACCTAGAGAAGCAGGGTACAACAACTCCCCCCATAATTCATAGTACAACGGTACCACCACCGGCCACAGATATCACTCTAGTGGATAACTCCAGCGATGATATCACACTAGAGGATATTGGCACACTTCTCAGGTCGCTACTGAGCCCCCTCGAAGCTCGATTGATCAAGATCAAAGCCAGGCTAGTTAACATCGAAAAATCCACTGTGCAACTGGCTGATTCGAAGAAACTTGATCTTAACGGAGCTAAAGTAGTGAAAGGGGGCCCCGATCCAAAGTCCAAAAAGGGCAACGAATCTACTACTGCTGTAAAGAATAAGTTACCCTCTACTGACTCCCACAACTCACAAGCCATCCCCAACAAGATACTCCAACTCTCGCCCAAACCCAATAGCAACAACGCACCTCCATTAACTCCATTAACTCCACAAACTTTAATTGCTACTCCATCTGTTATCCCCCCACCTAAAGATACTGCTCCCACCCAGATTAACACCAAGGGCGACCCAACACTCATGGGAGAGAAATCCAACCCCTCCCGTAAACCAAAACCTGTCAACCTTCCTCCAGAGGCAGCCCCATACACCTTAGTCCTGGCAGGGGTTCCGGAATTAAAACCTATGATATCAGAATCAACATACTCACTCAGGAACAAGGTTATCAGCTGGTTATCCACATATAGACCGCTCCCGAGAGGAATAACCAGTGACATTTCTATGGTTAGGCGGGCTACGTGGGTGGGATATTCCAGAAAATCACTTAGGGGAGACTGCGTTTTGGTCACTTTCAGAGAGCCAGGCACTGCTGCTTACATTTGTGACTGGGCTTCTGACGACCAAGGCAGCAACATCCAACCCCTTCCCCTCTCATTCTTCTATCCATCAAGTCTATATAACTTGGAGGATCAGAGATGGGGGCATCACCAAGAGTTGTTGGACGAATGGGAAAGCTGTCGCAGGGAGAGAAGCGCTCCACTTCATCACAGGGGAAGACCTATAGACCATCTTCTACCGTATGGGGAGGAGGCAGGCTGGGAAACTATTACAAGGAGGAGGGGAGGCGGGGGAGGATTTATGAGAGGAATTCCAGGGCCTCACAGAACGCATTATCCAGCCCATTTTCCCACCTACAACAGATATAGTAGCTTGGAAATGGTAGATTGACACTCGGATAATGAGGGGTGTGAATTGTCCGCATTAGAACTGACGGGGAATAGTTCGCACCCAGTATCCGTATCACAAACAAGGGCACAAAATGTATTGGAATTAAATCTAGCCCCAGAACTTATCATAGAGGAACTAAATGTGATTCACACTAATCAAAGACCGGCTCTGGGCCACCCACCCCCAATTCAGATGGCCACTGCGGAGATTAGTGTTGTTAACACCATCACCAAAGGCTCATCTACTACCAAACCTTACCCCTTAACTCTGATTTCATGGAACGTCGCAGGACTAGCCAGTAAAATTGACTCCACAGAGTGGGGTTCCTTTATTGGCTCCAAAAATATTCTACTTTTTCAGGAGACCTGGGCGCGTGAGGAACTTTTATTCCAGGGATATGCAGTCTTTTCTAAACCCGCTAAGTGGGGGGAAGGGGCAGGCCATTGGGGGGAATTGCGACATGGGTAGCAACGGATCTAGGCTGTCAGGCTACCTGTTCGGAGACAGACTCCGACGATATTCTGGCTGTCCTATTAGAGTGGCCAAATTCTTCGAAATTGGTGGTCATTAATACATACTCAAGGCCGGTACCCACGTCAAAAGAATCTAGCACCATAGAGCAACTTTCCGTGTTCCTTGATGGTATCCCTTGGGAACTTGCATACCTGGTGGGAGGTGATTTAAACTCACAGTATGAACCATTATCAGGCCTACGCGATGGCCCCTCTTTTGAGGAAGATTCACGTTGGCTTGTTCCTGCGACGGTGGCGCCTCCCCCCAGGGCCTGGACCCCCCTGGCCTTGCAGATAACTGCCCTTACTCTAAACCAAGGTTTAAGGGCCTGCAATGGTCGTTGTAAATCAGACACACCAAGTATCTGTACTTACAATAAATCCGGCAGAGAATCGAGACTAGGTTATATCCTTGTCAAATTATCAATGTGGTCACAAGTAGTTGATTTTAAAGTTATTGAGAGAAGGGATAGTGACCACAATGCCCTGGAACTTTCTTACATCTCACCAGGGAATGAGGCTACAATGCTTGGTATGGATAAAGATAAGTCAGGACTCCTATTAGAAAACAACCGTAGAAAAGTCAGATGGGAGAATTTGGCCACTAAAGGAGACAGAATACCAAAATTATATGCAAGGATTATCCCGCTTTTGGAGAAGGCTTTTCAGATAGGGAAGGAGGTGGAAGGTGCAGTAAATAGAGAAAAGCTTGCTCAGACACATGCAGATCTAATTAGTACCCTAGAGCTAGATTTGTTTTCAGAGCCAGGGAAAAGATTAGGATCCTCAGTCAAGACGACCTGGTACAATTCTACCTGCAGGGAATCTAAGGCCAAACTGCTACTTGCTATTAAGGGGGGTAAAAGCAGGGAGGAAATACAAGACATGAGAAGATCCTATAAAAAGATCCTGGTGGATGCGAGGGCTGAATGGGAACAAGAATATTGGGAAAACCTCTCAAGATCACTAACCATCAAAGACTCGCGCAAATTCTGGCGTATAGTCTCCAATGGTACAGAGGACTTATCCTCAGCAATCGAGCCTAATATAGCTCCTAGCTTATGGCAGAGTCATTTTTCAGGCACTGTACTCAGCAGAAGAAGGGTCTCCCAACATTCCAAATAGTATGATAGTCCCAGGTCCAACCGGCGATCTTTATACAGAAAAAGAGGTGAGGGTGGCCATAGCTGGGCTGTCTGCAGGGAAAGCCCCGGTCTTGATGGGGTACCTGGGGACTTATTTAAGCAGGAACCAGGGATATGGGCCCCATACCTTACATTGATATTTAACGCCATTCTGGGGGGTATGGAGGTCCCTGATACTTGATTGGGTGCAGAGGTGGTTTCAATTTATAAAAAGGGGTCCCCTCTGCTCCCAGCCAACTATCGTCCAATCAGTCTTATCGATATATCCCAAAAGCTCTTTGGGAGACTGATTTTGGACCGGTTACAGGATTGGGTAGATGAGACGGGTATCCTGACTCCCTATCAGGCGGGATTTAGACAGGGGGTCTCCACAATAGACCAAATTTTTAGGCTGAACCTCCTATATTGGAGGACAGCTGTAATCGAGGGCGGTACTTTGTATACAGTCTTTGTAGACTTGCGTGCCGCCTTTGATTTGGTACCTAGAGCAAAACTATGGAAAGTTATGGAGGAGTTGAATGTCCCTGGAGATATCTTGGCAATCCTGATGAGATTGCATCACAACAACTATGCCCGCGTTAGGTGTGGCAGAGGTGGCAACTTAACCGAAAGGTTCCCCGTTCGCAGAGGGGTAAGACAGGGTTGTGTGCTTGCACCGACCCTGTTCTGCCTCTTTGTGAACGGGGTAGTTGCCCACCTGACCAGGATTCCCAACACTGACGCCCCAAAACTGACTGGCAGAAGGGTGCCTGCAATTATGTTTGCAGACGACACCCTGCTGCTGTCCAAATCCCCCATGGGCATTCAACGTGTTCTGGACGGGTTCTTACAGTTCTGTTTAGACCGGGGACTTGAAATTAATCCACAGAAGACTAAATACATGATTCTCAATCCCAAGCCCCATAACCGCGCACCGCCTAGGTTGGGAACAGTCCAATTGGAACGGGTGCACACAATTGAATATTTGGGGATCACTCTTAATGAAAATTTAACGTGGTCGGCTCACCAGTCGAAAGTGAACATCAAACTGGCACAGTTGGCGGGTGGCACTATGAGACTGGTGAACAAATCCCCCTACCGGCCACTTAGCCCCATTATTCATATTTACAAAGCCCAAGCCAGGGGGGGTGTCACATATGGGGGCGAGTTGTGGGGTCATATTCCATCATCCAAATTATTAACAACTGAGAATAAATTCCTGAGACAGATTGTTGCTCTCCCACAGAGTACTCCATTACTCCCGCTCAGACTGGACTTGGACATTCGACCAATAACGGAGGAGCTGGGTCTTAAGCCTTTGACATTCTGGCGGCGTATTTGGAGTAGCCCAGACCTTTCAAACTACAGAGCTGAGTTACAGGAATTTTTAGAGTTACCCAATGCCAAAAGAATTCCATGGTTGACTTACATCAAGGGAACACTGGAGGCAATCGGACTCTCTGAACTATGGCTGGACCCACTAAACATCTGTCCACGGATCCCGAAAAAGGTACTTGCGAGAGCTTATTATGAACACATGCTCTTCAGAGCTATAGAAGGTACCCGGGACGGATCATTGTCCAACCAGTTCACAAAAATAAAAGACTCCTATCAACTCGAAAGTGTCTTAGATGCCATAGCTCCACCATTAACTAGGAAATTATTTCTCCAATGGAGATATGGAACTCTACCCTTAGCATCATTCACGGCATCCTGGTCTTCTCGCTCCTCTTCAGAAATTTGCCCGGCATGTGCACACCCAAAGGAGAACGACGTCCATGTTGTCTTCTTTTGCAGGGGCTATGAGAGGAGCAGGAAATACTGGCTAGTCCCCTTGCTCAGGAATCTGGGATTCAGAACTTTTTTACCCGCTTACAGAGTTTTAAAGACAGATTTATCCCCTACTGTAGTTTTTGCTCTATCCAAATTTTTAACCTCTTTGTGGTACGCCCGAAGTCGTTATGTTAAATTGCTTGTGTAAAAGACTTAAAGACTTGAGATAGTTCTAAATCTGCGGCACACTTCTATTTTTTAGCTCTTTATTCTGATCACTAATGTTGTTTAATACGTTTTTAAATTTTGTATAGAATGTAATGCACATCTTTTATGATCTTGTGATCGAAATAAAGATTTCTCGAATCGAATCGAAAAGTGAGCAAGTTCAGAGTATTTAAAAAAAGGAGTCATCACGCCACAATGATATGATTACTATTTACAGGTGCTTCCTATAGTTCATGACAGCCATCAAGAAACGTGACATTACAAAACAAGTAAAAATGTCTGGTAAAGTTTGCAAATGGGTATACGCCGGACGGCAGTGTCTAAACCCCAGTTGCAATAACAAGGGTTTTATGAGTTTCTGTCTCAACCATGAGAAGTGTTTACAGAAAAGTATGGTATGCATGGTGTTCTGAGATGAAATGTCATCACATGTACAGTTCCCCAAGTCAGGTGACCAATTATTAGCATTAGGGAAGCTAAATAATGGAAAATATCCAACCGAAAACGGGTAAGCACAAACCTGTGACTAGGATTATAAACGTTAGCTAGTTATGGATGCATATAAACACTAGTCAAGATCAATCGGTTCCTGAGCACAGACGGTTTACAGATTTCAGATGCTAATCTTATTTCTTCCAGAAAAGAAATACATTTCAATTTCAAGGCTTTCCTCTTCACTTTGACCAAGCTCTCGGGGAGGGTAAAATATTCAGGTTGGCCGAGGTTTACCAAGAAATTGTACACATACTTGAGCCACTGAATTTTAAAAACCTTCGGCGATTTTTGGCAGTCAGCAATTCTGGCTTGATATAAAATAGTGTATTCAGATGACCATATTTTGTGCAAGGAGAAACCTGAGAAAAGTGTTTTCTTCAAGCTGTAACACATCAATCTTTCCATGCCCCCATAACTCAGCACCATACATAGCCGAGGATCTACACATTAAATTATAAATTGTCATCATCTCCTTAGGGTGTTTGAAGCCCCACTGACTGGCAAAACTCAGTAGGGCTATTTTAGTAATCATAAAATGGAGAGGCGTTGATTTAATAGACCCTTGCCAATACCCTGATTGATTAAAAACAATGCCCAAATATGAAAAAGATTCTGTAAACTGAATGGTCGATTTGTTGATTTTTAACCCCAGGTTTGCCATATACTGAGCAAATCCGTCCACCCGACGCTGCAGGGCAATGGGAGTGCGGGCCTGAACACCGCACGCATCATCGGCATAAATAATGCTGGAATAGGCCGTTTTCCCACCTGGGGTAGATCTGCACAATTACTTGCCAGTATGTCTCCTATGCTGTTAATCTAAAGGTTTAATAGGAAGGGGGTCATTACGCATCCCTGGTGCACCCCTCTTCCTAAACTAAATGGCTCAGTAGAGGTGCCATTAAGGCCATAACGTACTATGCCTCTGCCTTGGGTGTACAAATCTCTCAGGAAGTTCACGATTTTAGCATCCACCCCCATATCAATCATTGTTGCCAATAACATCATGAGCTACCAAATCAAAAGCAGAAGATAAATCAACAAAAACAAAAAAAAGATTGCCACCTTTCGTATGAACATACTTGCCAATTAATAAATCTAAATTTATAGCCTGCTCTATGGTTCCCAGCCCAGCTCTAAACCCGTACTGTAGGTTTGCCAGGATATTATTTGATTCCGCCCAATCCTGTAAACGTCCCAAAAGCATGCGACCAGCAACCTTAACCAGGCAATCCAAGAGGTGAATGGGTCTGTATTGCGCTTGGTGGTTTCAGTCGCCCTTTTTGAAAATGGGGACGATAAGCGACTCAGGCCAGGTAGATAAAAAATCCTGGGTTTGGCAAGCCTTAAAAAGCAAAGTAATGCTCAATGTTACATTTTAACAGATCAAGAGGGATCCCACCGGGCCCTGGGGCTTTACCCCCCTTGCTTTCTTTTAGCGCCATTACAACTTTGTCCAAGGAAAATTGCCAGCTGACTTCTGGCCCATAACCTCGGATGGCATGCCGACACCAGTGAATGCCAGACGCAACCTGGGGGTTAGCTTTAATGATAAATTAAACCTGGAATCTCATGTTAATAAACAGGTGGGAGGCTGTTATACTCTCATCCGAGGACTACGGAAAGTGCTACCGCTGTTGCCAGCATAGGCACGAACTACGGTAGTCAGAAGTATCATATTGAGCCGTCTGGATTACTGTAATGCCCTGCTTCTGGAATCCCCTGCATACCTGATTGCTAGGCTCCAGAGTATCCAGGCGGCAGCAGGTAATTTAGCTCTGGGTCGAGCACGCTGTTCCTCAACAACACAAGCACTGGCGGAGTTACAGTGGCTGCCAGTAGCCCAGAGGATCCTGTTCAAATCTTTATGTATAGTGTTCAGGGCACTCCATGGGCAAGGTCCCAAGCTGATTCAAGATAGGTTCCAATGGTATGAACCAACATGCACTCTCCGCTCCTCTTCTGCCAGCTTGGCCAGAATCCCCAGGACAAAGAAGGTTACCCTGGGAGGGAAAGCTTTTAGTGTGGCAGCAGCCCGCCTCTGGAATCATCTTTCCCTGGAAATCAGGAGTATTCAGAGTCTGATGTTGTTCCGTAAAAGAGTTAAGGCCTGGCTCTTTCCAAAAGTCTGAAAATCCTGCCTTTTAGTAACAGTACTTTTTCCTCTGTGGATCGCACTTTACATTCTTTAACAGTTCTTTCATGGCTACTTGCTATCTTTTCAGAGCCAGGATGCCCGCAGGGTTGCATCCCACTCTACAAATGTCAAAAATAAAATAAATAAATACAATTCTGGATATCTACACATGGGCCAGTGGGATTGGGCGCATTAACAACAGATGTGAGCTCATTATAAGGCAAAGTGCTAGCAGTGGGAGCGACAATCTCGTTATTAGCAGAGTATGGTTTAGAAAAGTGAGCTATCCAGGCTTCCTCAGTGATTGCTATTTCTACATGTGGGGAGTCTGAAACGTAGTGGGAGTGAGAATTAATGACACGCCAAAATGAGGTGTTGTCTTTAGATAGACTAGCTTTCAATAACTTGTTCCAACTATCCTCTTTCAAAGTTCTTTTCCGTAGTTTAATGGCTGCTTTGTAGGCCAATCTACACAACCGGACTTTCCTTACAGTTCTAGGTTGTTCAGCTAGCGCTAATTTCAAGTTTCTATGGGCTTTAGTACATGCTGGATCAAACCAACCACACACACCCGCCTTTTGTATTTTCCGTTTTGCAGAAAGGCCCTCCCCCAAACCATTTTTTATTTGATTAAATGATAAGATAAAGTTGTGTGCCTCTATGGTTTCATCCAAGCAGACTTCAAGACCCTCCCTCTCTTTTTTAATCAGTTTTTCAAGAAAATTAAGAGGATCCACTAGGGACCACTTTAGTGCATACCCATTACGGCGAGAGATCACAATTTGCTCTTGTGCAATGACTTTGGGTTTGCCGCGTAGCTGTCCGGTAAGATCAAGCTTCAGCGTAACACTTGGGGGGTAATGATCACCAAGTGCTATATCATGCACAATAAACTCCAAGACCAGTGTTGAATGACGCTGGGGGAACAGTAAAAAGTCTATCACACTGTTGTCCCCCCTTCCATTGTAAGTACACCTCACTATAGTCGGTGAAACCACTAAATTGTTACAAAACCCTCAAATTGTGTCCGAAAATTAGCTCGTTTAGAGTATCCCCATACTCTGAGTGGAAAAAGTGGGTTATCTCACAGAAGTCAGGGGAAGTCATGCCACACGCTTTGTTCGTTATCACGGGGCATGTGCGTATGTTAAAGTCACCGCCCCATAGAATGATGGGATCACGACAATTGGTGAAAGAAGCCTCCACTAAGTCGTTATCTAATATTTTGAGGACTGTGATGATGTCCGATGAACACGCATTGTTGTAAAAATTAACAATAATTAAAGTAAGATGGACAGAAATTACCTAGGACACAATTTGATAGAAAACTCTTGTAACAGTCGCTATGGAGCTTATAGGAGCCAACATGTTAGAAACATAAATACACAATCCCCCTTTTGGTCACCCATGATTGGACTCTATAGCTGGGCTGTGAAAGGTTTTGAAGCCATTTATATGGATGTCTCAAAAGCCCAACTCTCCTGTAGGCAAAGAATGTTATATTTAGACGTGAAATCGACCCATTCATTCATGAGGTGTTTTTGACGTAGACCAGCCACATACCAATAAAGGACTTTAAGAGCTGTGGCAGGAGTACCATCCCTGAAATCTGCTGGCAACAAAGGCGATGGATAGCCCACAAGGTCACAGTCTAAGTTTACTGGATGCACTAACGCCTCATCTAACTCTGCTAGTAAGCCCCTCTTGTGCGGTTTAACAGTCACAGGGCCGAACTGATTCTCCCTGATTAATTCCACCGGTTCCATTAGTCAGTCCACACCATTTAAAGTGGAGAGACAATCAAACCTGTTATGGGTTTCAATTGGATGTATGTATTTTAACCGGGACCCCTGGTGATGTGGCCCTACTGCAAATGGCAGCTGTTTGAAATGGGCCGGGGGTTGATAGAAGAAACGAGTGGTAGAACCATTATCTGTTTAGGTACTCATAATTTTTACTAAGTTGGAAACCTTTTTGGGGAGGGAAAAAAACGAACAACAATGGTTTCCTAATTACAATAAGGTTTCGAATTTCAAAACATTTGTGCCAAAAGGAACCTAACTGGGGTCCTGACACTAACTTTAATATTTGCAAAGATAGTCAATTTGCACAAATATAATTTAACTGCAGGAAATGTTGGAATTTATGTGGTCCAGCAAATTCAAAGGTAGGTGCCCTACCACTGGACCACCAATGTAGAAAGCTGGCTTTCCATATACTATACCAAACCGAGGTATAATGTGCAGGGAGTCAAGTTGATCTCCAGAGGCTTTACAGGTGCTAAATTAGGTAAAAATAATGTCTCTATTGTGGTAGTGTGCAGTAGCAGTTCGGCGTATCAGAGGGTAGTGTTAAGCATTTGTTATGCACACAGTGGCAATAAATGAGACACACACTCGATGAATAAATCCCAGACCAATTTATAAAAATAATACTTGGTTATATTTATTTCGTAGACCACATTACTTCGCCATAGGCAAATACGTTTTCCCAAAGAAATACTTCTCAGTTTCAAAAATGGAAACAGTGCATTTTTCAGACTTTTAGTTTTAACATGTAGGTGGAAGAAAACATTTAGTATACATAGGGATAATATCGGAAGTGAAGGTCAGTATTGGGCAAGGTTCAGTTCAGCGGCAACAGTGCACCGTCAGCAGCACAGGGGCAGCCAAGTGCAGGGTGCAAATCGAAGTTGGGTATCTAATGCAAATCAATGAGGATTGGGGATAATCGGTCAGATGCTGCATACAGGTTACCGGCAGCAGCTTGGGGGGCCAGTCTCCGGGGGCTGAAGCAAGCACTGCATGGGCCCAAGGCAGCACCAACACTACATCACCAGTGGCAAGTGGCGGCTGGGTGTAAGATGCAAACACAGCATTGGGTGCCAAATACAAGGGAATGGTGAATGTTCAAATCAAACAAGAGCTGCAGGCTCAGGCCAGGAGGTCGATCACATAAAACCTATAGATGCAGAGATACGTTGTGATGCTCAGGGATGTAGGAACCCCTTTTGTCCTCTTCACCAAGACTCAGGACAGACTGGTTCAGGGGGGGCCTTTTGGTGCCAGAAACAGCTTTTTGGAGCAGGTCGTGGTTGAGGAGGGTCTCTCTGCAGTGGTGGCAGGCGATGTTGAGGAGTACAGGAGAGGTCAGCTCATGGTGGACTCGGGCTCTGGAGAACTGGGAAATCTTGCTAGAAGTGTTGCACCACTTGGACTCAGGCCGGAGGTGTTGGGTGCAGAGATAGAACCAGGGCAGGCTTAGCGGTTCTTCAGGTCACAGAGTCCTTACTTTAAAGTTTGGTGAACAGGTCTGCTGTTCTCGGGAGTTCTGATGTTTTTGAAGGCAGGCAGTCATCCAAGGATTTGGAGATTGCTGGGCTGCAGGACAGGTCATCTTTTGGCACAGGATTGTTGAGGTCTGCACACAGGCTGGTAGGGCTAGGGCCAAGTCAATTGGTGTCTGCATGCTTCTCTGCTGGTGCAACTATGTAGTGTCCAGCTCTACAGGAACTGAAGTTCAGGGAATGGGGATGCCACCTAAATACTAGATTGAGGGGTGTTACAAGGGAGTGACAGAGGCCAAATGGCCCCTTACCTGGGGTGTCTACACTCTATATTATGCCCAACTTATGTGGGAGGCAGACATCAACCTAGCCTGATTGGGTAAGCTCTACCATCTTCAAGATGATGGGCACTGAAAGGTGTTCTTTACCTCACCTCCAGCACCCGAGGTGTGAAGTTGATACAGTGGGCACACCTCCTATTCTATTTAAGTTTTCCCACCTGTCCTACAACCAAAAAAAGGGGTGAAGACAAGAAGGGGGTCTACTCCCTCTAACAGGAGAGGCTTGGGTCACATTACAAAGGTGGCCAAGTCATTTGAAGCTCTCCGCCACAGATCGCCCATGGGGCCAGAACACTGTCTGGTGGTAGCAGGCTGGCTCAGGCCAGTCGGTGACCACACTAATGATTGGTAGGTTTCAGAGGACCCCTTTAAGAGGTACTCTGTGTGTACGTTTTAATAGATCTGACATTGGAATCCGTGCAGGTTTATTAAGCTGAGGTGTTTGGTCCAAACATCCCCTATTTCAGTGAAGCCATTACGGAGCTGGAGAACTCACAATGACAAGTGTTCAGCCCATGCACTTACTATGGCTTCCCTGGTCACTTGCAATATCCAGAAATCAACAAGGATATTGCCGGGGCATATCTGCTCATGCAGATAAGCTCTCACATGAGATATAGTGCATTACACTTTACAGCTAAGGTCTTCTAGAGGGGTGTCTTACCTATATCTCATGTAGTGTCTATGGGCATGGCACGTAAGGATGAATGCCATGTCGACTCTTCAGTTGTGTCTGCACCAAAGTACACAGGCTTCAGTGGTGGTATGCATATGCTTGGTGAGGTGTCCCTTACGGTGACACAACACGTGCTGCAGCCCCTGAGGACCCTCTTTAGTACCCATACAAGGTCGTATCAGGGGCACCACTTACTAGGGACTCATAGTAGTAACCGAAGTGGTGCCAATTGTGATATAGTTTTAGGGAAAGAACACTGGTAGTGGTAACCTAGTTAACAGGGACCCAGTACTGTACATTCAAAGTTGCATCAAAGCCAGGCAAAAACTGAAGGGGTATTGCCACAGAAACCTGCTTTCCCATATGAGCCCCCCCTCAAGCCAATGGGCTAGGAGACTCAGCCAAACCTGGGAGAGTCTTCGTAGTCTGTCAGGTGAGAAAGAGTAGAGGAAGTGGTTTGAATGTTTGAATGAAGAAATTGGAGAGGCTTTCGCACCAGATGTCTGTGGATGGAGACTCCCTAGATAGAGCGGCAGGGGACGTAAAAAACTGTACAATTGAAAAAAATTCTTTACCATTGTTTTTGGCCGAGTCAATGTGAGTTGTGTAGAATTGCCTTTTGGCCTGAGTTATAGCAGCATAATAGATTTTTTTGTTTGAGTAGGAGCTTCTGCTTGGCCGCAGGGCAATATTTGCTGCGACGCCAAACATCTTGAGGATCTTGCATTCGTGTTTGATTGCTTTGAGGTCGGGAGTAAACCAGGGTTTAGCTGGAGAATCTCTAGACAATCTTGGTTATAGTGGCGAGGCAAGCGAATCCACTGCACTGGAAACCCAGTTAGTAAAATCAACAAGTCGTCCATCGAGATCCCCAGAGAGGGTGGGCCTGGAAGCTTCCAAGGCCCTGCTAAGCGCAAGAGGGTTAATTTTGCCAAAGGCTGATTTGACATACAATCGTGCTGATGGCTCGCCATTGATAACTTCCCAGGTAAAATATGTTACAAAGTGGTCGGACCTTGAGATCGGACGTGGATCCTCCACCAAAATGGGAACATTAGTGCAAATGGGGTCTAGTATATGGCCTGCCTGGTGGGTCGAAAGATTGATCCACTGGGAAAGTTGAGCCAGGTGCAAAGTGTCCAGACAGTCAAGCAAATCCTTGTTGTCTGCCAGATCAAAGGGAATATTAAGGTCTCCTAACACAATGTAATAGGAGAATTTCAAGGCCAGAGAAATAGCAGCATCCCCCCACGCTTCCAGAAAGGAGCCCAGAGGACCAGGGAGCCTGTAAATCAGGGAGCCTCCCAAAGTGAAGTGAGCTGAAAAGCGAATACTAAAATCAAGGGCCACACTGTCTCCCCAAGAAGTAATATCCCCCCTGCGAAGGTCCCACCTATTCTTATAAATAATGGCCACTCCGCCCCCCCTCCCCTCTTGGTGATTGGCGTTGGCGATCTTATAGCCCTCAGGCGAAGCCAGGGTGACAATGGGGTCAGATGTAGAGTCAAGCCAAGTCTCCGTAATAAACAAAAGATCTACCAGACGGACGAAAAGGAGCTCAAAGCATCTACATGATGTTTCCTGAGTGAGCGAATGTTAAGTAGCGCAGCGGAGACAGGTGGGGCTCCGCGCAAAGAAGTGCTGGGTTGGGCAGAAGAGACAGACCCACACCGAGCTTAAAGCTGCAGGTTGGGCATATGATGTTAATGCAGTCCGCCACATCCCAGTTACCTTGATGCGGGCAGGACCGGTACAGAGAGCCCACAGATCATCCCTGGTATAGCACAATCTTCCCTCCAATCCTTGAGTTCGGCGGGCAGCATGGCTGGTGCTGGCCGCTTTTGGGACGCTGACGGGCACAGACGAGTTTTCCTTTCGTGCGCCTTCAGCAGTGCGCATTTATATAGGGCCTGGCCGCCACAAGACTACAGAGTGCACTGCCTAAAATGATGACTTTCAGTGGCAATCCGGAAGTGAGTCGCGCAAGCACAATTAAATTCATACAGTGAACAAGTTAAAACAAGTAAGGTGCAAAGATATATTTTATGTTTTCCTTTAAAAGTTAATAAAAGTTTTTAAAAACAGATTGAAATGCTATGTGCCAGCCGCAGTTCTCTGCAAAGTAACAGGGTAGGGGAAAACGGGATCAACAGACAGGGATCCCCTCAAGGCGACCGAGTCCGCGCAGCTCGCACTTTAATAGGGCCCGGCCGCCACAAGACTAGAGAGCGCACTACCTAAAAATGGCGACTCATTGGCAATCCGGAAGTGATTCGCGCAAGTACAATCAAATTCTTACAGAGAACACGTTAAAACAAGTAAGGTGCAAAGATATCTTTTTTGTTTTCCTTTGAAAGTTTTTAAAAAGAGATTGAAATGCTATGTGCAAAGCAGCAGGGTAGGGGAAAATGGGATCAACAGACAAGGAACCTCTCAAGGCCCATCCATCCATCGTTCTTTTGCTCAGCATGCCACCCCAGTTTAGACCTGGCAATATGCAAATCAGTCTTGACCCTGTGCCTCATGGGAACAGTCCAACCTGAACTGCCAAGCCAGGTCCTCCCTGGACTGGAAACAAGCATCCTAGGACAGGTTTCTGGGTTTCACCCCCTCATCAGCCAGGATAGCTTGATTCCAGTGGGACAGTGAGCCCGAGATCCACCTCTGGGCATAGCCAGCGCACTTAGGGTGAGGAAGCAAAAGACACCCAATAGATGGACGAAATGCAGAACAAATCAAAACATTCACCCCCAGTCAAGAGATCTGGGCTAAATCCATCACTCTTTTGCTCACCATCCCAACCCAGTTTAGACGTGGCCATATGCAAATCAGTCTTGACCCTGTACCTCATAGGAACACTGCAGTCGGAACTGCCAAGTCAGGTCCTCTCTGGATCGGAAACAAGCAATCTAGGACTGGTTTTGGGGTTTCACCCCATATCAGCCAGAATAGCTTGATTCCAGTGGCACAGTGGGCCCGGGACCCATGTCTGGGCATACCCGGCGCACTTAGGGCGAGTATGCAAAGGACACACAATTGATGGACGGAATGCAGAACAAATCAAAACATTCACCCCAGTTAAGAGATCTGGGCTAAATCCATCATTATTTTGCTCACCATGCATCTCCAGTTTAGACCTGGCCATAAGCAAATCAGCGTCCTAGGACTAGTTTCCAGGTTTCACCCATCATCATCCAGGATAGCTTGATTACAGTGGCACAGTGAGCCCGAGAACCAAGTCTGGGTATACCCGGCACACTTAGGGTGAGGAAGCAAAAGACACACAATAGATGGACGAAATGCAGAACAAATCAAAACATTCACCCCAGTTAAGAGATCTGGGCTAAATCCATCATTATTTTGCTCACCATGCATCTCCAGTTTAGACCTGGCCATAGGCAAATCAGCCTTGACCCCATGCCTCAAGGGAACAGTCCAGCCCGAACTGCCAAGCCAGGTCCTCCCTGGACTGGAAACAAGCATCCTAGGACTGATTTCGGGTTTTACCCCTCATCAGCCAGGACAACTTGATTCCAGTGGCACAGTGCGACCGGGACCCACGTCTAGGCATACCCGGCGCACTAAGGTCGAGGAAGCAAAAACACACAATTGATGGACGGAATGCAGAACAAATCAAAACATTCACCCCAGTCAAGAGATCTGGGTTAAATCCATCATTCTTTTGCTTACCATGCCAACTCAGTTTAGACCTAGCCATGTGCAAATCAGTCTTGAGCCTGTGCCTCATGGGAAACGTCCAGCCCAAACTGCCAAGCCAGGTCCTCCCTGGACCGGAAACAAGCATTCTAGGACTGGTTTTGGGGTTTCACCCCATATCAGCCAGAATAGCTTGATTCCAGTGGCACAGTGGGCCCTGGACCCATGTCTGGGCATACCTGGCGCACTTAGGGCGAGGATGCAAAGGACACACAATTGATGGACGGAATGCAGAACAAATCAAAACATTCACCCCCAGTCAAGAGATCTGCGTTAAATCATCATTCTTTTGCTCACTGATTCACCCCAGTTTAGACCTGCCCATATGCAAATCAGTCTTGAACCTGTGCCTCATGGGAACAGTCCAGCTAGACCTGCCAAGCCAGGTCCTCCCTGGAGGGGAAACAAGCATCCTAGGTCCGGTTTCGGGTATCACCCCTAATCAGCCAGGATAGCTTAATTCCAGTGGCACAGGGAGCCCGGGACCCACGTCTGGGCATACCCGGCGCACTTAGGGCGAGGAAGCAAAAGACACCCAATTGATGGACGGAATGCAGAACAAATCAAAAACATTCACCCCCAGTCAAGAGATCTGGGTTAAATCCATCATTCTTTTACTCACCATTCCACCCAGTTTAGACCTGGCCATATGCAAATTAGTCTTGACCCTGTGTCTCATGTGAACAGTCCAGCCGGAACTGCCAAACCAGGTCCTCTCTGGACCGGAAACAAGCTTCCTAGGACCAGTTTTGGGGTTTCACCCTTCATCAGCCAGGATAGCTTGATTCCAGTGGTACAGTGCGCCCGAGAACCAAGTTTGGGTATACCCGGCACACTTAGGGTGAAGTAGCAATGGACACACAATTGATGGACGGAATGCAGAACAAATCAAAACATTCACCCCCAGTCACGAGATCTGGGTTAAATAAATCCATCCTTCTTTTGATCACCATGCCACCCCAGTTTAGACCAGGCCATGTGCAAATGAGGCTTGAGCCTGTGCCTCATGGGAACAGTTCAGCCTGAACTGCCCAGCCAGGTCCTCCCTGGACAGGATACAAGCATCCTAGTACCGGTTTCGCTGTTTCACCCTTCATCAGCCAGAATAGTTTGATTCCAGTGGCACAGCGAGCTCAGGACCCACGTCTGGGCATACCCGGAGCACTTAGGGCGAGGAAGCAAAAGACACCCAATTGATGGACGAAATGCAGAACAAATCAAAACATTCACCCCAGTCAAGAGATCTGGGTTAAATCAATCACTCTTTTGCTCACCATGCCACCTTAGTTTACACCCGGCCATATGAAAATCAGTCTTGACCCTGTGTCTCATGGGAACAGTCCAGCCTGAACTGCCAAGCCAGGTCCTCCCTGGACCGGACGCAAGCATCCTAGGACCTGATTCGGGGTTTCACCCCTCATCAGCCAGGATAGCTTCATTCCAGTGGCCCAGTGAGCCCAGGACCCAAATCTGAGCATACCCTGCATACTTAGGGTGAGGAAGCAAAATACACACAATTGATGGACGCAATGCAGAACACATCAAAACATTCACCCTCAGTCACAGATCTGGGTTTAATCCATCATTTTTTTGTTCACCATGCCACCCCAGTTTAGTCCTGGCCACATGCAAATCAGTCTTAACCCTATGCCTCATGGAAACAGTCCAGCTCTAACTGCCAAGCCTGGTCCTCCTGGACCGGAAACAAGCATCCTAGGACCGGTTTCAGGGTTTCACCCCTTATCAGCCAGGATAGCTTGATTCCAGTGGTACAGTGAGCCCGGGACCCACATCTGAGCATACCCGGCGCACTTAGGGCGAGGAAGCAAAAGACCCCCAATTGATGGACAGAATGCAGAACAAATGAAAACATTCACCCCAGTCAAGAGATCTGGGTTAAATCCATCATTCTTTTGCTCACCATGCCAACCCAGTTTAGACGTGGCCTTATGCAAATCAGTCTTGACCCTGTGCCTCATGGGAACAGTCCAGTCGGAACTGCCAAGCCAGGTCCTCTCTGGACTGGAAACAAGCGTCCTAGGACCAGTTTCCAGGTTTCACCCTTCATCATCCAGGATAGCTTGATTCCAGTGGCACAGGGAGCCCGAGAACCAAGTCTAGGCATACCCGGCACACTTAGGGTGAGGAATCAAAAGACACACAATTAATGGACGGAATGCAGAACAAATCAAAACATTCACCCCCAGTCAAGAGATCTGGGTTGAATCCATCATTCTTTTGCTCACCATTCCACCCCAGTTTAGACCTGGCCATATGCAAATCAGTCTTCACCCTGTGCCTCATAGGAACAGTCCAGCTAGAACTGCCAAGCCAGGTCATCCCTGGACCGGAAACAAGCATCCTGTGTCCGGTTTCGGGTTTCACCCCTAATCAGCCAGGTTATCTTGATTCCAGTGGCACAGTGAGCCCATTACCCACGTCTGGGCATACTCGGGGCACTTAGGGCGAGGAAGCAAAAGACACCCATTTGATGGATGGAATGCAGAACAAATGAAAACATTCACCCCTAGTCAAGAGATCTGCGTTAAATCCATCATTCTTTTGCTCACCATTCCACCCAGACCCACTGACTTATTTGCATATGGCTGGGTCCAAACTGGAATGGCATGGTGAGCAAAAAAACAATGGATTTAGGCCCAGATCTCAGTACTGGGGTGAATGTATGACATTGTTCTGCTTTCTGTCCATCAATTGTTCTTTTTGCATTCATCACCCCGAGTGGGACGGCTATGCCCAGACATGGGTCCTGTGCTCTCCATGCCACTGGAGTCAAGCTGTCCTGGCTGATGAGGGCTGAAAGCCTGAAACCGGTCCTTGGATGCTTGTTTCCAGTCCAGTCCAGAGAGGACCTGGTCTGGCAGTTTGGTCTGGACTGTTCCCATTGGGTGCAGTTTCAAGACTGATTTGCATATGGCTGGGTCCAAAGTGGAATGGCATGGTGAGCAAAAAACTATGGATTTAGGTCCAGATCTCTGTACTGGGGTGAATGTATGACAATGTTCTGCATTCTGTCCATCAATTGTTCTTTTTGCATTTGTCACACAGAGTGGGGCAGGTATTCCCAGACGTGGGTCCCGTGCTCTCAATGCCACTGGAGTCAAGCTGTCCTGGCTGATGAAGGCTGAAAGCCTGAAACTGGTCCTAGGATGCTTGTTTCCAGTCCAGGGAGGACCTGGCCTGGCAGTTCAGACTGGACTGTTCCCATTGGGTGCAGGGTCAAGACTGATTTGCATATGGCTGGGTCCAAACTGGAATGGCGAGCAAAAAAACAATTGCTTTAGGCCAATATCTCTGTACTGGGGTGAATGTATGACATTGTTCTGCATTCTGTCCATCAATTTTTCTCTTTGCATTTGTCTACCCACAAGGTGGCCGGGTATGCAACCTTGATCTGCCCTATCTGGCACTCAGTAGCCTTGATAGTGAGGCCTGCTTTCTGCAGAGCCTCTAAAACATGCTTCAGGCGGACCAGGTGATCCTGCCTGGTGGAGCCAAAGACAGCTATATCTTGCTGCTCCATAGGCTTCCAGACCTGTGAGAACTTTTTTCACCAGCCTGTGGAATTTGGCTGGTACATTCTTCAAACCAAAGGGTGTAGGAGAGTCAGATCTGCCTCTTATGGTTACCCCCATTTTTTGCTGATGTATCACTGTTTTTGACTTAGACTGGGGTTCTGAATAGCAGGATCCCAGTCAGTCTATCTGCTTTCTCCTCTAAATTAATTGCATGCACTCCAGATTGGATTCTGGGGTACCCTTATCAGTCCCTAGTATATGGTACACCACATACCCAGGGCATAGGTACCCCAGAGGCCTCCCAGGGACTGAAGCATGTATTGTGCCACCCCTGAGAGACCATTCAAAATGACACCACAGGTCTGCTACTGCAGCCTGTGTAAGGCAGTACATGCATCCCTTACTTAGATGTAGGTTCCCTATATCTATTCTAAATCACTGCACAGATAAACCTATCAGTCACCTCTATGGTAGGCCTTAACAATCCTGAAGTCAGGGTGCTGGGTTTTATGTGAGAAGGTGCCCCTGCTTGAGCAGAGCCCCCCTGAACCTATTTTCTGGGGTTGTCTGTGATGCCGCCAACCATATTTTTTTAAGTGCATTATAATCTCGCAGTAAATGCTAACTTTAAAATGGCTGCTTAGAAACATGTTGTGTTTGGTGTCAAACACCTTGGAATCATACCTCTCGGGCCAGTAACTGGTGGGGGAGGTATGATTCCACCCTTCTAGAGGGACTTATGTGAAACACCGGTACACCCGGTACCAGCTTTCTCAACCTGGGCATCACAAAATGAATGCTGCCAGCCACAGACACGAGTCTGCCCTCCTGCTGCTGAGCCAAGCTCAAGCAGAGGAAGGCCTGCCAATACGTTTCCTGTCACAGGGAGGTGTGACCACCTTCCAGACAGGCTTTAGTGTATTGGGGCTAGGTGGGTACACTCTTAGAGTGTCAGAAAGTCTGCACTGGGGGCACATTTGGTGTCCCCATGCATAGTCCAGCACAAACCGGTTGCAGGAGCCTTTTGCTCCTGCTCTGGCACGAAAATGGACAAAGGACAAGGGTGTTGCCACCCCTCTGTCCTACCCCTCCCCTAGGAGGATCCTAGAGTTAGTCCAACCCCTTCCCTGGGTATAAAGTGGGAAACCGGACTACAGGACTTTGGATTTTACCTGGACTAAACTCAGTAAGCAGAAGCCAAGTACTTTGATGGTTTACACTTCGCTGGATGACAGAAGAATCTCCCTTGGAGTAAAGGAGTTACTCCCCTGCAGCAGCAGGCACCTAAATGCATCTGACCGGTTTTCATATCCCAAGCTCCTGAGGACTCAGAAGACTACTGCAACACAGTAGGTGGGTTCCCGAGTGTCTCTGAGGTCAATCTGCTCTCCCAGCAATCCTGAGACTAGTATCCCTAGTGGGGACTTTGCAACCCGAACCCCTGTGCACCGTGTACTTTTGCAGCAGCATATGCTTTTTGGCGATTCCTGAGTCCTGAGCAGTATTTCTACCAAAGATCTCCGGCCTCCATTCCACGAGTGCTCTGTGGGCTGGTGCTTTGTTATTCAGCTCAAGGTCCCTTTGCGATCCCTGGTCCGTTGGCCTGTGGTCCTAGCAAGGCTCACTTAGATTTCCTTTGGGCTTACCTGGTTGCCCTGACTCCCCATAGCTTGGAGAGTCCCCTGGACCTTGCTGGGCCTCACCGTAACCTGTTTTCTCTGCCCGCGTTGATTGCATTTGCCAAGGCTGGTTGGTGTTCAATCCGGACACTGGCCCCTCAGCACTCGACATCCTTTGTGGGTCAGCTCACCTCCGGACTTTGGTCATCATTGACGTCTCCTGGTCCCCGTGGCTGCAGAGTCAAGCATCCTATCTTCACACCTGAAGCTCCCGACATCGGTGGGCATTCGTCTACCGAGCCCCCGGTCACCCTGAATTGGCCCAGACTCTGTCCCCTCTGTGTTCAGGTTCTTCTCACCTTGGATCCAGGCTTGGATTCCACTGGTCACTTTTCATCTTCCCGGCAGCAGCACTTCTTCGCATCCCACCATTGAAAACAACGAGGGTTTCCAACACCACTTGACCCAAATGCACCCGGCTGCCCTAGGATACGAAACACGGGTACCTCAGTACTCACAAGGGTGCTGGCCTTATAGAACCTTCCGTGTTCCAAAGGGTTTGCTTAAAGTCCTCTCCGAAGTGTCCTTAAACTGTAATTTTCCAACCGGGACTTTCCCGTAGAGTTGTACGGAGCGCATACTGCACCAGTCCTCCGTGGGCTCCCAAAGTCACTTCTTTGGGTGGGTCCTTGGGGTCCCCGCGATTCAACGTGCTCTAGGCACTGTGTCTAGTGAAGTCGTTCTTATACCATTTTTTTAGTATATGGTTCGGTCTTCCTCTGGAGGCCGCTGTGTATTTTGCTATTTGATGTTATTCTATTGATTAAGTATTCTGTGCTTTGTTCTCTAATCTTGTATAGAGATTAGTAGAGTTTTTAGTAATAAATACATATATTTTATATAACACTTGTGTGGTTCTTCTTTCATTTGATTTCTCAGGAGGTTGTGATCTGGTAAAACAAGCTGCTTTATATCCTTCAAGACTTAGCCTGAACGCAGCCCTCCATATCTACCACTAGGATAGCTTTCATAAAGGTTATCTTTAACCTAATCACAATAAGGGTCATTTGGACTGGTACAAGGTGCCCACTTTAACTAGTGGACAGCATATACCAGACCAACTACTCACAAAGGGCATCATAATTAATTGATAACGCCCACCAGATGTTGAGAATGCTGTTTTTGGTTTGGCATCCTCAGCTAGTCTGATTTGCCAATAGGCAGCAGTCAGGTCAAATGTGCTTAAGAACTTCGCTGAGACCAAAGTGTCAATGAGCTCATCTACCCACGGAATTGCGTGGGCATCAGTCCTAGTTACTTCATTGAGTACCCTGTAGTCAGAATAAAACCTCATCTCTGTCTTACCACCCTGGGTGTGCGGTTCTGGTGCCAAGACCACTTGGATAGCTCAATTACTCCCCACTCCAGCCTCTTTTGGACTTCTGTCCTGATGCAATCTCTGACATGGTCAGGCTGCCTGTAAATTTTATTCTTTACAGGTAGCCTCTCACCTGTGTCCACTTCATAGGGACCCAGGTGGTTTGACTAGGTGTCAAGGAAAACATATGCTGATTTAGGCAGTGAAATGCAAGAAATCCCAGAGGGTAAACTTAGAAAACACACTGGATGCTATATATCAATACACTTCCACTCAAGGTTGTATATAAGACCGCTGGAGATCGAGCCAGTCGATAGACGCCGATAGCGGAGGACGTATTCCGCCTCGCTCCAGACAAGAATAACGGATAAAAAGGTCTGACTTGCAATTATAATTCAATCGAGCAGTCCTCACGGCATAAAGAAATTCCAAGGGAACACAATTTAATACCCTAGAAACTGAGGGGTGCAACATTTCGACAATTAATAAAGTAGGAACCCCGGAGTAAGTATTTATATATCGGCACGGAGGAATTTAAGCAGCTGCCCGATTTGTGATTCAACTTTATGGAGTAGTGTGCTGAGAACTTTTTAAAGAAAATCTAGATGATCCAAATGAAAATTGGTCACCTGACATTACCTTCAAGGTGTTGGCCTGAGAATAATTTTACTTCAACTAGAGAGATATATGAACTTGTCTTAAAAAAGATGGAATAATTCTAATGAACCATCGAAACACATCGACGCTTAATGAATTGACACAATCTATGAACTTAGCATTGTGGGAATATCAAGCATAATGGAGTCTATCCGTCAGTGCAAGTAACATTGTATACCAGTAAATGTGTTTGCTGCTAAAGACGGATTATATAAGTCTGTTTGTGGAACTCTCTAGAGGAGGTGTTTTTAATTTTGTTGATTTACCTGTATTGTACTGTTGTTTTTTAACTTTGGACAATAGAATTGATTGTTAGGCTTATGTGTTTGTATATGAAAACCCTTTTTTTATCACGTGTAACAAATAAAAATTTGTGCAACTTTTATATTTCATGGGAATCCTTTAGATATATATGGCACAATCTACTGGTGTGTAGGGAAAGTGAGCTGATTGAGTGGAGTGAAAGTGGAAGTGTATTGATATATAGCATCCAGTGTGCTTTCTAAGTTTACCCTCTGGGATTTCTTGCATTTCACTGTTTAAGTGCCCTTGTCCCACAGGTTTAGGAAGGGGCCCCTCTTATCCTCTAACATATACTGATTTAGGACCTTCCTGCAATCAATATGCTATTGGTCAGTGAGACAGCCTGCAAAGGCAACACCATCAACTGACCCATCATCAGGGTTTTATGAGAGGAGATGAGGGAGAGGGTCACTCTCTTCCTCCTGTCCTTCATCAGTTGCTATGAGCAAGCCCATGTCAGCCCTGTCTACAAACGTTTTGAGCCTGCTCACATGGAGCACCCTGTGGGGGCTCCTGGGAGTGTCAATGACCACCAGATAGGTGACCTCATATTTTTGCTCAATGAAAGTGTGGGGTCCACTCCATTTATCTTTAAGAGCTGCTGGGGACACAGGATACAAAACCCATACTTTGTGGTCTGGCTGGTAAACAGTCAAGATAGCCTTTTGACCATGCCAAGCTTTTTGCAATTCTTGACTTGCCTCCAGGTTTTTACTTGCTTTCTTCATGTACTCAGCCATACTGGAGCGGAGACCAAGTGCATAGTCCACTATGTCTTGTTTGGAAGGCTTGAGAGGTAACTCCCATCTCTCCTTCACCAAACACAAGGGACCCCTAACTGGATTGTAACAACAAGAAAACTTGAAGGTCTACAAAGTTGAGAAAAAGAAGTGGCCACAAGGAAAAATCACACACCACTATCACGACTAACGGTGAAGGACCATCAGTTGTAAAGGAGTCCTATCAGCCCACCCATATGGCGGAACATCGTCATCTAGGACCTTATCAGCAGGTTCTTATATGGCCAAGCCCATAGTTTATTGCTTGGTACCAGTAGATCCTGATCTGAAAGAAGATGTGTCCTCCCTGAGAGTGGTACTGATAGGGTGCAGTGCTCAAACAGGTAAGTGAGTGATTAAAATGACGGTCAGGGTAGAAAAATATGTTCATTAGTATCTCCCCGGACGTCAGATAAAAGAAGTGAAATGACAGTGTAAAAATATCACTGTACAGTAAGCATATATAATCTATGCCTAGATTATATATGCTTACTGTACAGTGATATTTTGTCATATACTAATAAAGTGGTATAAGAACCATGACTCGAGTCAGGATAATGTCAAGAGGACGTAAAATTACTGGGGATCCACGGAACCACCCAAGGTAAGTAGATTGGGACCCCACAGAGAGTGTGTGCAGTGTGTGAACATGACCGCTTGCTCCGTACAAGTCTATGTGCAAGTCGAGGTTGGAATTTGAAAGATTAGTGAACCTTACCAGTGGACCCTGAGGAAACCCTGTGGAAGACAGAAGGTTGGAGAGCCACCCCACCCGTGGATACTGTGGTACCCCAGTTACCTTTCCCAGGGAGGCCAGGTGCATAGGTGTGAAGTGGCGCCAGAAACCGCTGTCGAATCCAGTGGATGACTTAAGGAAAGTACCACTGCTGAAAGAGGAGAAAGTGTCTGGAGGAATTCAAACATGAATTCTTGATGAGGAGTACCCGAAAGCAGAGGGAACAGTGTCTATGTCACTTGGAAGTGACCATGAGACTTGGAAGACGGATGCCCACTGATGTCGGGTGCTTCAGGAAGGATGACGGTGACCGTGACTCTGCAGCTGCGAAGACAAGGCAATGCTGAGGATGACCAGGACCTGGATATGAGCTGTCCCATGAAGGATATTCGAGTGCTGAGGGGTTGGTGTCTTGTGGGATTACCAGCAAGCCTCGGCAAATGCAACTAATGCAGGAAATCAAGATCGTGCACGGTTGGGATCAGCAAGGTCCAGGAGGCTCACCACAAGCAGGGGAGTCGGGGCAGGCCCAAGCAAATCAGGGGAGCCCAAGGAAAACAAATGTGAATCTCAAGTGGACCCACAGGCAGGAGGCACGGGATTCGCAAGAGGACCTCAAGCAGCTCACCAAAAGATGCAGGCCACAATACGCACAATGTGATGGGGCCAAAGAGTCTGGTCACTGGAGGTGCTCAAGGGTGGGGCAATTTGAAACCTGAAGATCTTCTTGCAAAGATGTCAACAAGCCTTTGCAACTGCAAAGGGATGCAGAACCCCAGGGTTTGGTTATTGGACCCCCCCAAAAGGACTACTGGCCTCAAACTTTGTAAGAGGGTAGAGCAAGACTTGGGCACTGAGTAAAATTACCACCTGTGTTGTAGAGCCCACGGATTCCAGAGGAGCTAAGGATCTGCAGACAGGTCGTCTTCCTTGCGGTATCTGCGAAAGCAGAGGAGTGCCTCCTTCACTCTAAGGGAGGTTACTTCAGTTGTCCTTGATGCTTCACAGGCCTTGTAAGGTTCCTGAATGAGCAGCAGACTGGAAGGGAGATGAAGTCAGGCCCAAACGAAATCCAGTGATGTCCAGAGTGGAATATATGATGTTACGTAGCATATCGTTACTCCGCAGGTATTTACTTCAAAGTTGTTACTTCGCAAATACCATTACTAGGCATGATTTTAGTGAGCATGCTTTTACTTCGCAAATATATACAAATACATTAAAAATGCTTTTACCTTATTTCTTGCCGTTTTTTAAATCTGTTCCCATTTTCTGTGCTGCTGGTCTTGGGACGGACGTGCGGGAGGGGTGTGCTGGGTGGATTGGACCTGGTCGAGGGCTTCGACAGTTGGATACTGCTCTCCGGGGTGGTTGCAGTGTTGCCGCCATCTTGGTAGGAGGCGCAGGGTTAGCGGGCCAGTTGTTGTGGCCTCGCTTGCCTCGTCTACCGGATCTGTATAAATGTGGACGTGAAGGCGCCCGCGCAGCAGGCAGCTAAGGCAAGCCCGTCTGCGCCGGGCCATCGCCAGTTGCCAGGACCCCTGCTTCTCTCACTAGTGACCTGCGCTGTTATTCACGGGAGGAGCTTTTGGGTATGGCTGTTAATTGTCCCTCCTTACCCTGGACTTTCCAGGAGTCAAGTTTCTGCTGTAAATTCTGTACCTTTGAACTGGACTTAGCAATACAATCTTCTGGCTCACCCAGTCTACCGAACTTCATGGAATATAAGTTTCTTAGCTTGAACTGTCGCTCTTTGGTGAAACACAAAGCCGAGGTGTTTGACCTTCTAATGGATGAATCTCCGAATGCCCTGTTCCTAACAGAAACATGGCTCACTCAGGACTCAGTGGCGGAACTGTGGTTAGCCCTCCCACAAGGCTATGTGCTAAAAGGTATTATCAGAGAGGGAGGGAGAGGAGGTGGCATCGCAGTGGTGGTCAAGGAAGCTTACTCTATTAGTCTGGATAAGGAAAAGTTAGCGGGCTGTGAAAGTGCTCTTTTCAAAATTGGTCTTAGCTGTAATTTTACCATGTCTGGCCTCTTAGTTTACAGGTCCCCTGGGCCCTCTGGCCTGTTCAGAGAAGATCTTCTGAGTAAAGTTGGGCTACTGGCCAGTAAGGCGGCAAATTTCACCATAGTGGGGGATCTCAATCTTCATGTTGAGAATAGGGGGAAAGCTGAGATCGCCCGTTTTTTGGCAGACTTGGAGGCCTTTCAGATGTTGCAACACTATCTTGAGGGTACTCATGTTGCTGGTCATCTGTTAGACCCCATTTTTTCGAACGTGTGTTCTTTAAAAATGGTTCCTCCAATTCCACAGGACTGAACTGATCATTCATTGATCACATTCCCTCTGCAGGTGCAGGGGAGAGTGGCTGTGTCCCGCCCTGCCCAAGTGCCTAAATGGCCTTGGTATAAATTAGGAATGTCTGACAAAATATCGATAACACAAATATCGATATACAAAAATATCGGAACAAAAATATCGAAGTCAAAAATATAGGAATCCTATCCCTAACAAGGTAAGTACAAATATATCGATAAAAAAATATAGAATGACAAAAATATCGTTTTTTGTAAAATATCGTTTTTTTTATTAAATAAAAATCTAATATTAACAAAATAATACTTATAAATGTAATAAACATATTTAAAAATGTACTATAATATTTAAAATTAATACATAATGTAATACAAATTAATATTAATAAATATATAATACATAATATATTTTTCATTAATATTAACTCTAAATTAATTATTTTCATAACTTATAAAAAAATAAAAATATAATAAATTACTAATACATTTATATACATAAAATAATCACATAAATAACAATTAATAACAACATAATACTAATAAAAAAGCTAAATACATTTTAGATAGTGTATGAGTAAAAATTACTATTCCCACTCCAGAGAGTGCAACAGTAGGGAAAGTGTTGGATAGCGTAGGGGTAACAATTACTATTCCAACTCCAGAGAGCGCAACAGTAGGGAAAGTGTTGGATAGCGTAGGGGTAACAATTACTATTCCCACTCCAGAGAGTGCAACAGTAGGGAAAGTGTTGGATAGCGTAGGGGTAACAATTACTATTCCCACTCCAGAGAGTGAAACAGTAGGGAAAGTGTTGGATAGCGTAGGGGTAACAATTACTATTCCAACTCCAGAGAGTGCAACAGTAGGGAAAGTGTTGGATAGCGTAGGGGTAACAATTACTATTCCAACTCCAGAGAGTGCAACAGTAGGGAAATTGTTGGATAGCGTAGGATTAAAAATTACTATTCCAACTCCAGAGAGTGCATCTGTGGTTCTGAAAAATCTGGATTCATATTCTAGTCTGGACTCGAGAATAAAAACTTCGTCGAAATAGGACGAATTTGGTATCAAAAGACCGAGAATGACGAGTACATCAAGTACATGTATTTTCGGCATATTCGAGTGACGATTTCACCTCGAAATCGTCATTTACCTTCTAAACCCTTAGCTGCATGTTGCCCTTTACATAGGCCTTAATCCAGTTGAATTTGATTCCACAAGGACACATACTCCTTAATCGACTTCTCTCTGACCCCAGTACAAGTTAGAACCATTGCCCCAGGCCGAACTCGTTAGGTCAGTTCCCTCCCAGTGGCCGAGCAAGATGGCATCTAAGCTCAACCAGCCATAAAACCATTTCAGCGCGCACACCTGCCATATCTCGCTCACATCTTTCTCCACTCCTTTTCTTCACTTGCTTTATGATGGGGAGGTGACCATTTTTATTAGGGGTTCAGCGATATCTGATGAAATGTTGGGCCTTGCCGGATGATTTGTTATGGGCAGCACGACGTGAAATATGTACATGTCATCATGACTCTGCTTTTCTTTTGTAATCAGTAACCATAAATGAAATACCACGAGTCCAAGGAATGTTTTGCCCAAGGCTGAATATTATGTATAAGAAGAGAAGCCTAACTTCGTGAAAGTGTGCAGTCTCCTAAATATACTCGTATCGTACTTCTAGGACCCTGTCACCTTGGTTGCAGCCAATAAACTAATCTTTGACTTCACCTGGAAGACTCCGAGTTTCTGTAGGTCTGACTCAGGAGAACCCGAGGTCTCTGGGTGTTGATCCCCTGGCACCGCTGGGTTACCGGTTCTGTGCCGGTTCTTAAAAACCCAGTACCTCAATTGGCGCCCAGCGTTTGGGGCGATTCCAGTGGTACCAATCAGCCTGAAGATCATGAGGAGCTTCGTGTGAAAATTCCGGAGGAGGGCCCACCACCTCATCGACCCCTGCATGTCGACGTGGTCCGAAGGTCTTTACTGCGAGGTTCCCCGCTTCCCGACGGCTACAAGGACTGCTGCCCTGGCTATCGCCCTGATGTTGGACCCTTGAAATTTTCGGTAGAGCGAAACGCTGAGACGAGTCTTCTGGTGAAGCCATCGATATTTTTCAGTTAAATCTAAGTGGAGCGTCTCCCAGTCCTTAGTTGGACTTACTTTGTGGTATCTTGGAGATACAAAAGGTTTTTATTGGTTCTTGCAAGCACCATAACCGAAGGACTCGTGTATTCACGAGAAGTATCGTAATCGATAAATCCTTTGAAGTTTTGGAACTAGACTAGAGAGCGAGGATGCCTAGTCTTAGACTTGGGAAATGGTTCTGTCTTGGTAGTAATAATAGGGACTCCCGATTGGAGGACTCATGTCCGGTTCCTCCAGTTGGAACTCCGACTTACGAGCTATACGTTAAACATGGGGTAGGCCCCATCGTTTACAACGAGGTATGGATTAAATACACTAGGAAAGATGGTGTTTTAAAATGGCCCCAATATGGTAGCTTTGATTCTGAAATCTTAGACAACCTTGAAGTTAAACTCTTCAAAAAGAAAGCCCGGCCGGCGATGTTTGACTCTTTCCGCTTATGGCGCAATGAAGCCAAACAAAAAGAAATTAAATTAGCTAAGAAAAATAAGAGAGAAGGGGGACTTTCAGTAATGCAAGCTGCCGTGCAGTTTAAAGATAATGAGGAAGAGCAGATAAATGAGCAGTTGCACAGGCAACGTAAAATGGCAATAGATAAATGTTATCCAGTTTTGCCGTCTCTTCAGCAAGGGACAGCAAAAGAGCGTGAAAAAGACCAATTAATGTCGCAATTTTTAACTTCACCACCCCCCTATGCGCAGAATGCTACAGCACCCCCGCAACCTTTAGTTGCACAAGCTGCGCCTCTGGCTCTTCCACAGCACCCACCAGCTGTTCTTCAGCTGGCTCCTACTTCTTCGGTGCAGCCTCCTCCAGGCCCACCGACCACTTCTGTTTCACCTGTGTTTTCTACGATTTTACCTACTGTATTTTCTACATCTCCTAATGCCCCCTCTATGATTTTGCATAGTACCACATCTATTATTCCTGATACCTCTTCTGCCATCTCTACCCCCGCCTTATCTCACCCCGTTTTTTCATCTGTTTGTCCTTCAGTTTCACCTTCCCTTCGACAGAAAATGGCCAGCACTGTCACTAATCTTCTTTTACCTCTTTTCGGGTCGCCTGCTACGACCCCTAACATAAGTAGAAGACAGTTGCGAAGTCAACTGCCTGATTATCAAGAGAGAGATTCCCTGAATAGTTTAGCTCGGAAATGGGTCATGGACACTGCAAAATATGATTTACAGTCTGTCATGGAAGTCTTCCATCAATGGGAAGCAGCGACACAGAGATATGTGTTCGAACAAATGTGTGTCTTTCTTGGCGAGGATTTAGAAGACAATGATCAAGAATGCATCCCGCGAGAGATGTGTCGTGTACGATTTAAGTTTGGAGAGGGTATGATTGTAGGTCTCGATGTGGAAAAGGCAGTTGAAATGCTATTATCATATCGAAGTAAGGGAAGCAGTTCTGGGTCACCATCGGAATCCAGTGCATCTAGTAGGAAAAAGGCACGACAATACCCTATGAGAGAAGTTCCCCCACAGTGGAGAGAGGGTGACGCGACAGCTGTCCCACCTGTCCTGCCCCACTTTCACCGCGTATGGGTACATGTTCCATGGAAGCGAGCTGAAGTTTTAGCACTCAAACAAACACTACCAGATCCGCGTAAAAATCCTGCAGGGTACTATAAAGAATTGTCGCAAACTGCTGGGTCATGTATAATGAATTTGGCCGATATCGATATGTTATTCGGGAACGTTGTTCCACAGCCTTTATGGGGAAAAATTCGTCATGTAGATCATGACCAGGAATTAGGTGACACGTGGGTTAATATTACTGCTGCAGATGCACGACAAGTCGGTGGTGCCAAGCCTGAGCCTCTGATAGCGGAACTACCTGGTAGAATAGTAGATTACATGAAAACGATAATGCCTGCAATACGCGTAAATTGGGATAAGTTATCTGCATGCAAGCAAAAGAAAGAAGAAACTGTTTCTGATTTCTTCACCAGATTCGAAGAAACATTCATTGACCACAGCGGTCAAGATATGACCACAGAAGGTGGTCAGAGATTGTTTGTCGATACATTTGTGCACAATCTGCTTCCAGATTTGTGTAGGAAATTAAAAGATTCGGAAAGTTCTTGGGCAGTCTCATCTTCAGCCCAGATATTAGCCACCGCACAGTACTACGAGAATAGAGACAAAGATGAGACAGATAAAGTAGAGAAGAAAACTAGAGAACTCAAAACGAAGGTTTTGCTACAGCAAGCCTATCCGCCACGTGGTGGTGGTAATAAAAATAATAATGGTCCGAATCACTACCAGAATACTTTTCAGCAGCCTCAGAGAAACTTGCAGAGATTCGATTACAATCAAAACCGCGTAGGTCCCAACCAGTGTTTATACTGCAAACAAGAGGGTCATTACAAATATGACTGTCCTGCCCTACCACAACGTGCAAATGGAATTTCTGGCGTAAGAGGTCGTGGTAGTCAGCAAGCGCCTAGAGGTAGAGGGCGTGGAAACGCCCCTCAGGACGCACGTCCCTTTCCACCACAAAACTCTATGAACAGGTTTGACCAGCAAAATAACGTATCTGACAGGACAGCTCAATACTACGTTGATGAGTATTACACAGAAAATGAGCAGTGGGAGAATAATGATTGCTAGGACAGCCTTAGACAAGGAGAGGGAGTTGTTTCAGTTCCAGTAGATCAGAGTGGACCTTATGTTGAGGTGATTACATCGGGTGTGTCAGAACCTTTTCTGTTGGATGCTGGTGCTACAAAGAGTTCTATTATGCACTCCAAACTCCCTGGCGCACCTTTGTCTGGCGAAATGAATGTTTCCGTAGGTTTTTCTGGCGCCCCGGTTAGAAATCCGATTTCTGACCCTTTATCTCTTTCTGTTGGTCCTTGTGAATTCGAAGCACCCCTTATTTTGACAACAGGTTGTGGTGAAAATTTGCTAGGATTAGATTTGCTAAAAAGATTGTATGCGACTTTGTACTGTTCTCCCTCAGGAGTACAACTTACTTTAGGTAAGAAAGTGGTTTCTCCCATGTATTTGTCGAGAAATGCACTTCCAGCAGAATTGGCACTTCTTCCAGATATTCTTTGGGCTACTGGTCCGAATGATGTAGGTCTTTTAGAAATTCCACCATATGTTGTAACATTGAAGCCGAATGTCAAAATGCCACGAATTCCCCAATACAGAATATCCAATGAGGGCGAAAAAGCTTTGCTAGCGATTGTTTACGAGTTGATTGAAAAAGACGTAATTGAAGAAACACGAGGCAATGTTTGCAATAGTCCTGTTCTGCCTGTTTTAAAACGAACTGACCCTTCTCAGCCACCTGTGTATAGATTCGTGATTGATCTTAGAGAAGTAAATAAGATAGTGGTGCCACAATTCCCAGTTGTCCCCGACATTACAACATTGTTGACTATGATTCCAGCCTCTGCCTCCTGGTTTTCGGTGATTGACCTGAAGAATGCTTTCTTCAGTATCCCGATTGCTGAGGAAAGCAGGGATATTTTTTCCTTTAGTTTAGGTGGTCGCAGCTTCCGCTTTAAACGCGCTCCTCAAGGCTACTGTGAAAGCCCCTCAATATACAGTCAAGCTCTGAAAAGTCAGCTTGACACAATGGTTTTGCCCAAAGGTGCCACTCTCGTACAGTACGTGGACGATTTGCTCATCGCTGCGGATACTGAGAAAATCTGTAAAATGGCCACGTTGACATTACTGCGTCATCTATGTGATCTGCATCACAAGGTGTCACTTTCCAAGCTTCAATATTGCCGACAAGAAGTGACCTACTTAGGTCATCTCTTATCGAAGGAGGGAAGGAAACTGACCCCCGAAAGAATTCAGGCAATAGCTAAATTGAATGTGCCAAGAACGCAGAGAGAAGTACGCGCTTTCTTGGGCATTACATCGTACTGTAGACAGTGGATTCCAAATTTTTCGTTATTAGCCAAACCCTTATTGGCACTAATGTGTACAAATACACCCAATCCCATTCCTTGGTCTGATGAGTGTCAGAAAAGTTTTCTCGAATTACGCACAGCACTATGTTCGGCCCCTGTGTTAGGTAACCCCAACTACAGTAAACCCTTCACGTTATATGTCCACGAGAAGGAGGGCTGTGCATTGTCTGTACTGACTCAGTTATACGGAGATAGACAGCGGCCATGCGCCTATTTTTCGTCAACTTTGGATCCGGTAGCACGAGCATTGCCAAGTTGTTTAAGGGCCACAGCAGCAGCAGCTGTTTGTATTCGACAGTCTGCAGGTCTAGTAATGAATAATACACTAATCGTGATGGTCCCGCATGCAGTAGACACATTGTTAAATAGGACCAAGACACAGCACTTAACTAGTGCTCGACTGTCCAGTTATGAATTGACACTACTAGCAAGCCATGTGCACATAAAAAGGTGCAGTACCTTGAACATAGCCACATTGTTACCAATTACAGAGGAATCGGATGCTTCAGAACAGCACGATTGATCCTCAGAACAGAGGAAGAGACGAAAGGGAGAGTTGATTTATTCGACACTCCTCTTGCTGAATGTGATGGTACATTATGGGTGGATGGTTCATGCTTTAAACTCCCAAATGGTAAATGTGACTACAGCATATGCTGTCACAACTTTGCACACAATCATTGAAACTGCGCGAATACCACATGGTTCAGCTCAAGCCGCTGAACTCGTGGCTCTGACGAGAGCATGTGTGTTATCTAAAGGAATGAAAGTGACTGTCTATACCGACAGTCAGTATGCTTTTGGAGTGGCTCACAGTTTTGGACGATTGTGGAGAGAACGTGGGTTCCTGACTTCGCATGGAGCTAAGATTCAGCATGGTCAGTTGGTGAATGAGCTTCTTGAATCACTGACGTTGCCCCTGAAAGTAGCGATCGTGAAATGTAGTGCTCACAAGAAAGTGACTGATGATGTTGGTCGTGGAAATGCATTTGCTGATGAAACTGCTAAGGAAACTGCAAAGAATATGATGAGCCGAATGTATGTTGTGAGCCCAGAAAGATGGACTGGTGATGTTGGAATATGTGAAGACATGATAGAAAGTGTGAAGTCCATCCAAGCTGAGGCCACGGAGAAAGAGTTAAGCATGTGGAGAGAAAGTACAGGGAGAATGGATGCAAATGGTTGTTGGATTGAATCGACAAAGCAACAGAGATGGTTGTTACCCGATGCATATGTGCCTGCAGTGGTTACAATGGCTCATGGGATGGCCCATATCAGCGCGAAAGGGATTTGCGAGTTGTTGGCCCCAGTGTGGAAGAATTCAGGGATTCCCAAGTGTGCAGAGAATGTTGTCAAGAATTGCATGGTATGTCTGAAGCACAATCCTGGTAGGGGAACCCCAACTCCAGCTGGTCATTTTGCACCTCCTACATATCCGTTCGAGGTTTTGCAGCTAGATTTCATACACATGGAGAGGTGCAACAACTTAAAATATGTGCTCGTGGTTGTTTGTGCCTTCTCAAGATGGGTAGAAGCCTATCCCCTAAGGGACAATACTGCCTTGTCCACAGCGAAAGCCCTTGTGAAAGAGTTCTTCCCCAGGTTCGGAATGCCTAGAATGGTCTGGTCTGACAACGGAAGTGAATTTGTGGGTTGTGTGATGAAAAGAGTGTGTGAAGGGCTAGGCATTAGGCAGAAGTTCCACGCTGCAAATCACCCCCAATCAGCTGGATTAGTGGAATGTTACAATGGCACGCTTAAACTTAAATTGGCCAAAATCCAAGCGAGCATAGGTCTTAAATGGCCTGACGCTCTACCCTTAGCACTCCTATCCACCAGAATGACTGTGCATTCGCGAGTGAAACTCAGCCCCTATGAAATAATCTTTGGTCGGCCAGCCAACATATGGGGAGTGCCTAGGCCCACGAAGTTTAGCGAGCTGCAACACCCCATTTTGCTTGACTATTTGTATGAATTGACGGCTAAATTGCGTGTTTTATATCAACCGGTCCACAACACCTTGCCTCCGGTCTCTGAGACACCGGGTCACTCCATTGACCCCGGTTCCTGGGTGCTGGTTAGAAACTTCCAAAGAACAAGAAACGACCAGCCCAGATGGACCGGGCCTCACCTCGTCCTCCTGTCTACAAGGTCGACTGTTAGGGTGGAGGGGAAGGCCAATTGGGTCCACGGGATCCATTGTAAGAAAATACCCTTCCCTCTGCCACATGACCAATGGGTCCGGACAGGAGGCACTGACTCAAAGCGCACAACTGATGAACGTGTAAAAGAAGCTAATCCTGATTGTGAAAGTGGGAACATTTTTCAAGACACTGCGCCACCATCAGAACAATTGAACTCTGTGGAACCTGAGCTACTATTTCTGGACCAGACAGTACCCGGGAAACGACGCTACAAATTGCGACCCAGGAAAACAGACTAAAGTAAAAGTGATTTATTTTATGATCCGAGAGAGAAACCTGTGGACTAATAAAAATGTGTGTTTTTCCCCAAATCCTATTTTTGAAAGTGCAGATTCTCCCATCTAGGTAACTTGCTTATTTTTGTTTTTTTCGAACCGCCATCCGGGTTCCGCTGCTAGGGTCGCGGTTGATTAAAGACTTTTGGGTGCAGCTGACGACGATAGGTCGCTGGTTCCAGTTGGTCCAAGGGAGCTGCCCTAGACTGACGGAAGCATCCTTTAGCAGAAACAACCTACCGCCGCGGGCAGCACCTTAGAGAGGATGGAGTTTCCTGATGTGGAGAGGCCTGCCAAACAAATGAACTTTAAGCAGAGACTTTTGAAAACAATAAGGAAGACATTTTTTATAATAATGTGTATTTTTATGCTATTTAGCATAATGGTCTTTTTAATAAGCTATGTTTTATTCTCTTTTCATGTGACATTTGCGCCCACTACATCACCCATACCTCCTCCTACTGTTTCCTCTCATTCTTTCCACCCTTTGCCTGACCACGAATCACATAGGAGATTAGAGTTCATTAATAACTCCTTCGTTCAGTTATTACACCAACACCAACTTGTAATGAACACAACCAACTGTTGGGTGTGTGGTCTCATGCCCCACACCACGGATAGAGGTATCCCCTATTTGGTCCTGCCATTTAGTCGCAATGGGTCAGTATGGGCATATAGGACAATGTTCATATATGCACGAGAAATCCAACCCCTACGTTCTGTAAAAGACAACCTCAAGACTAGCGCCCTAGTCAAGGGTATAGTTGACATGATCAAGGAAGTAACTTCTTACGAAGATACCCCGGATGATGAGATACTTGCATATGTAGGTTGGAATGTGACCGGATATGGCACTACATTAAGTGAGAAACAGCAAGCCAAGAGATCGTCCCCTATCTGGATCGTACCCCATCAAGGTCACCTGTGTCTGCAAGGTATTGGTAGGAATCCCAGAGCTCAGCTAGGGAAGAGTGTCTGTACAGAAACGTACGTTTTTGGATCCCAGACTTCCCCTGCCTTTTTAGCCGCTAAGGGTACTTATTTCATCTGCCATGATAGAGCCTATACATGGTTGCCCCCTGACTTCTCGGGCTCATGTTTTGTTTCATTCCTGTTACCTCCCACCTACACAGCAGCGGCGGATTACCATCGGACAAGGGTAGTTAGAGGTGTTTTGAGTAAAGAAGACACTGCAGGTCAAGAATTTGGTGACTTTGCAATGGGTGTTCTGCCGTTCTGGGGAGCCATGGCTAACAGCAGAAACATAAGGCAATTGACAAGGGTAGTTGAATCCACCGTGATTGAAACTGCTGGTGCCCTTAGTAACCTGACTGCTGAGCTCCAGTCGGATCGACTGATGACCCTTCAGAACCGGGTCGCTTTGGATGTAATACTTGCGGACCGAGGTGGAGTATGCAAATTGATCCAGTCCAGTTGTTGCATTTTTATTCCAGATAATGCTCCAACAGTGTACGGGGCCATCTCCAAACTACATAAGATTTCCGAATCTATTCATGTGGATAAAGGAGATTGGTCGTTAATGGGATGGTTCTGGGAACTGATATCTGCCTGGGGATGGAAAATTCTGATGGTCATTGGGATGGTCTTAGCCATTCTTTTCCTGTTCTGTCTATGCATACAGTGTGCTCCTGCAATATGTGGCCTCTGTGCTACATCATGTGTAAGGAAGCCTGTGTCAAGAAACGAACTCAGCACTAGAATGATGTTGCAGCAACATCTCAATGACTTTAGGAATATAGATCTGGACTCAGATTAACATGAGGATAGATCAATTGCCTATGTAAGGGCAAAAGGAGGGTCTGTGGTTCTGAAAAATCTGGATTCATATTCTAGTCTGGACTCGAGAATAAAAACTTCGTCGAAATAGGACGAATTTGGTATCAAAAGACCGAGAATGACGAGTACATCAAGTACATGTATTTTCGGCATATTCGAGTGACGATTTCACCTCGAAATCGTCATTTACCTTCTAAACCCTTAGCTGCATGTTGCCCTTTACATAGGCCTTAATCCAGTTGAATTTGATTCCACAAGGACACATACTCCTTAATCGACTTCTCTCTGACCCCAGTACAAGTTAGAACCATTGCCCCAGGCCGAACTCGTTAGGTCAGTTCCCTCCCAGTGGCCGAGCAAGATAGCATCTAAGCTCAACCAGCCATAAAACCATTTCAGCGCGCACACCTGCCATATCTCGCTCACATCTTTCTCCACTCCTTTTCTTCACTTGCTTTATGATGGGGAGGTGACCATTTTTATTAGGGGTCCAGCGATATCTGATGAAATGTTGGGCCTTGCCGGATGATTTGTTATGGGCAGCACGACGTGAAATATGTACATGTCATCATGACTCTGCTTTTCTTTTGTAATCAGTAACCATAAATGAAATACCACGAGTCCAAGGAATGTTTTGCCCAAGGCTGAATATTATGTATAAGAAGAGAAGCCTAACTTCGTGAAAGTGTGCAGTCTCCTGAATATACTCGTATCGTACTTCTAGGACCCTGTCACCTTGGTTGCAGCCAATAAACTAATCTTTGACTTCACCTGGAAGACTCCGAGTTTCTGTAGGTCTGACTCAGGAGAACCCGAGGTCTCTGGGTGTTGATCCCCTGGCACCGCTGGGTTACCGGTTCTGTGCCGGTTCTTAAAAACCCAGTACCTCACAACAGTAGGGAAAGTGTTGGATAGCGTAGGGGTAACAATTACTATTCCAACTCCAGAGAGTTCAACAGTAGGAAAAGTGTTGGATAGCGTAGGGGTAACAAATACTATTCCAACTCCAGAGAGTGCAACAGTAGGGAAAGTGTTGGATAGCGTAGGGGTAACAATTACTATTCCAACTCCAGAGAGCGCAACAGTAGGGAAAGTGTTGGATAGCGTAGGATTAAAAATTACAATCCCAACTCCAGAGAGTGCTACAGTAGGGAAAGTGTTGGATAGCGTAGGGGTAACAATTACTATTCCAACTCCAGAGAGTGCAACAGTAGGGAAAGTGTTGGATAGCGTAGGGGTAACAATTACTATTCCAACTCCAGAGAGTGCAACAGTAGGGAAATTGTTGGATAGCGTAGGATTAAAAATTACTATTCCAACTCCAGAGAGTGCAACAGTAGGGAAAGTGTTGGATAGCATAGGGGTAACAATTACTATTCCAACTCCAGAGAGTTCAACAGTAGGAAAAGTGTTGGATAGCGCAGGGGTAACAAATACTATTCCAACTCCAGAGAGTGCAACAGTAGGGAAAGTGTTGGATCGTGTAGGGGTAACAATTACTATTCCAACTCCAGAGAGTGCAACAGTAGGGAAAGTGTTGGATAGCGTAGGGGTAACAATTACTATTCCAACTCCAGAGAGTGCAACAGTAGGGAAAGTGTTGGATAGCGTAGGGGTAACAATTACTATTCCAACTCCAGAGAGCGCAACAGTAGGGAAAGTGTTGGATAGTGTAGGATTAAAAATTACAATCCCAACTCCAGAGAGTTCTACAGTAGGGAAAGTGTTGGATAGCGTAGGGGTAACAATTACTATTCCAACTCCAGAGAGTGCAACAGTAGGGAAAGTGTTGGATAGCGTAGAGGTAAAAATTACTATTCCAACTCCAGAGAGTGCAACAGTAGGGAAAGTGTTGGATAGCGTAGGGGTTGAAATAACATACTTATAACAAATAATTAATTATTACTTAATTACATTAAAATTAGTTCCCACCATATTCCCCTATAAACACACAACCCACAACAGAACACATTTATCAATTAATGAATTATTTAAAATTAATTACCAATTAATTTTAATTATTTACCAATTAATAACAATTAATGTATGCTTCCTACTAATTAATAATGAATTCTACATAATTAAATTACTTCCCACCCTATTCCCCTATAAACCCATAACCCGCTACAGAACATATTTATCAATTATTCAATTAATTATAATTATTGAAAAATTATTCTCAATTAATTAATTTATAATTCCTACTAATTAATAATTAATTTAACATAATTAAATTACTTCCCACCCTATTCCCCTATAAACCCATAACCCGCTACAGAACATATTTATCAATTATTCAATTAATTATAATTATTTAAAAATTATTCTCAATTAATTAATTTATAATTCCTAATTAATAATTAATTTAACATAATTAAATTACTTCCCACCCTATTCCCCTATAAACCCACAACCCGCTACAGTACTAAAAGACAACATTTAATTAAATTACATTAAAAATAAATTATTAAACATAATAAATACAATATAATATACACAAAATGAATTTAAAAATCGATATTAGTAACATCTAAATTATTTACTTCGATATTACTGACATCGATATTTAAAACTTCGATATTACTAATATCGATATTAAGAGTGCCGATATTACTTACCTTCTATATTATGTCCCTTCGATATTTAAACTTCGATATAATTGTATATCGAAATTTAAAACTCGATATTTTGTCTGTGTACCATAAATTAGACTGTGAATTGCTATCTGTCTGGCTTGATGAGCACAGACCTCAATTACCCCCGGACATAGAGGGGGCGGATCTGTTTTTCCAAGAATGGCTGACGGCTGGCCTGGATAATCATATTCCGGCTAAGCAGGGTGGAAAGGGGCGTGGGCCATCTAACCCGTGGTTCAATGACTCACTGACTCGGACAAGAAAGGGCTGTAAGCAGATAGAGCGGGTTTGGCGTCGCTCCTATGAGGTAGCTGCAAAAGTTGAATATCGAGCGGCAATTAAGAATTACCATAAGCTCATCCGGAGACCGTGGGCAGACTATGTAGCAGATAAGATCTCGGCGAGCTCAAATCCCGCAAAGACCATCTTTTCTCTGCTCGATAATACGAAGGCACTCCTAGAACCTCTTCTATAGCCTCCAATCGCCAGTACGAGGTACTAGCGCAGCACTTCTTGAATAAATGTGGTTTTCCCAAGGCGTCCTCTCCTGTTGAGAACGTAGGGGCGCATGGAGCGATAGACACTGTGGAGGGTAATTGTTTGACATCCTTCCCACTGTTGACGCCTTTGGAATTTGAGGCCTTATGCCATAAAATCAAGTCAGGCTCTCCAGCTGACGCACTGTCATCAACTTATTTTCATCAGCTCCACTCATCAATTGCTCCTGTGAGCTTAGAAGTGGCCAATTTGTCTCGGAGGTCAGCTTCTGTCCCTAGGGTATGGAAGCACGCCAAAGTCACTCCGTTGATAAAAAAAATCTACTCTTGATCCGGATGATCCGGGCAACTATCGCCCCATATCCCAGTTGCCTTTTTTGGCCAAGTTAGTGGAAGCACATGTGAACTCCATGCTTTCCAAATTCATTGAACAACACAGTATCTTTGATTCATCACAGCATGGTTTCCGACCTCGGCATAGCACTGAATCTGCGCTATTGGCAGTATCGGAATCCATTCGGAGTAGGTTGGATATGGGAAATTCAGCGGCCTTGGTCCTGCAGGACCTAAGTGCCGCTTTTGACACGGTGTCCCATGCGATTCTCCTTGAACGCATCTGGGAAGTTGGGATTAGGGATGGGCCCTGGAGTGGATCCGCTCTTTTTTGGAGGATCGGCCGTTTCAGGTCTCAGTACCACCCTTCCACTCCCAGGAATGTCCTCTGCGCCAAGGGGTACCTCAGGGCTCTATTTTAAGCCCACTTCTGTTCAACCTATATATGAGACCCCTGGCAGAGGTGGCAAAAGACAGGGGATTGTCCTTGGTGTCGTATGCTGACGACACCCAGTTGGTAATCTCCTTCTCCAAAAACTGTTGTGTTAACTTGGAGAAATTTAAGGAGGATCTGCTAGCTATCTCAGATTGGATGACGGCAAACTGTTTACAGTTAAATGGCAGTAAATCTGAGATATTGCTATTCGGCAAGGACCGGGAGCTTTGATCGGAGCACTGGTGGCCGGGTCGTCTTAAACCCGCCCCTTCTCCTAGGGAGGCTGTGAAGAACTGAGCATGTGGTTTGACAACGGACTAACGTTTGAGAAGCAGACAAAAGCTGTTGCCGCTGTCTGTTTCGGGCTCTTGCGAAGGTTGAGACCCTTGCTTGTTTTTTTTCCCCCTAGAGTTTGTCAAACCATTGTTCATGCGCCCATCCTCTCTAGGCTTGACTACGGTAACTCTCTGTATTTGGTCGCCAACAAGGCCAATATCAAAAACTTACAGAGGGTCCAGAACGCTGCAGCACGCCTTCTTGTGGCCCTACCTAGATCCTGCCCGGTGGCACATGTGCTCCCCAAGCTTCATTGGCTACCGATGGAGAAACGCGTCCACTTTAAGGTGCTGTGTATCTCACGTAATATTCCGACGTATCAAGCCCCGGGTGGGCTCTCTTGCCTGCTGACACCTTAAGTGCCTGGGCGAGCATTGAGATCTGCTGACCTTGCGCTTGTCTGTGCTCCTCGTGTTCGAAGAGCAAGGGCAGGGGGCCGTTCCTTCAGCTTTTTAGAGGCAAAACTTTGGAACTCGCTCCCAGCACACATTCGAGCTATTTCCAATCGTTTGGCGTTTTGCAAAGACATAAAAACTTGGTTGTTTCCACTCTCTGATGTTTCGTTTTTTAGGCTGTGCTCTCTCGCTCTTTTTCTCAGGTCTCTGGTTGCGCTGGGACGCCGCGTTGCTGAGGCAGCCATGCGCATTACAAATCCTAAATAAATAAATAAACTGTGCAGTTAGGTATTACGTATACTATTACAACGTGTTATTGGTACTTTCAAACAAAAATGAATCGTAATAGTAACCTATCCCCTGGCACGCACCCTAAACCCTAAAAATACCCCAGCACCCCAAAACCTAAACGCACCCTGAACCCCAAAAATACCCCCGCACCCCAAAACCTTAAACGCACCCTGAACCCTAAAAATAGCCCATACACCCCAAAACACTAACCCACCCTGACCCCTAAAAATATCACAGCACCCCAAAACCTAAAGTCACCCTGAACCCCCAAAATACCCCAGCACCCCAAAACTTTAAACGCACCCTGAACCCTTGAAATACCTATGCACCCCCAAACCTAAACACACCATGAACCCCAAAAATACCCCAGCACCCCAAAACCTTAAACGCACCCTGAACCCTCAAAATACCCCATGCAACCCAAAACCCTAACTCACCCTGACCCCTAAATATACACCTGTACCCCAAAACCTAAACACACCCTGAACCCCAATAATACCCCAGCACCCCAAAACCTTAAACGCACGCTGAACCCTTCAAATACCCCATGCACCCCAAAACCCTAACCGACCCTGACCTCAAAAAATACCCCACTACCCCAAAACTTAAACTCACCCTGAACCCCAAAAATACCGCAGAGTGGAATAAATGTTACTTAGCATAAAGTTACTCTGCAGGTATTTACTTCAAAGTTTTTAACTTCACAAATACCATTACTACGCATGATTTTAGTGTGCATGCTTTTACTTCGCAAATATATACAAATGCATTAAAAATGCTTTTACTTTACAGTTAATTATTACATATACTGGTACAACGTGTTCTTGGTACTTTAAAACAGAAACTAATCGTAATAGTAACCTATCCCCTAGCACGCACCCTAAACCCTAAAACACCCCCTACATCCCAAAACTATCTCATCCTGAGCCCTAAAAATACCCCAGCACCCAGCACCCTAAACGCACCCTGAACCCCAAAAATACCCCATACCCCAAAACCTTAAACACACCCTGAACCCTCAAAATACCCCATGCACCCCAAAACCTAAACACACCCTGAACCTCAAAAACACCCCAGCACCCCAAACCCTAAAAATACCCCTACACCCCAAAACCCTCTCACCCTGACCCCTAAAAATATCCCAGCACCCCAAAACCTAAACGCACCCTCAACCCCAAAAATACCCCAGCACCCCAAAACCTTAAATGCACCTCGAACCCTATAAATGCACCCTACACCCCAAAACCCTATTCCACCCTGACCCCTAAAAATACCCCTGTGCACAGAAACTCCATTATGCGTAGTAAGTGCATGCTAAGTAATGGAACATGCATAATAAATGCATGCTAAGTAAATGCATGCTAAGTAATGGCATCTGCGAACTAAAATATGCGTAGTAATGGTAATACAAAGTATTGACAGCGTAGTTAAGGTAGAATACCCCAGCGTGACCAGATGATAGAAGTGCAGTGGTTTCAGTTCTGAATCTTATCCCAAGATGAATCTAGGGACCTACACCCAGGTAAGCCCTTAAGTACCCTAGGGAAAGGGTTGGGAAGATTCAGGGGACCCATCCAGGGGAGGGTCTGGGCAGGGGGGAGGTTACTCCCATGTCCTTTGACCAGTTTTGCGCCACTGAGGGAGCCAAAGGCTCCCAGGATTGGTTTGAACTGGACTATGCACAGGGACACCAAATGTGCCTCTCATGCAAACTTTCAGGCACTGGCAAGCCCACCCACCCAGAGCTGATACACTAAATCCTGTCTAGAAGGTGGTCACACCTCCCTGTGACAGGATGCCTATTCTTCTGCCTTCCCCTGCTTGAGCTTGGCTCAGCAGCAGGAGGGCAGAAAAGTGTGTCTAGTTGGCAGCAACCCTTTTGTGCTGCCTGGGACTAGAAGGCAGGTACCGGGAACACTGAGAGCCTAACAGAGGGCTCTTCCAGTGCTTGGAATCATACTGCCCACACAGTTTACGGTGTGGGGGTAAGATTCCAACATGTTTGATACCAAACATGATAGGATTCATTGCAGCCGTTTGAGACTGTCATCGTGCGGTCATGTGATGCCCCTCTATATAGTATATGGCAGCTTCACTGATAACCTGGGATTATGGACTCCGTAGACTGCAGGGGTAACCTCTGAGGTACCAATGCCCTTGGTATATGGGTACCATATTCTAGGGACTGACAAGTACAAAACACAACAGTTTAGGAGAAAGCAGATAGACAGGGGTCCTGGTTAGCTGGATCCCTGTCAGACTAGTCAAAAACAGCATCACATCAAGTAAATGTGGGGGTAAGCATAAGAAGCAGATCCTACTTTCCTACACAATCTGACACCTTGGCAGCTATGTCTCATACAGTATTATACCCCTTTAGTACTGAACACTAGCAGGCTGCAGATGCCTGCACTGAGACTACAACATAATCCTTGCAAAGATGAGCAGACACCAGCCTACCAAACACAAGGACAGAGGCAAAATAGTTGATGCAAAAATGTAATAGGAGAGATTGATGGAACACAAGTGTTAGTACTTGCACTGTAATTGTTCTTTAAAGGAAAGAGGTGTGCAGCAGGAATCAACATAAGCAAATAGACATTGTTATCCCCATGCCATACACCAATACACAACCCACCTGGCAAAGGCACTGTCCTGCACATATGACGCATTAATTTGACTGTTATTGGAAATTTCCTACGAGAAGGGCCTTCTCTTTTCTTATCTTCAACACACATCGTGATATCTGACATGTAAGGAAGAGGAGAAAATCAGTCATGAAGGGCTTTCTAGACCAGCGTTGGTGTCATTAACAATGCTCCCCACAAATTAACAACTTTGATAAACTGCAGAGGAAATGCAGCGGAAGCGTTTCAACTCAAACTGAAAAGAATGTGTACACCCAAATACCTCCTAAGTATTGCACAAATGCGTGCATCACACAAATGGCACAAAAGACTTACTCTGTGCCAAGTCCTAAATCATCTTGCGGAATATTATTCACTGAAGCTATGGTGAAAAGGGCAAACCCATACTTGTAAGAATGTCAGAAATGAATATGTGCAACCTAATGAAAGAATTGACTGCAATCAGAGTCACAATGCGATTTGTCCAGGAAGATATCAGAAGTAAAACCACTCAGAGCAGACTTAACCTCCTTTCAGTCCACATTAAAAACCATAGCAAAAAAAGAAAAAAGTAATAGAAATCTACCTTGTTTGCTTAGAAAACAGTTTGGACATAGATCAATAGCTAAGGCTGCACACCAGAAATTCATTGACCTAGAGGACGGAATCTGCAAGAACAATATCTGTTTGTCAGATGTTCCAAAGGGACTGGAATTAGCCAATGTACCCTCCTTCCTAAGTACCTTCATACTGGGACTACCCAAACAAGTCTTTAACCTACATACTGGAATTTTAGAGGGCACACAGTTTCTGATTGAGGCCTACCAGACTACCAACAACCATCCAGACCACAGCACAGAGGCAAGGCATAGACAGAATATCAGTGGCAGAACATTTCTCACAAGAAAGAACCTTGACTAAGATGACTGCAACCTCTTCTTTGTCAACTGGGCATACAATTCGAAGTGCTAGAACCTGCTTGGATGTTGCTAACAATGATCAACAATTATAAGGAATTTGCAGAACTGGAAGATCTAGAACAGTTCCTAGAGACACTAGACAGGACTGAAAAGGAGATGTCCTCACCTGTGACAACGAAAGCAGAAACTGAGGCATGAAAAGGACTGATTAGTGGTAGTCACCAAACAATAGTAAGCCAAAGACAGATCAAGAGTTAGACAAATGGAGTAGTGTAATCTTGATCCCATCTGATGTACTGTAGGAGTAGATCATGATCATGAGTAGGGAGCACATAAATAAATTCTGTGTAAATAATGTTACAAAGGAGAGTGGAGTATTGCATATTTAAAGTATTCCACATGAAACATTTGTGTGTAGAATGTGATTAATACAGGTCTATGTAACAGTCATACATTAATGTGACAAGCGAAGTTAACATAAAATGTGTACCATTGGGAGGTTTCTAAATTAGACTGGGCATGTGTAAACTAATGTACAGCATTTATATGTGTAACAAGAATTATTTTCTTGCGATGCATTTAGATTGACAGCTTCATCATTATTTAGAATTTATACATGTCTTAAGAAGCTGAAATTATTGTGTGCATAGAAATGTGCACATATTCTGCAACCCTGTGAAGTATTAACATTCACTAGAGTGGCCTCGAGACACCAGCTCAGTTCATGCTCAAGTTAAAACTTAACATGTAATTTGTATTTAATCTGCAATTCAGAATGAGTTTGCTTGCATTTTGTTTCCACTGCAGGTATGGACAAAGCCTCATGAGTTAGCATAGAAGGGTTTTGTTCTCATTAAATAGCAAGGTATGAGAAGACTAAGTTGGCAAGGAAAAGCGTGGTAGAGAGCAAGGAGGCGAGTTCTCATGGAGGAGGAGAGGAATGACCAAGGAAGAATGAAGTAGCAACTTATCGAGGTGGGGAAGGAAGTCGAGTATCCAGTTGTGCGGGAGCCTGGACATTCCCTACAAGGATCAAGTGGGGCTATCTATCCTGAATGCAACTAATATTTTATGCTGAACATAGTGAGGGACAGGGGAATCATCTTAGGATTTTACGAAGAGCAGATCTATGCTTGTGTAACTTCATGCTAACTGGCCCTTGGTTGGGGTGCCTTCTATTGAAGACTCCGACAGCAGACACCTTTCTGATTTCACCTTTACCAGATGCTTTAAGCTTAGAGCTGCCCTTTTTAAGGTAGTGTAGGGAGAGATAGCTTGTTCATGCTTACTTTAGTGAATCATCTGTTGCAATTTAATACTCAATTCTTTTTCAGGGTCACCTGTATCATCATCATAGAGTTGGTCATCTGCATTGAATTATATAGGGAAAATCTCTTCAGGAGATTTGGACTTATCCTGATCTTTCTATGTTTCTATATGATCATGTTGCGATTGGTCTATATTGATTTGCTTCTAAATGTATAATTAAACCCTACTAAACTCAGATTAAGCAGTTGAGTGGGGTATTGTGTGACATGACCACATTGGTTACACTGTATTAAAATGTTAACAATTAATAGCTTTCTCCCTTTACCTCTCATGCAGTCATTGATCTGGAGATAAATGTTCGAGGGGGCCCGAGCTCCAGCAGCTGGTAGCATTGTTGGATGGTTAGTTCTTGACGTGAAGAGAATTCAAACCTAACCTAGAACAGTCTAGACCCCAACCCCAGTGGCCCTAGTCCAGAATCCATGATGAAGATGAGGAGAATAGATGGAGATCCAGTGGCATGCATTGAAACAGCAGAGGAGAGAGTATCATTAGGGATGTGTGTGTGATGATTTTTCTTAGCTTGCAGTACAATATTGATTGTGTGATGTCGGGTAGCAATGTTGTGAGAGTCGTGTGAATGTGGAGTTAAGTTTAGGGATACAAAATAAAGGTACAGAAGACACAGTGCTGTAATTGTCTGCAAGGTTTTGTGGGGTTTATTGTGAAACGTTGTCGACAAACCAATCAAGTTAAGGAACTTTCGTATGCAAGATAGTATTGTAATTAGTGTGGTGAACCTTTTGCCCAGAAGAGAAACTATACTAATTTAAGTGATTTCCCACTGGCTGAGGTTTCATTTGTGAATCTGTGTTCTTTGGGTGAGTTACTCTATTGATTCTTTTAGTGGCTAGACAATTGTTAGTTATTTTAGTTTACATAGAAGTAAACGAAAGATAGAGTGTGGGAAAGATTGTGAAGGAGGGTGAACTGCTGCGAGGAGTGAGAGTGACGTCAGGGTGTGCCGCTCTGGGTTTGGTTGGTTAGTGTAATGCCACGCTGTGATTGGTTGAAATTGTCGCTTTGATGGTGTGCTGTTATTGGTAATTGTTGGACTTGGCCCTTTTTGCAGGGTCGTCCCTGACCTTTTTGCCTTCCTCCTGTATTTTGTCAAACCTGTTTTTGTTGGTTTTATGACTCTGGGCACTTTACCACTGCTGATCAGTGCTAAAGTGCATATGCTCTCCCTATGGTAAATTGATGTATGGATTAGTGCCTCCATGATTGGCTTATTTGATTTACTGTCAGACCCTAGTACAGTGCAATGTGGTGCCCAGGCTGGTTAATCAAATGCTGCTGGTGGGCTTGCAGCACTGGTTGTGCCACCCACAGAAGCAGCCTGTAAAGGTGTGCATCAGGTCTGCCATTGAAGAGCCTGTGTGCAGTCTGGTACTGCCATGTTGACTGGGCAAGTGCACCCACTTGCCAGCCCCTAAACCTTTCCTTTTCTGCATATTAATATCCCCTGTGGTAGGCCCAAGGGCAAGGTGCATTGTAGGTAAAAGGAAGGACATACCCTGATGTGTGTGGCATGTCCTAATAGTGAATTACAGCCATTTTAGTTTTTCACTATTGCAAGGCTAACTGTTCCCCATAGGTCAGAATAGGCAGTTTGATTATAACATCTTATAATCCTAACTGACTCAGGGAACTAGGTAGAAATTTGAGTATAGTATGCCTGAACTCAGAATGATAAAATACATCTTTTAGTAAAGTTGGTTTTAACATTCTGTGTTTGAAAATACCACTTTTAGAAAGCAGGTATTTTTTTGCCTAACTATCCAAGCCTGCCTCTTCTAGGTTGTGTATTCCTTGTCTGGAGTTTGAGTGACAGGGGCTGGGGGATTACAGGAGACAGGGTGAGTCAGCACAGGGCTGAATAGAGAGATCTGCATGTAGATGGGTGGGAGAAGTTGCACCTGGGACCTGAATAAGGCTGTGCCTTCCCTCCACAATGCTGGCTCCACCTCCTGTGGTGCGTCTGATGTCCCTGGCCTACACTGTGAAAGGAAAGGAGGCTTGACAACAAAGTGCTCCAGGACTGACCAGAACTGGTTTGGACAAGGGAAAGGCCTCTTTGCCTTCAGAGAACAAAGGGAAAATGAATATACAAGAGTGGACCCTAACCCCAGAACTTTAGATAATTTTTGGGAAATAAGAAGAACATTTGCTGAGGAGAGGAAGCAGAGAAACTGAGGAGGAGACTATTCATAAGCTGAGTGCTGTTTAAGGGATTGGCCTGCAGTGGTTGTCTGACTGCCAAAGAAAGGAGAAAGAAACTATGTGATACTTTCATCAACTTGTAAAGGATCTCCAAGGGCTTGGAAATTAAACTTGGCTCCTGCTGAAATCTCAGGGACAACAGACTTCACCCACCAGCTCCCCAAGAGTTCTTTTGAAGTGCCTTCTGTTGTGTTGGGCCTTCTGAGGGACTGCTTATTGCAAGGAGCTGGAAGCGCGACTCCTGAAGAAGAAGCGCGTCGCCTCCGCAGCCGCTGTTGTCGCATCACTGAAGAAGGGTGTTGCCGCTGTCGCTTCGCCTCGCAGAAGCGGCTTGCATCGCTGGAGAAGAGTGCCGCCATCGCAGCAGACGCCGTTGCATCATCGGAGAAGCATGTCGCCGCCGCAGCCACTGTCGTTGCATCACTGAAGAAGGGTGTCGCTGCTGCAGCTGTCGCATCGCATCGCCAAAGTGCCTCGCATCACCGGAGAAGAGTGCTGTTGTCGCATCAGACGCCGTTGCATCACTGGAGAAGCGTGTCGCAGGGCCTGTTGCGACTCAGAAGAATCGATGAGTCGCAGCACGACCGTCGGGCGTGCACGCATTGTGTCGAATCAAGAAGAAGACGCCATTTTTGTTTCATTGCACCGGATCTTCATTGCATCACGACGTTGCAGGCAGAATCGCCACAGAAGCTCAGTAAGAAACCGGTGCATCACCTCCCCAAGCAAAGAAGAACAGACGCATCCCCTACTCAGCAGTAGGGACCCAACGCATCACCGTTCTTGCGTTTAAGGAACCGACGCATCACCTTCTCTGCAACTCTTTCGCTGTATAGTGATGGAGCAAGATGGAAAACAAACGTTTTTGTATACCCCTTGTAAAATTAACTCTCCATAAAAGTAATAAGTACTAAATGTATGATTTTGAAATTAACCAACGTAGAATAAAGTGCATACACAAATACACGTGGGATACTAATTTGCAGGGTTTTGCAAAAACATCATTTACTAATTTGTCGTATATTGTGTCATAAAGCGTACGCATATGTTATAGTCTAAAAAGAAATGCATGAATGTGCTTATGTCTGTTTACTTGTGGCATAAATCATGAAGATTGGTAAGTTAAATTACACATATATGTCGCTTCAAGCTAGGTAAATACTAGCCGGGTTATTATTAGAAAGGGGGAAGTAAACAGAAAGGGCTTCATTTCGTAAATTTACACCTCATTGTGTTTGTTTCCGTGATAGTTCCTAAATTGAGGCCTATGCGAGCAAATGAAAATGGAGGCTGATTGAAATTTTGAGATTGCGGCAGAAGTGCGCAGGCGCCAGATCGGAGATGCAAGCTGCCTGTGACTGAGCAGTATGGGTCAAGGACAGCGTGGCCATTTTTTGGGGCCTAAGCCAAAAGACAGCGAAGACAATAATTTGCCCATGGGAAAGAAATGACAACTAACAATTTAAAGGACACTTCGAAGGAAGCAGAACATTTAGACAATAGCACCTCAGTTACGGCAACGTGATGGTGACTGTGCAAAAAATTATAATAAAAGACGATGAGATGATGCTCATCCAACTCCAAATTGACCAATCACGGACATTTTAGAACTTAAGAGTTACAAATTTAGATAGATAAGTTAGTGAAAAAGGGTAGAAAAGAGGACATTTGGCACTTTAAAAAAAGCTCGCCTTTTGATTTGATCTTTGCACCCCGAGATGCTGTCGGTCTGCGCAATTTTTTCTTGAGGCGCTGGGACTTTGACATTTTTCTTGACTTTAACTTTTGAATGGGTGGGAAGTCCAGAGAGGGAGAGAGAGAGGCAGAGAGGTTCCCGTTTTGGGATTATTGCATTCTAAGCTGATGTCTTTGCTTCTACATTTGGGTAATATGTCACAGTCTTATTTCTTTTAAAATGTCATGCTAATAAATAAATGTTATTGAAATTTAACTTTTCTTTCAGGATTTATTGCATAACTGAAATATTTCTAGTTTATTAAAACGTAGTGATCATGCTAGGAGATTGAAATTTCTAAAATAAAAATTAAATGAATGGAGAATTAAGCTGGACTTGATATTCCTTTGAGTCAACTTTAACTAGAAGATCCGAAATTATTTATGAATAGTGGGGTGATATTATTTTCCTTTTTTTAATGAAAACCATGGTAGTCAGAAATAAAACTGCAGTTATAAATAATGTATAAAGTTTAGTTCAGGCACTCCACTATAGCACAGTGACTCCCTTTTTGAACCCATACTGTCATATAGTTACTGCTTGCCTATATACCGTGTTAAGTTAGCATGAACTTATTAAATGTTTAAACGCCATTTTTCCTTTTGCTGCTTCTGCACACGACACATAATTGTTGTTTTAGCTTTCAGCCTAGAAGAGCGTTGTGATTTACACGAGAATAATATGTTATTGCTCTGATATCTACTTTGCTTGGTAAACTATGTCTGTACAGTGAGTGCTGAAGTCTTCAAGGATAACTCGACACAGTGTTGTTGTGAGGTCTGATCTTCGCACCTTCCTAGACATAACATAAATGCAGCTGCTGCCAAAATCTGGCTTTAGGCGCGTTTTATATTGCTTTGCATGGAACACCCTAGACACTTGATGGTGCTTCGCATGCAGAGAGCTGGTGGAAGATGATTGATGTGATCCTCTGCCGCTAGGATCTTGAGGTATGGGGCCGCCCTGCTAAAACCCAAAGAGACATTCTTAGATATAATATAATATACTAGATAGGGAGGGTGAGAATTAGGTGTTGTTAAACCCTATTCATTTCAGCATTTTAGCATGTTGTCACCTTTTGTATGCTATGGACTAGTAACTATGCTGATAACTTTGATACCTATAATATGTTTGCTTATATTATCTAAGATACTGCTTTTGAAAACACTGCATTAGTAAATAAATATTTCAAATGTGCACGTGTCCTCATTTACTCCACGTTCTGGTTTGAAATGATTGTATAACGAAAGAGTGTTCATGTGTTCCACGTGACCTGAGGTATTCTAAGTTCATGTTCTGGTTTGTCTAAACATTGGGAGTTTGTAATGACCAATGAGACACTGTAGCTAGCTTGGTAAGGGGATTTTGGGTACCAAGGTGAGTTTTGGCACACTCTAATTCACTGAGGTTCCAAGTCTCTATGCACAGTTCTGTAGGAGAACGGAATCCCTGCTACATGGCGCCTATACGTTGGTGGTCTTATAACATGACACTTGAGTAGTATATCATTCAATCCTTAACCCCTTCACTGTCGTTTCCGGATAACGGTGGTGTTGGAAAAAACCTACCTATTTATGAAATAGGTCTTTTCAAGCTTGAATCTTTCTAAACGGTTTCCTTGAATTACTACCCAGTTGTGCTACAAAGTTTACTTTGTCTGTTTTCCTTTCTGTGACGTCATGGCTAATGATGTGGACATTCTGCAACACAGTTTCATTGCGGTGCGCAATCATTTGCAGAATTATAATGTCCCTGTGGATGGCATGGCCGTGATAATGGTGGTGAGTGCGGAGATAGCTTACCCGTACGAAATTTTTTATTCGTGGGTGACATTTCCAGCTGTGGACGGCAATTCAGGTGTGTTCCACACTTACACTCCCTCTCCTGTACCGAACGAGTATACTCCGTACAGGGCACAGGAAGTACCTATTGATACTTGGCAGCATCGCGTTTGGTTTGATGGCACCCTCCCCCATCTTTAACAGCTCCGAGGTTAGGTCCTTTGTCCAATCCAGGCGCAAATTGGCCTGTTTTGGCTGAATTTACTCCTCACCCTCCGCACGGCAATTGTGGCGTGGTTGAGCTACGAAGACTACATGTAGTCTCTATTAGCGTTATTCGTGCGTTGGTGCAATACATAACCCGTAATCTTCCGGGTGGGGCCCCGGGTGGTGTGGCGCTTCCAGCCGGACAGGGCGGTATGAAGCTCAGTCCCGTAATGGTCAATGCTGTGATGGGCAAGCGTCCCCAGGATAAGGATGATTTTCCTTTCAGGCTTGCCGAGAAATTTGACCAGCTGGAAGCGGTATTTCCTAACACGACTCCTGGTGAGAAACACAGGATTCTAACGATAAGCTTACCAAAAGACTTGGCCCCTGAAATCGGTGACTGTGAAACCTGGGGTAGAACTTTTGCGGCGGTCTATGCGAGGTGCTACGGCACTCAGTCTATGACTGTCCTGCCTACGGTCCTTAAGCGTGTTCAGGATGAGCACGGACCTGAGGCTGCGGTTGAATTGGGTATGCGCCTGTGTGGCACCTTTGATGTGGTTTGCGATCTCATTCTTGCTAATGTCAAGGGGGATGCAGTGAACTTTCAGGTGGCTAATGCTTTGGCGGCGCTTCCCGACGCCGAGAAACCCCGACAGTTAGCGAGCGAGGATTATTGTTGCAGCTTATAAAACCGTGGGCCGCAACAGTAGGGGTCGTAAGCCGTTTTCTGTAAAAGAGAAAACCCAACCCCAAGGACAGAAGTCTGAGACTGATGTCTAACTCAAGTCCAAGAAGCAAAATTGGCCTAGAAAACAAAAACAGGGTCAGCAACAGCAACAACAACAGAAACAGGAGTCTCGTCCTGCGTCTTCTGTGCCTGTCCCCACAGAACGTGTTTATGACTTGCGCGATCGCGCGAAGATTAAATCGCCTGATCGATTTCAGGTTTCTGATCAACGCTCTCCTCGTTCTTTTCAGGAGTCATCGGCCTCGTCGACCGGTGGTGGAGGAGGCGGAAGGGGTCGGGGTGGCCAGCAAGGACGTGACCAGCCCTGCCATAAAGAAAGTGCAGGAAAGCAGGACGGATCTACACCGAAAAGACCCCAGTTTCAAAAGAAGAAAGTCGCCGCCTTAACAGCGAGATATGCCACAGATAGTGAGAATGCGGCTTCGGAATCTGACATGGGCTCTGACCTTGCTGGACAGCGCGGCGGAGATTACCATAGTGCGAGAGGCCCCGCGTCCACTACTGAAGGTGACAGCGACTGACCGTTATGTTGTAATAGAAACGGCTGACACTAGAGTTGCTCCCCCTGACAGACTTTATGAAATTGTCCTGTTAATCGAAGGTGACATACAACGTACCATAAAAGGGGTATTTTGGGAAAATCTTTCGTCTACGTATGACATTTTGCTTTCGGAGGCTGACTGGCCCCCACCTTTTGTTCTCGCAGCTCCGCGAGGGGAGGAGGTGATCCTCCCCAGTTTCGCGCACAGACGGACGGAGCGCTTGAGCAAATCAAACACTCACCCCCAGTCAACTGATCTGGGTTTAATCCATCACCATTCTTTAGCCCACTCAGCCACTCCATTTCAGACATGGCTATATGCAAATCAGTTTGACCCTGTGCCTCAGTCCAGCCCGAACTGCCAAGCCATGTCTTCCATGGACCGGAAAAAAGCATCCTGGGACCGGTTTCGGATTCATAATCCTCATCAGCCAGGCTATCTTGAATCCAGTGGCCAAGTGAGCAAGGGACTCAAGTCTGAGCATACCCTGCCACACTTAGGGCGAACAAAGCGATACAAAAGGGGATGATGGACGGAGCGCTTGAGCAAATCAAACACTCACCCCCAGTCAACTGATCTGGGTTTAATCCATCACCATTCTTTAGCCCACTCAGCCACCCCATTTCAGACATGGCTATATGCAAATCAGTCTGACCCTGTGCCTCATGGGAACAGTCCAGCCCGAACTACCAAGCCATGTCTTCCATGGACCGGAAACAAGCATCCTGGGACCGGTTTCGGATTCATAATCCTCATCAGCCAGGCTATCTTGAATCCAGTGGCCAAGTGAGCAAGGGACTGACGTCTGAGCATACCCTGCCATACTTAGGGCGAACAAAGCGATACAAAAGGGGATGATGGACGGAGCGATTGAGCAAATCAAACACTCTCCCCCAGTCAACTGATCTGGGTTTAATCCATCACCATTCTTTAGCCCACTCAGCCACCCCATTTCAGACATGGCTATATGCAAATCAGTCTGACCCTGTGCCTCATGGGAACAGTCCAGCCCGAACTGCCAAGCCATGTCTTCCATGAACCGGAAACAAGCATCCTGGGACCGGTTTCGCATTCATAATCCTCATCAGCCAGGCTATCTTGAATCCAATGGCCAAGTGAGCAAGGGACTCACGTCCGAGCATACCCTGCCACACTTAGGGGGAACAAAGCGATACAAAAGGGGATGATGGACGGAGCGCTTGAGCAAATCAAACACTCACCCCCAGTCAACTGATCTGGGCTTAATCCATCACCATTCTTTAGCCCACTCAGCCACCCCATTTCAGACATGGCTATATGCAAATCAGTCAGACCCTGTGCCTCATGGGAACAGTCCAGCCCGAACTGCCAAGCCATGTCTTCCATGGACCGGAAACAAGCATCCTGGGACCGGTTTCGCATTCATAATCCTCATCAGCCAGGCTATCTTGAATCCAATGGCCAAGTGAGCAAGGGACTCACGTCTGAGCATACCCTGCCACACTTAGGGCGAACAAAGCGATACAAAAGGGGATGATGGACGGAGCGCTTGAGCAAATCAAACACTCACCCCCAGTCAACTGATCTGGGTTCGAAGGAGCATGCGCTGAATTTTGCAGAAGAGTGGGCTCTGTACCGTACACATTGTAGTTGGGATAAATTGGCCCCGACCCACGAGATTCCTTTATGGTCTCAGCCACAGCCTCAACCTCAATATCGCATTAAACGTGAAGCTAAGGCTTCCGTTGCGGAAATCCTTGAGCAATTGGAATATCAAGGAGTAATTGAAACATGTGTGTCACCGATGAATAACCCACTTTTTACTGTGACCAAGCCTGACGGTTCGTACCGTTTGGTATTGGATTAACGGCATTTAAACTCGCATTGTTGTACCTGTGCAGTACAGAATACACACGGCTCTGCCTTAGTGGATGGTCTTGTGCGTAAGCGTTTTAAGACCACGCTTGACATTTCCAACGGTTTTTATGCCCATCGTTTGGATGGTCTAAGTTCCCAATGGACCTCCTTTCCTTGCGGCGGGGTCCAAAAACAATTTTGGCGTTTGCCTATGGGCTATAAGAATAGTCCAGGGGGATTCACTGCCCGCATTGTCTCTCTTTTAGAGAGAATCGATCCAGATGCATGCTCGTATGTGGATAACATTTATCTCGCAAACGACGAACTTTGGGAGCATCTGTGTCGAGTTAACAGCTTAATTTGAACCTTTGCAGACATGGGTTACAAATTCAACTTTGCAAAATCGCACATTGCAGAGTATACAGTGTTGTTCCTGGCTACGAGCTCAACAATGAAGGTAGAGGTTTGGCTCCTCACTTCCTGGAGAAATGCGCACAATTGCGCCCTCCGACAACTCTGAAAAAATTACAGTCTTTACTGGGTTTTTTAAATTTCGGGAGAACATACATTCCGGAATATGCCCAGCGTATCAAGCCTTTGTATGCTTTGATACAACCAACTTTTTCCAAATCATGCTGGCTGCCTGAGCATTCTGCTATTTTGCAATCTTTGCAAGCTGATCTGCTTGCTTCTAAATTCTTAATGACTCTTGACAACCACACCAACCTGGTGATAAGAATCATCCCTGAGACGGTGGGTTTCACTTACCTAACTTTTAACGAAGGAGACACAGTACTTATTGCTTACAAGTCACACTTGTACACTTCGGCTGAAATTCGATTTTCCACTGTGGAGAACGTTTTGACGTCTGTGCAGATGGCGATTCTTAAGGAACGTGCTCTGTCACAGGGAAAACGCATGTTGGTTGTTACCCCGTGTCCTGCCTTAGAGGCAGTTACGAAAGCCAGTGTACCTAATTCAAAAGCTTTGCACCCTCGGTGGATACAATGGGCTGCTTCCTTGACGTCCCCGGATGTCACGTTTATTTTTGATGCCTCATTGCGGTCACAGGAGTACTTACAGTATGAATTCGTTCATCCAGCTCCTTTAGCTATGCGACCTTTGGAGGATTTCCATTGCATCATTTACACTGATGGTTCGGCGCAGGTTGCGCATGGCTCTAAACACGCCTACGTTTCTGCATGCGCCATTGTGGTCGGTGCCATGGTGAACGATGAATTCAAGTCCAGGGTCGTGCACACGCAGACTCTAGGGGACTGCACCGCACAATTGGCAGAGCTTCGTGCTCTATTGCTTGCGTTGGAGTACGCAGATCCTAGTGTGACGACTCTTATTGTGAGTGATTCTTATTACTGTGTCCAGTCTTACAATGAAAACTTGTTCTTTTGGATTCAAAATGACTTTCGTGATTCCAAGGGTAGCACAATAAAACATAAAATGATCTGGGTTCGAGTGGCTGAGCTTAAAGAGCAGTTGCCACTTGTGTTTGTACTTCATACTCTTGGTCATCAGCGTGTTGGGGTTCACGCTGTTGGTAACTCGCTTGCTGATGGGGCAGCGAAATCTGCAGTATCGACATATTTAGTTGCAGCAGTTACACGGTCCAAAAGTAAGATTGATGATGATATCTTGGCGGCTGTTGCTGCCACTGAGAAGGGAGGTAAACATCCTACGGGGTTCCCTTCGAAGTACACATACCACTTAAGTCCTGATAAGGTTCCTTATGTGAAAATTCCTGAAGTTGAGGAGCGGTTGATTCCCAACTCGGACCGCAGAGCTACATTGATTACAGCGGCGCATGAAGGTTTGGCGTCTGCGCATGCGGGCGTCTCGGCCACTGTATCTCAATTACAACAACGTTTCTGGTGGCGGGGACCCTAAAAACAGACGCGCGATTATGTCCTTCAATGTGACATTTGCCAGCAGATTAAGCCTTCGACTGCTGCGCGTCCGCCACAGACGCAGTTGTTCATTTCTAATAAACCACTAGGTTGTGTTTATTTAGATCACTGCGGTAATTTTTCTTCTGATACTGCGTATAAGTACATCTTAGTAGCAGTTGATTCATGCACACGCTTTGTGTGGGTATGACCCCATCGCAACGCTGATTCACGGACTGTCATAAGAGATTTGCGTGTCTTTGTAGGGATTTTTGCCTGTGGTACCTTCCATTCGGATCAGGGTCCGCCTTTCGCCTCTAAGGCGTATAAGGATGCCATGATTTTGATGGGGGTCCAAGTCAAGTTTTCGTCTCCCTCCAGACCCGAGGGTAACAGTGTAGTGGAACGAATGAACCTTGACTTAAAGCAATCTTTGACAGCTCGAGTTATAGGCACTGGCAGAAACTGGCTGGCCCATCTCAATGGCGTGCAGCGTGCTCTTAATAATCTCCCTAGAAGGTCTCTGGGTGGGCGGACCCCATACGAAATGCTCTTTGGTATCAAGATGTTTGTCCCGGACCTTGACGGTCTAGACTGCGTGGCCCAAGCCACAACCTTTGACGTAGATGAACATTGCAATGTTTTACAGGATCTATAAAAGACCAGAGACAGTCTTGCAAAGGAACATTTGCCCTCCACATTGGATGATGCGTTGCAGATCCCGGTAGTTGGCTGACTACCCCGAGTTGGAGAACTGGTTCGAGAGAAGATCAATAACAAGAAAGAATTTGGTCCTTCCTTTCGAGCTCCGGTTCCTGTGCTTGGCGTGAAGGGCACAAGAACAGTCATTTTACCACCACTTCCAGGTCATAAGGAAAATAGGTTTATCGCAATTGACAATGTCAAAATACACAGAGTGGCCGATTCTTCTTAGTATGACACCGGCGGTCTCCTGTCCTTCGATTGTGAGAAATTCTGTTTTGGCTACTGCTTCTAATCCTGAGCCTGAGGTAGCCATTGAGATGCCTGCAATTTCCAGTCCTTTATTAAGTACTTTGCCTGGTACTAACGTTGATGAAATAGATTACACTTATCCTACTGACTTATCGATGCCTGATTTACAAACTCGTTTGGCCACAGAATCCAGATTTTCTTTTGACACTGTTTCAAATGCCTCAAAGAAGCCCTCACGATTTGCAGTTTATGCCAGTTTGTTTAAAAAACATTTTTTGATTCCCCCTTGGACATATATTTGGCTGGTACTTTTTTCAATTTACATTTTTATGTCAATTGGTTTTGGGTTTTATTTTTTTCGCTACGTCAATGGACATTATGTTGAGGAGAGAACTTGCATTCGACATCTAAATGGAACTTTGGCCCCCCTTTCCTCATCGCATTCAGCACACAGACTGAAGAGAGACTTGACTTTTGTTAACATCACTGATTGGCCTGTCCTTGATGGGATTGTGTGGGATGCGGTTAAATTTCAAATCCATGGCCCTACTGAGGTTTTTAATGTCCCTATTGTGCTCAGGGTAAACATGGGGGATGTGGTAAAACAAAACATACGTTCTGATGATTGGGATATTCAGGCCGTAGAGGCATTGTTTTCTGATTTGAAATATGCTGCCTTTGATGCTGAAGATTTGTACTTGGAATCTGCTAATTATGGTGAATTATTTTGCTTCCAACATTTTGGCAACGATTATCTACATAAGACTAATTCCAGAAGGAGTACTGTAAATTATACACATTGGGAACATTGCCCGGCTCCATTACAAGGCTGTTTGAGTACTTTTTCGAATAAGTACACATATTTTACCGACTTTAATCAGTCCAATCCCGAGTCCTTTTATTTTAAAATGACACAGAAGTACATGTCCAAGGTTAGACTTACCGATACTAAGTTATTGTATTCGAAGTCCTTTTTAGACAAGTTGGCTGTAGAAGGCTACGAGTTATGGAAGGAAACCATTGACCTTAAATCCGTTTGGGGTTCTAAAAGTTGGCAGGTACAAGGCACTGAAGCCTTGCACCGTGCATGCCTCATCCCAAATCATATGTTGTTTTTAAACTCTACCATTTTTCAAACCACATGCTTTGGATTGGCTACTTCTAAAAAATTAAATACTCCTTCCTTCCCTGATTTGGAAGAATATTCGGGTTGGGGTAATACTACAAAATTTACGCTCAGAGAGTTACAAACTCTGTTGCTAAATTCCTCCTTTAACATATCCAGTTTGGATCCAAAAGGTTGGCTGGTGTGGCACAGGAGTGCTGATTCATGCCAGCGTCGTTTTCTGGGTTTAGCTGATGGCTTTACACAAGTCAGACCTGATCCACGTTTTGAAACTGACCATTCTGTCACAACTTATTCAGTAGGCAAATTATGTCAAAATTGGCTGAAACATTCTACCTTGGCTGCGGTTAAACTGCATCTATCCAAGCTGAATGATGATGTAGATTTAAATGACTTCATAAAAGGCCCGGCTAGTGGTAGATCTAAAAGATGGATATATGCGATTTACAATGAAATCTGGAAAACATCACAGATTGAGGCGGCTACACGCCTTAGGGCTATAGATCAAGCTAATTTAGAAAAAGTGCTTGCAGTTGTAGATCATAGTATTAATATGCTTTCTTCCCGCATTTACACATTAGATAATATTGTGTCTTCTGTTGTTGACATTGTGTAAGAAGAAGTGTCCGTGCTATACCATGGTCAGAATCAATTGCGTTCCATTATGCAATTTGCATGGACCCTGCAGACGCTTAAATCTGGCAAAGTGCCATAGAATTACATGAACGTGTCCTCTCTCTTTGCCCCTTTTAATTTAACTGACAAGCAGCGCTTGCTTTCAATGCGAGATGAATCTTTTTCCATGTTACAAATTGAGAGGTTGGAATCCTTACCGTTCTCTGTGGCAGAGGTCACTGCTGCAACGTGGCTTGTCCACGGATTGATCACATTACCATTTGCTTTGTATAAATTTACAAATTGTATGCGATATATTGCTTTAGGTCGATATGAACCATTGGGTAGTTCGTTTCTCCATGAAGCCTGGTGTGAGAAAGCGACTGTGCAAGGCGAACAGCCTTACCGATCTCCACGACTACGAGACCCAGATTCCTCTCCTCTGTCTTCGCAGGGACGCGATCGGGACTACAACCCGGAAGTCCCGCCTTCGAGAACCGGAAGTGGTTACCCGGGACCAATAACAGGGGAGTGGACGGACCGTGACGAGGAAGAAGGCGGAAGAGAGTCAACTCGAAAGGAAGACGCGGGACCCGTTTTCAAGCAGGAAGACGCGGGACCCGACTCAGAGAAGACCTGGACATCGGGGATTACCGAAGACGGTGAAGAAACCTGGTCTGAGGATTGGTGGTGTCCGGAGGTGGCTGGGGAGCGGCTGTGACTCAGGAGAGTTACGGCGGAGCCAGGTTAGTGCTTGTGTCTTGGGAATAGGCGGGAGAGGGTGGAAGAGAGTGGGTGGCCATAGCGTATAACAGAGGAAGTAGGTTAAATCCTTGTGTGACTACATACGCTGCCGTAGTTAAACCACTTACCGACGAAACCACTGTGAATGCACACCCTTTCTTTTCCAGCTAGACTCTGAACGAACCTAAGTTAAAACCTTATAAGATATATTTTCCGTTTCTCCTCTTCCTTACCTTAACTCTACCTTGCTTTACTTTGGCTGTGGGACTATCCTCGAGGCACCTCAACAAACATAGTGCACCAAGGTGTGGTGATGGAAATACACCTCTAAACCAGTGCAATATATCAGTCTGACGGCTCCTTTCATTTCTTTATCCTCCTATGAGCCTCCGGGGAGAACACCACGGCCAAGGACAACCCGAAAGCAGGACACCTTTATCATCGTCAGGCCATTCAAGTTCAAGGGAAACATCAGACGAAGAGGAAAAACATCCAACAACTATAACTCAACAACCTGCATCTGCTATTTTTGTTAATAAACCTACATTTAAACCTATACTTAAGCCTCCACGCCTGTTTATCAAGCCTGCCCTCCCACACCTGGTCACTCCCATTCACTTACAGATGTTTAAAAGATGGACAAGAAGTGTATCTTAAAGGGGAGGAATGTACAGAGACACCAGATCACTCATTAATATGTAGACACATTCAATTACACGGTTCTTGTAACCAGAACCGGCCTAATTTAGCCTGTGTTTTGAAAGGAACTCCGGTTCCCGCAATCGTCCCCACTTTCACAGTACTGGCAAATGGCAGTTATTTACTTTTAAATAATGAAGATTGTTGTGGGTTAATTAGAGGTGTTGCTTATGTCGTGACTGTATCTGAACGTGTGATTTGCTGCAAAAATGTTCTGTATCCACCCCCGCATGGGAACAGGGATGTTTCCATCTGGCCGCGCATCCCAACCTTGACGGCAGAGTTCAATGGTATGAGTAGAATAAGAGCCCTTTTGTCCCAAAAAGAAGTGGCCTTGAGTTCGGCTCGTGAAACATTTGTACTTCACGTAGCAAACACCCGCACAGAAGTACAGGCTCTTTTAAATACTGATTTGCCATTGCATTTCAGTGAACTGATTCAATCAATCTTTAACGCGTCCTCCACTTCTGGACTCGCACACTTTTTAAAGATAGTTAGCAGCGGTCTTGTGACTTCCTTTGAAAAAAATATTTGGTGTCATTCCTGCTTTCTTTCATTCTATTTTTTCGAGTCTATTTGGTGGATTCCCGGTTTTGCTGGCACTGGCTGCAGGCGTTCTCGTGATATTTTGTTTTATTAAAAATGGATGCCCATCCTGCGTTACACGCCGCACAGCCCCACCTACCGCTGTTTCGCAACAGGATGCTTGAGTACTATGGCACGTTGCCGCTAGCGACCTTAAGCGCGGCATATGGGTTATCATTTCGATTTTCCTATTTCACGTGTGTCCAGCCTGTGTTTCATTGCCTGAGCTGCGATTTTGACTGGGCCCTTGATTTGTGTCTCTGCAAGACGGTGTCTCATGACGTCAATTTTAATCATCTATTGAGTCCCTTAGTTACTCATGAGTTGTTTTGTTCTGACGAAAGGATTATGGCCTTGGCAGCGATGTATGGACTAATGGGTCGTTGTAACATACTCGCGGCAGCGCAAGATTTCCTGGCACACAGTTTCATTGAATACCCACCGAGTTGTCCTCTGATGATGCTAGAGGCTCCGGTACTGGATGAGCACGTATGTTCTTTCCCACTATTAAATTGGATGGCTGAACTGTTCTCGGATGATGACAGTGACTTCCTGTTGGAGGCTGTTGCTGCATATTTTGCATATTCAGTCTTGTCCTAAAGACTTTTAATGTTTTTGATGACAACCCGTTCTTATTTACAAATTTTTTTTACAAATTATGCCGAAAATTTTTCATCACCCAGACCTATTGACTTGAGTTCGAATGAACAATGGATTGGCAAGTTGCAATTTTTTACATTGACTTATGAAAACGTTTTTTCCACCGTTTTTAAATTTGACCAGGCTCATCGTTCTTGAACTCTGCTCTCATGATGTGCCCCTTATCTTATCTTATCTTATCTTATCCGTGCTCGGATCATGGGGGGATGTCATATAGTTACTGCTTGCCTATATACCGTGTTAAGTTAGCATGAGCTCATTAAATGTTTAAACACCATTTTTCCTTTTGCTGCTTCTGCACACGACACATAATTGTTGTTTTAGCTTTCAGCCTAGAAGAGCGTTGTGATTTACACGAGAATATGTTATTGCTCTGATATCTACTTTGCTTGATAAACTATGTCTGTACAGTGAGTGCTGAAGTCTTCAAGGATACCTCGACCCAGTGTTGTTGTGAAGTCTGATCTTCGCACCTTCCTAGACATAACATAAATGCAGCTGCTGCCAAAATCTGGCTTTAGGCGCGTTTTATATTGCTTTGCATGGAACACACTAGACACTTGATGGTGCTTCGCATGCAGAGAGCTGGCCACTAGGATCTTGAGGTATGGGGCCGCCCTGCTAAAACCCAAAGAGACCTTCTTAGATATAATATAATATACTAGATAGGGAGGGTGAGAATTAGGTGTTGTTAAACCCTATTCATTTCAGCATTTTAGCATGTTGTCACCTTTTGTATTCTATGGACTAGTAACTATGCTGATAACTTTGATACTTATAATATGTTTGCTTATATTATCTAAGATACTGCTTTTGAGAACACTGCATTAGTAAATAAATATTTCAAATGTGCACGCGTCCTCATTTACTCCACGTTCTGGTTTGAAATAATTGTATAACGAAAGAGTGTTCATGTGTTCCACGTGACCTGAGGTATTCTAAGTTCATGTTCTGGTTTGTCTAAACATTGGGAGTTTGTAATGACCAATGAGACACTGTAGCTAGCTCGGTAAGGGGATTTTGGGTACTAAGGTGAGTTTTGGCACACCCTAATTCACTGAGGTTCCAAGTCTCTATGCACAGTTCTGTAGGAGAACGGAATCCCTGCTACAATACTGAATCCTCGGAACAGAATAAATGTGTGTATGAATGGAATGTTAGAATGATGGCCCCAGTTGTAAGAATTAGTAAGTAGTTCCATGGATTTAAAGGTGATGGTTTATGAAGAATTGTTGGAGCCGCGCTGCACCAATAGCGTTAAGCATCCAAAGTTACATTGAACTCAAAGTGTTGCATTTACCCTCTAAAGAGAACTAAGCTATTTCTACCATTTTTAAAGTACAGTATTGTGGATTTTTGTTGTTTGTGGTCTTGTGTTAAGACTATATAAAAATACTTATTTTTATACTACAACTTGTGTGGTGTCCATCTGTAGTGTTGTCACTGGATTACTGTGTGTGTTCACAAATGCTTTACAGCCTGCCTCTGAGATAACCCGGTCTGCTCATGTCAAGCTACCAAGGGGGTGAGCAGGGGTTATTTTAGGAGTGTACCCCCTTACTCTGACTAGACTCAAGGGTCCCTACTTAGTCAAAGGTACCTACCTCTGCCAACTAGAGACCCCCAAATCTAACAGTGATCGTATTGGCACGGAACTTGAAACTTGTTTAATTTGAATTGAGTTGAAGATGTTGAAACAGAAGTTTGAAAAGTTAGATGTTTTAAAGCAGTAAGAGATATGATATAAGGAGATGTAGGTGTGCCTACTAGAACTGGCAAGGTAGCGCCACCGGAGGATATACCAGCTCATTTTATGGCAATGAAAGTAGGGCTCCATACTATTTTTTGGCTTAAGTATTGGCACAAGGTCACAGAGAAAGAAGGTGCATTCATGTTTCCATGATACAGTACTTTCAATTTAAGAATAATTAATCCTTTGAGAGGGATATTGTTTGCAATTAAATCATTACTAAGACCTACACAGTTTGAAGTAGTTAATGCATGAGAACATGCAGCACATATTAAACAAAGGGACAAATATCACAGGAGGATGAAGAAAGCGATGCATGCAGACGTGGGATGGGATGACCAACAGAAGAGATGGAGAGTAGACATGATTGAGGGAGTGAGATTATGCCCTGATATAACAAGTGAGAAAAATGATGTGGAGAGAAGGAGAAAGGAAAAGAAAAAGGAGGGAGAGGGACATGCAGACAATGACAGTGATGCAAGTGACACCCCATATAATCAGATGAACATGAGAAGTGGGGGAAATAAGAGTCTTACTGGTAGTCCTGTAAGTGCTTCAGCACCGGTTGCTTCTAGCTCTGGTGTTGTCGAGGGGTTATATATATCAGCTCACACAGCACAGACTACAGCAGGTGGAAATATGGGAGTATGTGTTCCAGGTTCTTCGGGAAATTGTAGCACTAATTTGGCTTCTAAAGTTACTATTTGACCTATAGTCCCTATGTACGATCCTAGCCCTCCTGGGATATTAATTCTACAGAACCAAAGGTACCAGAAAGAGGAGCAGATAACCAGCAAATGCAATTTGTACCATTGGTTCCAAAGAATGAAAGCTCACCATGTGTAGCGAGTGCAGATCCTTCTGTAGTACAGAATGGATTCAGACCTATAACGTTGTCAGTTTTTGGAGAGATGTTATTTATAGATAGACCAATGAAGCTTTGCGAAATACACAAGTCTTAAAATAATAATATTTGTATGGTGTTCTGTATTCCAGTTCTGGTTGAGCAACAAATGACTTTTGCAGTCCTTCTTTCTTCCTGTCTCTTCTTAGGTCTGAGTTGAACACACCAGGACCACCATGGAGAATGGATACCCCTTAAAAGAAAACAAGCCGGGGCGTGGCCAAGAAGGCAGAAAGAGCGTACGTGCCTTCCACGTGCTCCATCCCTGTCCGCCACAAAGCACGTGTAACGGCTGTCTCCGGCTGGAGTCCCAACCAGGGAGGACTGCATGGCACTGGAGCGCAAGTGACGAATTCCTGGGGGCTGTGTGGAGACTGCTCGACTCTAGTCCGACAGAGACCGGGACTTGGTGCGCTCCATGGCCTGCAGTGGGCGCGGCCCGCACCTCCAGTTTGAGACACACAGAGTGAGGTAGCAGCAACTGCGCCCTCCCCTGCTGGGAAGCAAGAGCTGACATTCCCGGTCACCACCTGAGCAGGATCTCCTGGAGAGGCGACGGGCCCGAGCGCATGAGAGACAAACAACTGCAAGTGGAGCGTCCATGGCACTGCCTCGGAGACGCTTGCAACTGTGACACTGCACTCTTCAGGCCTCTACAAGCATGTTTAACAGAAGTGGGCTCACGTCCTCTTGAGGGCCCATCGGTGACACCAGGACTCCCAGCAGGGAGAGCACTTGGCGTGCGCCATACCCTGAGACTTGGCCTGCTCCTTCAGATGCCGCCATCTGTGTGCTGACCCCCCCCCCGCATCACGATACCCTGCCGCACTCCTTGGACCTCAGGGAGTGCACGCAGGTCACAGGACAATCTTCTTCAGTGACAACCTCATAAATCTACTGCCTGGAGCTTGGTCCTGCTACTGGAGTCTGGTTCTGGTCCTTTGGGGGGTTGTGCTGTGCACACGTGTGGGACTGCTGCTCTGCCTTTTCTTTTTGCGGTGTGACCCATATGTGAGCCCCCCTGCCACACCCCTTTAGACCGCGGGGCTCCTTTGACCCCAGGAAGGGGCAGCAGGCCACAGACTGATTGCACCAGGGCCGGACCCCACAAAGATACTACTCTGGAACTCAAACCCGGCTTTAGTATGTGCTGTCAGAGCGGGGAAATCCTCTGAACCCCTACCGGGGGTCAAGGCTGTAGGTTTGGACTCAACAAAAGGGCCTTCCATTCCCAAACCAGCTAGGCCAAGGCACATCTGGGACGTTCCTGGGGACTGTAGGGTGTTTCTTTGCCCCTTGCTCCTGGAAGCTAGCGGAGGCTTTTGGCAAAGCACAGAACAGCACATTGAGGCACCCTGGTCCTACCTGCCCCACAGCCCTCCTGGATGAGCGAACCTTGGGAGGAAGCAAGCTGGGTCTCTACATTCTAATGCAGATTGTGATTTCCTTGAGTGCCCCAGGTCCTAAGATCTCTTGGGCCCTCCTTGGAGCCCACAAACATCTCTGGCTATCCCCTGGACTGTACTTCGGGCAGGGGTTTGGCTGTGCTTACTCAACCTTTGCACCTCTTGCTTCCTTGGCACAAGAGCAGTGAACCATGGCCACAGTTAAAGGCAAAAAAGATAGATCGGTCAAGGACATGTTGCTTAATGGCACAATGGATTCCCAGCACGAGAAAGCACCCACGGAGGACCTTAAGCATTTGAGCAGAGATGAGATTGCGGAGAGCTCAGTGATGCGTGAGGTCCTGGAAGAACTGTTCACGTCTTTGCGGGAAGATTTACAGACAGTTAAAAAGGATCTCACTTTGGAGCTCAGGGAGGTGGGTCGAGACTTCAATGAGGTGGGGGAGAGAGTGGTGGCCCGTGAAGGGAGCTCCCTAACTAGGGACGCGGAAATCAAAACCCACCTGCAGGAGATCATCTGCTTGCAGGAACAGCAACCATTAGCCTTCAGGCTCATGCCGACGACCTGGAAAACAGATCGCAAAGACATGACACATTACAGGTGCCCTCACAGGCGCTGAGGGAACAAATCTTGATGGCTATGTCCAGGCACCGTTCGGAAGCATCCTCGGGGACAACGCACCAAGCGACACAAAGTTACATCGATGTCATAGAGTTGGCCTACCCAGGGCACCGCCTCACTAACCAGCGAACATTCTCGTCTGTGTTCATAGCTACACCAAGAATGAGGCTATCCGCAAGGCTGCCAGAACTGACCAGAAGATACAATTTCGCGGCCACTCCCTTCAGCTACTTCAAGGCCTGGTGACATCCACTCTTCTGAAATCGAAGGAATTCTGCCTGGTCACTGGTCATCTCCGCTCCTGAGTATTTCTTACTCCTAGGGCCATCCATTTTGCCTTATTTTCTGAATGCTAAAACCCATCAACTACGCTCTTTGTCGAAGGTCTGCAAAATCCTCGAGCTTCCACCCTCGACTTGGATTCCCAGCACCTCTCTATGGATAAGAGGGTCCAGGGTAATAACAGTTGCAGATCCAGGTGGGATCTGAGACCCATGCTTCACCGCACTGACCTGGCAACCATGGCAAGAGAAAGGTCTGAGGTGCTGCGCTCCCACTCCAGAGAAGGCAAACTTGATGAAGACCACCCCTCATAAGGTACTGTGCATTGGCAGAAGGGTTGCAAACACAAGGGTGGGGGTGGAGGCATTAATCTACTTTGAATAATGTTGGCTTGCTCTGCCTGGGTAATCCCCACGGACCCAGACTTCCAAGTCACAAAGACTTTATGGACTACATGTTTACTTTGGTTGTTCACCTTTTGTTGAGGGTTTTGGGTATTGTTGGGGGGCTCCCTTTCCGACTGACTATTTGCGGGCTAATTGAGATGTCTTTGAACCACTGTGACCGCACACCGATTGCTTGGCCCTCAATTGCTTCACAGCTTACCTCTTGGGCTCACAACTTACAATTGCCTAGTCCTCTCCACATTTCATATTATGGGGGTCAAACTACTTGGTGTTAATGTAAAAGGTCTTAACAACTCCACTGAGAAGTCTGCAATATTTTCCTTTTTAGAACATTCGCAAGGAGATATTTGTTTGCTCCAGGAAATGCAATTGCTAGCGTAGGACACCTACAGAATGCATAATAGGAGATTCCCACACCAGTTTTGGTCGCTGTGGAGGGGAAAGAGGGGGAGGATGTCAGTACTTTCTCGCGAGAAATGCACATGCGGGGCGGCCGCGCATGCGCATTGGTATCCAAGATGGCGGCGACGGCGGCGCGAACGAGCAGAGGGAGTCCCGGGATGCAGCGGATAAGGTAAGTGCCTTTTTTTAACTTTTATTTAAAAAGTTACAAAAATTAGCTATGTAGGGGAGTGGGGCAGACGGCGCTTAGTGGGGCTACGCGAAGTGCGTAGGTGGGCGTAGTTTCTCGCCCACTTTGCGTAGCTTCGCGTAGCCCCACTACGCATACTACGCCCAGGGTTACTCAGGGCTACAATTTGTAAAAACCTAGATGGGTGGCTGCGCCTTCCTATATCTTGGCTAGATAGGATAGCTGCAGTGAAAATGAATGTCCTACTCTGCACCCTTTTCATCTTCCATACGCTTCCCCTTTCTCCCCTCCCGGGGAGCTCTGTTAGCTTTAATGAGAGAACTATTGCTTCATCTGGGGCGGGACGAGGCCCAGACTACAGAAGCAACGGCTGCAATGCACCAAGCAAGACGGGGACATGGCCGTTCCTGTCTTACGGTCCAAAAAAGATGCCCAACTGAGATATTTGATAGAGTGGAATCGCCCAATGACGTTAAAGCACTGAGTCTTCAGGGACCAAACTGCAGCGGGCTCGCACATCTGGAGGGACGTTTGGCTTCCTCTGGCTGGTAGATCTTGGGGGTCTCTACTCATCTCCGGTCACCAGCCCTACGTTAAAAATTTGGGACAGGGTGGTGCAAACCGCCGGGCTCTCATCCTTCCCTTCATCAATGACCCCATTATTTGCAAATCCAGAGTTCCCACCCGTTCTGTCGCCTGGCATTGCTAAACTGTGGCTGGGAGGGCGCGCCTGCAAGCGGGTAGGTTATCTTTTTGATCACGGCGGTCTCATCCCTTTTGACCAACTTCAAGCAAAATATTCCTTGTCAGAACATGACAGGTTCACTCACACCCAACTTACCCATTTGGTTGCTCAACACAGAGACACACCCCAAAGCGAGCGGAACTATGACCCCCTTCGAGAAATGGCTGTCAAGATGACAAAAAACTTACCTCAGAAATCTGCCGCCACTTGATGAAGGCACCTCACACTCATAGGATTCCGGGCCAGCTTCTTTGGGAGGCTAAACTTGGGCATATTCTCTCTGACAAAGAGTGGGGAGACATATTCTATAGGACACAGCACACTGCATATAACACATGGCACACTCAAACAGCTTATAAAAGTAGCTCATACTGCTATTATACCCCTGTATGTATTCAGAAATAAAACATGCTTGGTGATGGTCAGTGTTGGCGAGGGTGTGGCATCCCTGGGACTCTGATACACCTCTTTTAGAACTGCCCCAAGCTCACAAGATTTTGGGAATTAACCCTGAACAATATAGATAGCGATTTTAATACTGAGCTTACCCAATTCCCCGCATACAAATTCCTGGGGCTCCCTAATACTCTCACTTACCCACTCTGGTCCATTAGAGGCCAACCGATAGCTATGGCCCTCAATACTGCACACAGGCTACTTTTGACAAACTGGGTCTCAAACAAACTCCCGGATCATAGGCAATGGCTCCACCAGCTTCGGACCTTTCTGGGTATGAAAAGATTATCGAAGGCCACCAACGCTGACCCCACAACATATCTGAAAATGTGGTCCCCATGTATTACTATCCTGTCCACATAGTTCAGGGAATTGACCTGTCCAGCATACTTGTGCATTCTTAAGCTATTGCCTCCCAAACAGGGAGAGGGAAAGGCCTCAGAATTCTATTGTCCCTGACCCGCAGTGATCATACCTAGCAATTTTGCACACTTTGCATGGTCTAGTCGGAGGGGGAGAGGGTGGGGGTGTTCAATTCTAAATGTTAGTTTCTATCTGTTTTTTTGTTTCCTTTTTTTAGGATGCAAAGCCAACAAAATCACTTAGCAATACAGTGCCATGATCATTGTTACTTTCAGCAGTCTATGTAATTTCAGCATTTATATTGAACTTGAAAGGTCATACAGCTAGATTCATGAAACCAAATTGCGATCGCAATAGCTGCGAAAATGCAATTGCGATCGCAATTTGATGAAAAGGAATTCAAGACAGTGTAAAACCAAGAATTGCGAATTTGCAAAAAATAATTTGCAGAATCCTGGAAGAAGCCCATTAGTGATTCTGAATTTGCGAGAAACCATGGATTCTGCGAATAAAACTGCGAAATCGCAAATAAATCGCTATCGCAATTCATGTAAAACCGCAGATTGCGAAAAACCCGAAAATCGCAGTTTGCGAGGCGCAATTTAAGGAGAACCCAAACCAGGTGGTAACCAGTAAGGGGAAAAAAAATTGAAAAAAACGTTTCCTAAGTAGCAACAGGTTCAGGCCTGACCAAACACACTTAAGGAGATGCAGCTGCAGCATCAGGACTCTCACAATGCCAGGACTCTTCATGGTGGTCAGGCGGCGAAGGCTACAGCGAGCAGCACGGAACAGACGTAGGATCCAGGAGCGGATATTCCGCCAGTGGGTCACCCTTCTGGGCCAAACCAGGGAGCAAATATACGCTAAGTACCGCCTGAATGGGCCAATGATCATCAAGCTAATCCAGGACCTAGACCCCCTGATGCAGCACCCAACAAGGAGGACCAATGCCGTGCCTACACATGTCCAGGTATTGTGCAGCCTGCACCTTCTGGCCTCCGGAAGCTTCCAGGGGATTGTCGCAGTTGCAGGGGGATATCCCAGCCCACCATGTCCCGCTGCCTAAGGAATTTCCTGGATGCAATGCTGACCCGGCTACACCACTACATCACATTCCCACCAGCCAACAGGACTTGGATGAGACCAAGCATCAATTTTACAATGTTGCACAGTTTCCCCATGTGATAGGATGCATTGACTGTACCCACATCAACATCTGCCCACCAGCACAAACGGAATACATGTACCGCAACAGCAAGTCCTACCACTCCCTCAACATCCAGATGGTGTGCAATGCTAAGACATACATCACGGACATAGTGGCACAGTACCCGGGGAGCACACATGACTCCTTCATATTCCGGCACAGCGGCATCCACACACGACTGGCCAGGGGAGGCTTTGGCGAAGGACACCTACTAGGTAAGTACACATGCCCCACAATGTTACACTGTGATGATGTAGCTGCGCAGCACAGGCACTCACCCTCTGCTCCTCTCATTCAGGTGACAGTGGCTACGCTCTCCGTGAGTACCTCCTCACCTATACTTCAACCCTGCAACACCACAGCAACGGTGTTACAATGCAGCACACATACGCACAAGAAATTGCATTGAGAGGACATTTGGCCTTCTGAAGAGCAGATTCCGCATACTTCACAAGACTGGTGGGGCCATCAAATACGAGCCTGAGGTCTGCTGCCGCATTGTGGCCGTGTGTGCAATACTACACAACATTGCTACCAAGCGCCGGATACCTGTAGAGATATCTGGCAGTGAGTCTGAAGGGGACCACCGCCCACCTGCACATGCGCGTCATTCACGCGGGGAAAATCCCGCCGAAGGACACAGACGGCGCAACCAAATCACAATGAACTGTTTCTAGTGCACCCACTCCCCTCACCCAACACTTCACTCATGCATGACAATGTAAATATTTGACATGAGTCTGATGTACTATTATTGAATAAATATTATTGTTGGTTGCACAATAATATGGCATTATTTCAAACAGTAACATATGAGGAGTATTGCGTCATACTACTCAAGATTTTGTAGTGGGCATGCTTATGTCAGCAGCATGTCCCTGCCCTATGAGCATTAATGTCATTGGCGCCTCCGGCGCAAAGCTCCCAGTCGCCTCTCGAGCTCTTCCTCCGGTTGAGCACGTGATGCCGCAGTGGGCCTGCTGCTGCGGCGTGGAACACTAACCTGTGACGAAGACAGGCTGCTGTGACTAGATGTCCCCTCACTTGTGTCATCCCCTACTGCATGGCCATGGCCAGTTGGCTGCAGAGCCTGAACAGCAGTGGTTACCTGCTTGAGTGCCCGTGCCACGTCCTGACAGCATTGGACCATCTGGAGTTGCATGGCCAATGATCTACGGGACAGCTGGGACGTTGCGTTGCCAATCACATAATTGGAGCGCGTGTACGCCAAGAGGCGTGTGAGGAGCTGGCGGTGGCGGCGGTGGGTGAGGTTTCGCTGGCTAACCATGGCGGCAGTGTTTGCCTCCATAGCGGTGGTCATTCTGTCCATCCGGTCGGACAGATGGGCTACATTCCTGCCTGTGTTGTGCAGCTGCAGGTGTATAGCTGCAAGGTGTTGTGCCTGTAATTGGTGTACGCGCAGCATGTGGCGCTCTATTGAGAGCCCTGGAACACGCACAGTCATCCCCCTCCTGCCGGTGCATGGTGTACTTTGGCGCCGCTCCCTGACCTGCCTGCTGGGCTGGGTGGGCACAGTAGGTGTGCGTTGTGTCTGTGGTCTTGCAGCTGCTGGTGTTGACATTGCCACTGGCATGGGTCTCACAGCTGACGATGGTGGTGCGCCTGTTGTAGCTGGCGTTGCAGGTGGTGGTGGTACGCCTGCTGGCACTGGTGCTTGGCCAGATGGAGCTGGTTGTGTGGATGTATCTTCCTCACCCTCAGGATCCTCATGTGTTTCATCAATTTGCAGCCCCTCACTGTCGCTGCTGGTGTTATCAGCGCCACCTGTGATGGAAAGTGGACGTTGATTAATTACATGTATCTTTCACATGGAAGGTTGCTACATGCATGCTGGCTACCATTCCCTGACTGCCTGTTGCATTGACTAAGTTAGGACATGTCTGGCTGTATGGGACTTTTTGTATATTGTGGTCAGACTACATGTCCCACAATGCTATAGGGATATTCTGGTGTGCATGGGCTGCATGACTGGGGTTTCTTATGGGTAGCTATAGGGTCATGGCCATTGTTAGGGGACAGGGTCGCAGTCGCATGGCACTTACCTTGGCTGTCTTGGGTGGGTCTGGAGGAGTCCAGCCGGGTTACCCCCACGCATGCCTCAGGTTGCAATGTGTCCTCTACACGATCCTCTAATGGGGTGTTGGGAGGGACTGTAGGCTCTCCCCCTCCTGCTGCTAGGCGCTCACCCAGCCTCTCGGCCACCCTCTCCTTGGCACGACCTCGGAGGTCGTACCACCTCTTTTTGAGATCGTCAATTGATCTCTGTGTGACTCCAACAGAGTTCACTTTTGCGCGGATGCGCAACCACAGTCGCCGTTTCTCGGCCTCTGGCACCCTCCTGGAGTCCTTACCAAACAGTCTATCATGGTCTTTACAGACTCCATCAATGAGATGTTCCTGCTCCTGTTCGGAGAATTTAATTTTGCGCTTTCTCCCTGTGTCACTGGGCCCTGGTGCTTCCTGTGACATTGCTGCAGTCTGCAGTATCCAAATACAATAACTGGAGGTGGTTGGAGTGGAGCTCTGAGCAGTGCTGCTTCCAATTCTGCCTCAGTATTCAGAATGAGGGAGGGAACTGCCAGCTTCCTGGTTGTGATGTCATCACAGTGCTTGAAAAGCGACTTCCCGTTTTTGCGATCGCGCTATTAGCGAGATCACAATTTGCGATCTCGCTGATAGCGAGATCGCAATTTCAACACAGGATTTGACCGATTTTGCAAATTTTCTGCGATTTCAGAATAATCGCTATCGGCTTTTGCGGCCGAATACGAATCGCTATATTTTCTCGCACATTTACATGAATCGAATTCTAAATTGCGATTCGGTATTAATCGCAATTTAAAATTCCCAGAATATGGTTTTCATGAATCTGGCAGTTAATCTCTTTCTTCCCATACATGGCCAGCCCAACCTGGGACTTAAGTGACATGCAGTGTATCATCTCTCTTATTTTGTGATCACTACTTTAATGTGTTCTGCTTTGCCTCTTGATATGCATCTGAACTTGGGGGGCAGCCCGTAATGGGTTGAAGGTGGTTTGCTGTGTATTTGGCCTGCCTAAATATGTGTCAATTAAAAAAATTGGATCCTAAAAAAAACAAGCCACAGGTAGGTGTTCAGGCCTTCTTGCCTTTCGGCCATTGGAAAGGGTATGTGAGGGAGGTCATCATCTTAGTCCTAACTCATCACCAGGTTAGTTTTAAACCTTGTTTTTAACCATTAATAACTCTTTTGAGTAATTCTCTATTTTCATGCATAAAAAATAAAATAAAGGGGTAACTGTTATATCTTGAATTAGGTATGATGCATTCCCTCTGTTGAAAGAGACCCATCTTCTGTGTTTTTTTGCAGTGTCCTAGGTATGGTTGTGAGAACCCTGTGCCTACTGTTGTAGTGTGCGAGTGAGGGTTGACAGTATGTATCAGCGATAGATTATGTAGTGTCCTGTTTCAAGGATTAGTTTGGATTGTGGAATACTCCATGCCTACTGTATTTGCGGTTGTGATTGAAGGAGACCCTTTTTTATGCACACAAGATGCCCTAAGTTGGGATGAATAGGGGTTGAAAGATACATGTTGCTCACTTTTTAGACTAGGGTCAGAATATACCCAGTATGTTTGTTTCTCATTTCTAAGGGGGGGACTTGTTATATCTTAAATTAGATATGAGGCATTCCCTCCTTATTTCTCTGCTAGCTGCTGCTGCTGAGCATGTGTGTATGTTTGTGTGTGTGTGTGGGTGTGCGTGTGGGTGGGTGTGCGTGTGTGTGTGGTATGTCATAGAGCTAGAATGTTTATGTATGCTTGAGAGATCAGTTGGAGTGAGCAGGCTGAGCAGAAGGAGGCTGCTTTGGTGGGGCATTGTTGTTACATCTACATTACATCTGTAAGCTGTAACAGACGTTTATCTTCTAATAAATGTCATCATAAACCTACATTACCTGCCTACAAAAGATCTTTCTTTGATTGCAAGAGTAACATAAATCACTTTACACGTTTACATTAGGGAACTTGGCTCAAGTATTCACTTTCTTTCCTGTTTTTTTAGGTACGCTTCGTATGTATATTTTGCAGGCGACTAAACAGGAGAGCCCCCTGCTTTCTCGGCTCTCACATCTTCCCACTGACTCCCCTCCCGATTCCCAGTCTGCCAAAGTACCCAAGCACGTATCTGGTCTAGCCACGTTTCTCCAAGAATGTAGCAGGGTGCTGCACATGACTGGTGGCCTCCTGGCTTCACTCCATCTTCGGTGTGAACTCCGCTCTTCACCGCTACCTCAGGGAAACAATATGATACAAGGTCCTGTGGTCTTGTTTCAGTCCACGTCCCTTCAAGTTCGGACACCGTCAGTTCTCTTCTCGCCGTCTCCCCTTCTGGGGTCTTGAATCCTGTCCACTCTCCTGATTGGTCCTTAAGCATGGTTTCCTGCTCTGTCCACAGGCCATGGCTGCCCGTTCCTGCTACCTCTGAGGTTTCCTTATAGGGGTAGAGATCCCAAGGGGACTGTGATATAAGCAAAAGCCCTTTTGGTGAAACAGAGGAGGAGGGGAGGGGCCAAAGGGCAGAGGTGTTCACACCCTCCTCCCCGGCATAAAGGTATTTTCCTGGATTGGCAGGTACGAATTCCCCTGTATGGGAAACTCTCCCAAATGTATGAAATAGTATTCCCCAAAACAGCACTACCCAAAAAAGGACTTCTGAGAGTCAACATCTATTTGATTCAATACAAAAATGGGAACCCCATATGGACAATATTTAACGGGGTCCAGTGTACATGTCCAGTCAACCATATACCACAAAAGTACAAAGTTCCCCGGGGAAAAGATAACAATGTGTGTGTTTAGGGAGGAGAGCATAGGCAGGGGACAGAATGTTCCCTTGTTGGAACTAGAAGACCTCACACACCCAGTAAGCTAGATGTCATGCTTCATCATTGGTCTCCTGCTCCTCGTCAGACTGGCGCTGCAATGTCCGACGGGCGCCGAAGAGGCGCTCTTTGTTGGAGTTCTTTTGTTCCAGCCAATGGTTGAGTGCGTGTGAGGGATCTGGTGAAGGTGTAGTCGTGAGGGAGTGGTGGTTTAAAAGAAGGTGGGTCAGTCCACAAACACTTTTATTCACGTGGCTGACTCCCTTAGTTAAAAGGGATGGGAGGGGAGATAGGGACTGTAAGGGGCACAGCGGACTACTTCAACCCTCTAAATCGAGGTCTTCTAGTTCCAACAAGGGAACATTCTGTCCCCTGCCTATGCTCTCCTCCCTAAACACACACATTGTTATCTTTCCCCCGGGGAACTTTGTACTTTTGTGGTATAACATCTATTTGATGTCAAGGATTTAGAGCAATGAATGCAGGCACATAATAATAATGATTGAAATGGAAATGGGAGTGCAGAGGTGAGTCAGGAAACAATAAAATCAGCTGTAAGGGTAGATTTGATAGATGCAGTTAAATTAAAAACTGTATTGGATGAAATGATAACTGGGAGTTGAATAGATACCTACCAACAGAATGAATTGCTATTCATGAGTAATGATGCCACTAGGAGAGTGAGACAGGTTCATGAGAAATTATCTGATTTGGCTCAGAGATATGATGTTAATATAGAAAGAACAAAGGCTTTGCAGAAAAATCATGGACTTGCATTTAGGGATCAGAACATAGAGAATCTGAGATTACATGATTTGAAGACGCATATTCAAGAGTTAATTTTAAACATTCGGATTTAGTATTAAATCAGTTTTTATTAGCAGAACACTTAGCATGAAAGTACATAGCGTCTATGCCTACAACCCTGCGGCCAGCTACATAACATTCAGACAAGAAAGGCGGGCCAGTGAATCACAGGCTATCTCAGTCAGTTAACTAACACAGCATGCCGCCTACAACCCATTTAGGGCCAGCTGTGTTTGTTAAAGGGAGACAAAAGGCAGTCCTAGCTCCACGAAAAGTGGATTACAGCAGAGTCCAATGCGCTGCTAGCATGCGTGTGGTAACAAGATCAAATCCTGTGTCTGACGGCTGAATGCTATATGGTGTACCTTTTAAGAGAAGGAATGAAAAAAAGAAAAAACAAAGACCAAACAAGAATACAACCTGATGTGAAAACCCCAATACCCCCCACCCACCCCCACCCCTCCCCTCTCCCGGTCAACCAAAAACAAACAAAGATGTACTCTAACTTACAGGTACAATCTAATGCGGTAGTGATAGAGACAATTTAACCAAACTAAGTGAAGGCAAAAAGTGTTAACCAGCTATCCCATAGATCCCAGAATGTTTTTTTTTTGGCCCTTTTGCTTGCTCGATCAAGGTTGAAATGCGTTGTTTCAAGTTTTTCCATTCTGATTTAGTGGTTGAAACGGGTAAGATCCATTTAATGCAAATCTCCCTTTGTGCCAAAAGAATCAAGACAAAGAGTAATGACTTCTGGTTTCTTGAGAAAGCCATATTTTCTATCTCACTTGCAATTACCTCAAAGATAACTGTCGATGCTGTTAACCCAACCTTTCTACCCAGAATTTCAGAGATGATATTACTCACGTGAACCCAGAAGAGCTTGATCGAAGGACATTGTCAGAACATGTGTACCTCGTTTACATTCATGTCATCACACTTCGGGCACTTCTTTGTCACTCCATTCCCCAGTTTAGAAAGTTTCAAGGGCGTCCAGTATGCTTTGTGAAGAGTGAAAAGAGGATTTCTTTTTAGCGAGGCAGCTTTCACATATGACCAAAGGGTAGACATGGATATTTACTCGAGAATTTCTAGGTCATCGCCCGGCATGTCCTTCTTCCAACTCTCTGTAAATAGGTTCTATTTTTTTATCTGCAATCTCAATCATATGCCAGTACCATACTGCTACTTCCTTTCGTGTTGGTCTTGTACAAATTGTTTTTACCAAGTCCCCATTCCCGACTAATTTGTTACTCATTGATTTAGTGCAGCCGAGAATTTGCAGGTATTTAAATCTTGATACCAAGTTATTAGTTAAAGCAGAAAGGCACTGCCATGAGATTAGCTCATTTTCTACTACTAGTTCTCCCCATCTTACTATCCCAGCTCTACGTAAAGGGAGGGCCAAGGCATCTTGCAGGCAAATCGGAGTGCCCGGGGAGTCCCAGATCAGCATTCCTTGGTTATAGTAAGGTATATCTAATAGGGCCCTCACTTGAACCCAAACTCTAATGGCAGCTCTAAGGATCTTCAACCTAACCTTTTTAAAGAATTTGGGGTGACCACATTTTAAAAGAAAGGAGTCCGCTTGAGTGATGTGTGCCTTTGTTAGGGCTTTAAAAAGAGGTTGGTAAACTTGGCTGTCATTTAAGAGTTGGCGTGAGTTTTTAAGATGGAAAGCACAATAGCAAAAGTATAGATCAGGTGTGGCTACACCACCATTAGTTTTTTTTCTCCTGAGTTTTTTCTGAGAAATTCTGGGATTTTTCCTACCCCATAAAAATGAGGAGAATAGCCCTTGTGCTTTCTTAAGCCAGATTTTAGAAAATTCCAGGGGGATGGTATCGAATAGAAAGGTAAACCTAGGCAAGATAGACATTTTTAACAGATTAGATCTGCCTATGATAGAAAGAGGGAGAAGCTCCCAGTTTTATCAAAGTTTAGTTGGGCTATCTTATCTATGTTCTTGGTAATTTGTAGACCGAGATATCTTATTTGTTGTTTTGCAAGCTCGCTTTTGTACGGAGGATTCCATAACATCAGCTCAGTTTTTTGCTAATTTACAGAATATCCTGATATCTTCCCAAAATTCTCCAACTGATCCCAAATCTCTGGAAGCGCTTGTTCTAGGTTCCCTGTCAAGATCATAAGGTCATCTGCGTAAAGACCTATTTTTTTTCCCAACCCAGACAACTAAAAGGGAAAATAGTTTGACCTAATCTTAATTTAAATGCCAGAGGCTTGATGTAAAAATTAAAAAGAAGGGGCGAAAGGGGGCAACCTTGTCGGGTCCCTCGAAATTTTTTTGTTGTTTTGTCAGGTTTCCATTAACAAGAATCCTTGCTCAGGGTTTTTTTTAGAGAGCCTTAACTGCCGCCACAAACGTTTCTCCCAAATTGAAGCGGTGAATTACTTCTATTAAGAAGGACCAATGGTAAAATGTCTCTATCACTTTGGGTTCTTAACACAGATAGAGTTATCCTTATACGGGCATATGTTCTCTGTCTTTCCTTCTCTTGCACTGACTCCTTTCGTGGACACACCTAGTTTTGCTAGTATTATATTTACTATACTTAGTGGTCCAATGATTATGAATCTGCTCGTTTGACCAAAACGTTGGGAAACTAGCTAAGGCTAGGAGTGAATGGCCCATTGAAGAGGAGGAGCCTTGGTCATTACCGACAAGCCCTGTTGAAAAAAGTGCCCGGGGGTAAACTCCTCCCATCCTTCAATGAGAAGAGACCGGGTTTCTTCTTTTTTCTTTTTTATACTGGGCTGTAGTTTATCGGACCGACCGGCTTTACATTCTTGAATTACGAGCATGTTTTGTAGAATGAGGACTTAAAAAAAAAAAAAAGAAACTAATGCGGTAGTCAACAGTGTCATGAAGGGCCAGGGAACCCATCTTGGACCGATTGCACTATCCACCCTTGCGCTAACCCTGGGCGTAGTTCACGTAGTCGCGCTACGCGTAGCTATGCGAAGTGCCCTTCGCACTACGCAAGCTACGCGTAGCTATGAGAACTGGGTAGTGCAGTAGGAAAAATGCTGTTCTCACCGATTGCACAGTGCCAGGTGCTTGTCCGCACTGTGCAATCATGGCAAACGGCATCTTGCACAGTGCAAGCGGTCATTTTCTGCTGCTCGAGTAGATTTGTATTCGAGCAGCAGTTTTCTCAACGTGGGCTGGTAGTTTCTCATCGCAAGCATACGTAACCACTCCCAATGAGAAACCTGACCTCCCCGCGTTGAGAATCTCGCCGTGAGTTTTATTTTCTACGCTCACGATCGGCAACTTGATGTTGTTGATCGCGAATGAGGAAAAAGTCTCACCAGGATGTCATTTTGCTCGCTCGCGGTCACCAACTTGACATTGAGGACCACGAGCCAACAAAAAATGCCCGCTACGCCACGCGTTTTTGCACTGTGCTACGTGCAATTTGTGTAGCACGAAGTTGCGCAAACTATGCAAGCATATCGTAGTCCTATGCCCAGGGTTACCTCACGGCCCTCCGGGAATCAGCTTCAGAATCCGGAGGTAGGTGGAACAGGACAGTTCCCGGAATTCCGTGGATGGAATTGAAATAAAGGGAGCCCAGATCTTGGCATAGTCAGATTTGTTCCCAAGAGTAGCCATAGACAGCCTCTCCATGCCCAACAAATACCACAATTGATGCAGCCATTGTGTCTGTTGAGGGATCCTGTCAAACTTCCACCCTGCTAAAAGCACCCGATGTACAGCGTTCAGCGCCAGCGCCATCTACCTGCCTTTGATAGAGCGCAAGGGGAAGGTCAGCGCTTGGCAGTCCCAAGATCATATAAGCCAGGAGTCTAGGAATGGTTGTGTCAAAGGCTTTGTCAATTTCGTTGAGAATCTTTTCCCAATATCTTGTAAGCTTTGGGCAGTTTTATGGCAGATGGAGAAGGGTACCAGGGCCAGCAAAAGCCAGCAAATTGAGAGTTCTACTTGGCCAGGCGGGTCTAAGTGTGGTACCAGTAGGATACAATTATAAATGCAGTTTTGGTGTGGCCCATGGAGTGTGCAGTGTTGGAACCTGTGAAAGATATCCTCCCATTCCTTGTCTGACATGGTGCGACCTAATTCTGAATCCCAACGTGTCTTTCCTGCAGACACTCTTGACGCCCTGAGTGAGGATTGAGCATATTTCGGAGATAAATTTGGGGTCATCTTTTTTAAGGAAGAGCCACTTTTCAAATGGCAACATCGGTCTACCAACCAAGGGTCGTACTGGTCACCCAGTGTAACATTTGCATTTGGAGAAAGAGGTTTGAGCCTGCAAGGCCGTAATCCTCTTGGAGCTGTTTGAAGGGAATATGACCCTGGAAGTCGAACAGATGCCCCAGATGCTTCCATTTGCCCTCCAACCATCGTGAGCCAACCCCTTTATCCATCCCGGGCAGGAAGTCATGGTTTAAGAAGATCGGTGACACTGGAGAGGGGAAAGTGGTACGATGAGCCCGCGTTGACACCTTCTCCCAAGAGAGCATACTGGGGTGAGTGACTGGCGAGGAGTATAATCCCTGCGGAATGTGCCGACTTAGGCAATCATGCATCCCGCCGGATATGGTGACCTGCCGACGTCTGATAGATACAGCCAGTGCATGTGGTCGAAGGCTTTCTCAGCGTCGACCGCTAGCAGTAAAGCCTCTTTCTTAGAATGGTGTACCTTGTCAATTATGTGGCAGATCCTTTTTGTGTTGTCCCCACATTGCTGAGTCGGAATGAACCCGGACTGGTCCAGATCGACTAATCCAGGCATGAGGGGGTTCAGTCTATGGGCCAAGATGCTCGAAAATAGTTTTGCATCAATATTCAGCAAAGAAATTGGCCAATTGGAGCTGCATAGCGCCGGATCTTTCCCCGGTTTGAGAATGACCAAGATAGTTGCTCGCAGCATGGAGGCCGTAAGGGTGCCCATGCCCGCAAAGGAGTTGAACACTCGGGTGAGCAGCGGGGCCAATTCAGCACAGTTGGTGTTATAAAAAAGGGCACTGAAGCAGTGGGCCCGGTGCTTTCAGGGGGTTCAGACAGGTAATAGCAGAGATCACCTCCTCTATCCAGAAGGGGGCCTCCAGCCCGTCTGCCTCGCTGGGTGGGAGTGGGGTGACTGCTGCACCAAATAGGTACCCAGTGGGGTCAGCAAGAGTAGAGGGCTCAGCGGAGTACAAGTTCCTGGTGTCATCCGTGACCTCAGACCCTTTTTCCCCCGAATCGTTTTAATTGCCTGGGCCACTCGTTGGCTGTGGAGTTAGTGAGCTAGAATATGACCTCCCTCATTAGAGCCCACATAATATGTGTGCTTCAGCCGAACCACCGTATATTCAGCCGGTCAAGGTCTAAACACTTCAGTTGGAGTCGCTCCTTTTCTAATTGGTACCATATTATAGGGGCAGCCGTGCATTTGTGGATTGCCTAGAGTTCCTTAACTTTGGCTTCTAGCTCCTCCCATGTAGTCTGCCTAATTTTGTTATCATAAGCTGCTTTGGCGATGAAGGCCCCTCTCGCAACTAGCTTCAGTGCCTCCCATACAGAGGCCAGGGATGTGGAGCTGGCATCATTAAGTGCTAGGTAGTCAGTCAGTGTATGACAGATGTCCTCCACAATCTGCGGAGATCGTAGCAAGGAATCTCTCAGGCGCCACGGCAATGAGGGTAAGTGTGTGGGTGGCATGCGTAGTGTCAGGGTAATGTGCGCATGATCTGAGAGGGATCGGGCCTCAATGGTAGAAGCACAGGTGCATGCCCAAACGGACTGTGTGAGGAAGAAATGATCCAGATGGGAACAAGTCTTATGGGCTGCCGAATAGTAAGAATAATCTTGTACATCGGGGTGCAAGCAACGCCAAGCATCTTTGATCCCACAATCGCCCAGCCATTCACTACCGCTCCCTGATATAGCCCCTTCCCCCACCTAACACGAGCTAGAATGGTCTAGCCCTGCATGCATAACTAGATTTAGGTCACCCGTCCCCCCCACTGCCACCATGGAGTCAGGGGTACGAAGGACCTCAGCCATTGCATCCTGCAGGAATTTCTCCTGGAGCTCATTTTGGGAATAGATGAAGGCTATAGTGATATAGGAAGATTTTGTGTGTAGCCGCAATGCTAGGAGACGCCCCTTGATCTCTGCAACAGGACCCACTACTGAACCTCTAAAGTGTTTGGAAAGCAGAATAGCCACCCCGCCCTTCTTATTTTTCACCGAGGACCAAAACTGCCCAGGAAAGCCTCTATGCTGCATGCGGTGAGTGTCGCTATGGAGGAGGTGGGTTTCCTTGAGTAGGCACACATCACCACCCGAGGGCTCAAGCAAGGAGAGGACTGCCTTCTGCTGAGCGGAGTTGTTGAGACCTCTAACGTTAAAGCTAACTATCTTGATTTCCATAGGTGGAAAAAGAACCATTGAAAGCTGCTATGAAAGGCACAGGGCATGTGCTGAGGGACAAACCCCAGGACCTAATGGACATATACGAACGGACAAGTCCTGATAGAGGGGCGCTGAATAAAAAGTTCACCAGAGAGAGGCCCATCCCATCCCATAACAAGAAAAACAAACCCCAAAACAACTAAACATTAACCTGGAGATATCCATGATTTCCATCTGGAAGCTGGTCAGTAGAGGATGGAGTCCGCCATGGGAGTGAGGGCGCTCCTATTCAGTAAGAGTAGAATTCCTCTGCGCCTGCTGGACCAAAAGTGGATATACAGCCCCAATCGCACATTGCACTCAATCATTAGAGTCCATGGTGTCCACCTCAGCACCAACCAGGGTCCGAAGGACAGCAGATTGCTCCTTAATAATTGTGGCGGGATCAGGGCAGAGATGACCTAAACCCTGACCTTTCTGGGGGCCTTGCACCAGGGGCTTCTGTTTGCCTGGCTCCAGGGCTTCCGATTGGCGGGGCAGATCATCGAGGTTGAGGCTTAGCACCTTACAGGCTTCAGACAGGGAGCTGACCTGGTGTAGCTTCCAGCCGGAATCACAAGAGTTGACTTGAACAGATGTTGGTCCCACAGCCATATGATTTCTTGCTGGAGAGCTGCCATCTCCTTGTCCCTGGTGGTTGCTGAGTCCTCCAGGGAGGCCACTCTTTTCCCCAGAGCATCCACATCTCTACACACCTCCCGCAGGTCCGCCTGCAAGTCAGTTTTGACGACCATGATGTCCTCTCTTTGGGAAGCGAACAACGCCTCCAGGAACTCCCTGGTGACTGCTGCCTCTGGGCTGTCTCCACTTGGTGTTGTATTAGAGCCCGAGGCGTCCCCTTCCAACTTCAGGAGAAGGTCCCGGCAGCCGCCATCATGGGGGCTTGGAGCGGGTCATCCTACGGGTCAGAAATGGGACCAGCAGGGAGGATTAGCATGTTGCGGGAGGTCATCAGGCCAAGGGGGGAGCACACCAGTCCCCAGGGGGGAGTGCCCCACCCTCAAGTGCTCCGCAAGGAATAATAGCATCCCGCTGCAGCCTGACGAGATCTCCGGCCCTCCTTCAGTGCCTGGCGGCAACAAGCAAAAGCCCTTGTTCTGCTCAGTCATCCAGCCCCCCGAGTGGACGAGATTGGGCACTGCGCAACATCGGTGGCCACAGACAATGCCTAAGCTACGTCTGCTCGAAAGGCCCAAACTGCCAGCAGAATCTAGTGCCATCCAAGGCACCCCTCACTTCAGGCCCATGTGGTGCACAGAGGAGGCCCGTTAAGGAATGGGAGACCCCCACTTCTTCACTGCCATGCAGGCCATACCAGCACTCCTCCCAAGGCCTCCGCCACCCGACCTCTAGCAGTGGGACAGTAGATTTCCTGGTCACTGTAATGTTCTCCCAGTAGGTGGGCCCCACCCAGATCACCCCTGTACCTGTACAGCTCCACCACCACAGTTCTTACAAGCGTTGATGGCCACGCATGGACCACTGTCAGAGGCCCCGCAGACACCAGTCCAGCAGAGAGGAGGAGGGGCCAGGGGGCACCAGTCCACACCAGGTAGCCCTCGAGTGGCGTGGTGTGCTGATCTTAGACTCCAGGTAGCGGGAAATTGAGTAGGTCCCTGGCTGCGAGAGTGCGGTAGGTCATGGACACTCCCAGGGCCTGGTCAAGCCCGCGAACCCTTCAGCTCAGATGTAGGTGATACCAGGTGCTGCCACTGCAGGCCGTCCAATAGGTAAAGGTGGGAGTGACAACCAAACGTCTTCTGGGGTCTGTGCTCAACGGCGTGCTCCTGGTTCTTGCAGACCTCGACCAGGACACATTCAGGAGATATAGGCCGTACAAGGCCCTAACCCAGCAGCAGACGAGGCCAAAGAGCACACGGTCCTCACCTTGTGGGGCAGGGCGCTGCGGCACAACAGTCAGGTTCCCTCTGCAGCGGGGAGCCACGCAGGCACACGTCGGGAGAGCGCTGTGCTTTGTAGGCCTCACAGAGGGCCCGGGTGCAGTCGCATGCACCCATGGGCCAGGGACCTCTGTATGCAGCCTCGGAGGATCCGCCGGGAGCCGCAGGCAGCCGCAGGGGTGGAATGCAGCTGGATGCTCATAATATTCCCAGCACACAGGTGGATCGGCCCGGCAGCCACCGCTGCCACAGCGCAGCCAGGTACCAGGATCGCCCCAGAGACAGCCTCCAGAGCCGCTTCTCTGTCCCCAGACATGTGGGAAGGTCGCAGAGCAGCGCCTTGCCCAGAGCGCTGCAGGAGCCCATCAATTTCGGTAGGAGGGACTCTACGTCCACTGGGCTCTGACAAGTGTTACGGGCCCGGCGAGAGCGGAGCTCAGTGAGAACGCGTCTGCTCACTCTGTCATCTTGGTCATGCCCCCAAAACCTAAATATTCGGATTTAGAGCACATTAGACAAATGGGAAGAATGATGGGCAAAAAGAAAAGGTTCTCTAGAACAACGGGTGAACCTCCCTCTTTGTGAGAAACTGGAATGGGTGTCAAGGTTTTCCCTTTGAACAACAAACAAACTTAGAGGTCTAAATCAGAAACCTGATCTGAATATCTTTCAAAATACCTTCATGTCTAAAAAGTACAACAAGATAAAGAAGTGGCTAACAGTTATGAACAACAGACCAGATCGCCAAGAAAAGGGCCACCTGTAATTGCTAATCAAAACCCATTATGGATTCCCATCAATAACTTGTATGGATCAATGTTTTCATTTGGTAATCCTGCCAGGGTATTCTGTCTCTTGATCATTGAGGCATACGGCATACCCCCATCTTTGGCATGGGGTAATGACCTACAATTACTAGATTAGACCAAATGATGATGATCTGATGGGAAAGTGCAGTGCAAAAAAATGAAGATGAATGTGATAGTTAAAACGGGAGGTAAGTCCCACAAGGTGCCCACCTCTCTGGTAGAAGTTTCTCGAGGACAGGTGTGTATCAGGCGGTCCCTTAAATTGCCCGACCTCTTAAATGCAAAAAGGGGAAACTCAATCTTATCATTGCTACTGTTTAGTATGCGCCAACGACGCCTAATGATTTTCTGGATACAATTGGATTTTGTATTATAGGTAGTAACCAGAGTCAGGCGATCCAGTTTGGTCTTCTCTCCTTTCGGTTCAAGAAGTGCCTTACGATGATTGTTGGCTGCACGTTTCAACGATTGTTTGATGAGTTTCCTAGGATAATGTCTACTGGTTAGCTGTTCCGATAATTCCTCTGCATGATGTGCAAAAGTTTCTGGAGTTGAACAATTCCGCCGAACACGGAGGAATTGCCCAAAAGGCAAATTATCTTGAACACTAATGAATAGATTACCGTTTTTAACAGACCTTTGAACCTAATAAGGGTCCACATATGTTTTTGTTGTTGTAGATCACACCAGGTGCCAAGGAGGAATTGAAACAGATGTAGGAGAAATATATCCTTTACTGTTATTAGTTCACTTGTGTGTTTTTTATTATAATTTTTTCACACGTTTCTCACTAATTTGGCAGTAGCATTCTTTGAGAACAGAGACCCTGACGAAAGCCTTGGGTTTCCTCCCAAATAGGCTGAAACATGTTGGTCCTCTCGCAGCTATTTGTTTAAACTGTGTTTATGTTGTTGCACTGTTCTTGTTTTTAACAAGGAAGGGGCTTATGCCCAATAAAGTAATTTTTGTTAAAGCTCCCTATCCTGTTTTAACTATCACATTCATCTTCATTTTTTTGCACTGCACTTTCCCATCAGATCATCATCATTTGGTCTAATCTAGTAATTGTAGGTCATTACCCCATGCCAAAGATGGGGGTATGCCGTATGTCTCAATGATCAAGAGACAGAATACCGAAAACATTGATCCATACAAGTTATTGATGGGAATCCATAATGGGTTTTGATTAGCAATTACAGGTGGCCCTTTTCTTGGCGATCTGGTCTGTTGTTCATAACTGTTAGCCACTTCTTTATCTTGTACTTTTTAGACATGAAGGTATTTTGAAAGATATTCAGATCAGGTTTCTGATTTAGACCTCTAAGTTTGTTTGTTGTTCATGTTGTTCCTTCAAGGGGATAGAACTTAGACGGGTCTTTAAATGTCCCTTTAGCCCTCCGATACCGTTTTGTTAGTTATAAGGTTTTCCCTTTGCCTGAAGTACTGAGTAGAGGTTATGTGCATGTACCGACCCATGCACGGGCCCTCTCGTGAGGAACACTGGTGCTTCCCGGGGTGATTCTGGGGCCTAAATACTAAAGACTGAGTTTGCGGGCCACATTCAAAGAATTCTTTATATAACTCAGATGACGCATCATTGCCTCTCTATCTGACTGACCCTAAAATGGTGGATGCTAACAAAATCGATCTTTCATATTGAGTCCATTAAAAAAGGAGCAACGTAATCCTATATTCAAAGCACTATACAAGCACGTTCAATAACCTAGGGCAATCACGTTCAGAGTGAAGTACAGAGTGAAGCACCTTAATACAACACAACTGGTGCATCATCGTCTGACTGTTGCCTGTCTCTAATATGGAAGACGCTAACGATCCCTAGAAGTGAGACCACTCACAGAGGGCCAACGTGACTATACCATAGGAGACCATCGCAAATACAGCGCCTGTGCGATCTCCTGTAAGCTGTAGTAATCCCAGATTACAAACTCGGGTACTGCACGTGTGGTGCACACAAATGCTATTAACAATATGGCGGCCACCAATGATGCATCTGCAGACTTTGAAATTGTCCTTTCCACCTCTCCTCTCACCACTCTGGACCTGGGGGAGAGCTGGAGGACAAGGCTGACGGCGCTTCCCAGTAACACCAGGACCGCTGCCTTCAATGGAACTTTGAAGATGCCCCTTGGGCAGAAACCATAACTGTCTGTACTTGCCGAGGGGCCAGAGTAACCTTGGTCGATGCCCAGTGCAGCTTTTCTTTACAGCTATAGAGGAGTTTGGCACTGGTTCACCCCCTTGGCCGCCACCAACGCAATGTCTCCCCGTTGTATTTCCTTCCCTCCCCGCCTCCTCACTCCCCAATTCTTTGGCTGCCTCCCCTTCTCCAGTGCTGTGTGGAACCGTGTAGTCAGCTACCTTTATAGTTTTTTGTTTGATTTTGTATATCCCGCCTTTGTGGGATAATGCTATCAGCTTCTGTTGGGTCCTCAATCATGGTGGCTTTGACCTATCCTCTTTGCTACTGGTCTGCTCCTTGTTTGCCTGATTGACCTTTTCTTTTAGCCCACCCCCATAGTCTCCCACACCCCTCCCTTTGTATACCTTCACCGATACACAGGTTGGTTTTGTCTTTCTTGCACTTTGACTTCTTGGTTCCCTCTGAAGTACTTTCCCCCCTTGCCAGTCTGCCTGACTATCTGTATTCCTTACCCCTGTTTACCATTACCCCTCTACCTTTCATTCCCCATAAGACGTGTGTCTTGGCTATGCTACGTGCTAACAACTCATATTATTGTGTAATCTCATGTTTTTCTCCTATGCTCCTGTAATTGATGTAATTATGTAACCTGTAACCTGCTGATCCTCATGTAAAGTGCTCTGATTCCCCGGGTCTAGCCAGCGCTATATAAAACTTTGCAAATAAAATAAAATAAAATAAATAAATAAATACGTTGGAGTAGAGGTGATCTTGCAGCTTTTACCAATGATTTCCCGAGGCTGAGAGAATCCTGTAGAGTGGTACAAACAGGTTAATTGATTTGTGAAATTTTGCAGGTGTTGTGGATAGATGTGAACACGTTGTTTGAAATTGTAGTCCCCAGTGATCTGTCGTCAGCATCTAGAATAGCTATGGAATGGCCTGAAGGTGAGCCCAAGAGAGATCCATTGACACACGGACCGCATGTCCAGAGTGATGAAGAAATCCGAGCAGGTAATTATTTGGTTGAAAGCTAAAGTGCCAATCCAGCATATTGATTCGGTAAAGATTGACAGGATGACTTAAGGACCTAAAGAGACAATTCATGTGTTTATGAAAGGTTGTTGTAGGCTTTCAAACAGTATAGTGAGATGGGCACCCTAGAACCCAAGGACATGGGACAGTTTGTGTCCTGATTTGTGACTGGGCTGAGACCCTAAATTAGTATGATGATACAAGAACATTTAATTTGTGGCAGAATAAGTCTGTCGATGAAATTCATTGTTACACAAAGTATTGTTGTGATCAAATTGAGATGAAGCATAAATAGTAGAAGGAGAATTTGATGGTAGCAGAGATGAAGGCTGCTGAAAGTGGTAAGAGACAGCCTTATGTAGAGAATACCATCCATTTGCAAGGAGTCTACCAGTGTAGGACTCTGGTGCAACAAGGATTTTAGGGATAAGGAAGTGGTGTTCCTATAATACCCAAGACAGTGGTTGATGTTGCCACTTTAAAAAAGTCAAACCCATGTCACTATTTAAACAAGTTGGGGCATTGGAAGCGCAAATGTCTCTTTAATCCAGTAAATCAAGAACAGAATGGAGAATTTAATTAACCCCAGTGTAATGTTATGTAACCACAGACGGTGCCCAGATCAAGATTTCAAAATTAGGCTGGTTCCCAAGGTCCTATGATGCAAGTACCACAGCTCGATGCCACAGCAAGCTGTAAATAGTGCCCAATTTAATCAGAACACAGACCTGAATGGAAATCAGAACATGTTCCATTATAACGGGCCATACTGACAGTTTCCCCTGTACTTGACACACCAAATGAGAATGGCTCAGATCAGTCCTTATGATTGTGCCTGAGTTGGGAAGAGAACTGTATGCTTGGCCCTGTCTTAAAGGTGAACCAGAGTAGACCATACGTTGATGCTGATGTAGATGGCCACATTGTCGCTCTACTGTTTGACACTGGTGCTACCCACGCTACTGTGAGAACAGCAGAGGTTCTGAACCTATTCCTCTCGGGAAAAACAATCCAAGTTGGAGGGAAATGAATGTCAAACCCCCTCATTGAAGAAATGCCTGCGAAGATGGGGACATTTGAAGATAATCATCAATTTGTGGTGTGCGATTCTAGTCTTGTGTGCCTCTTAGGATGTGATTTGTTGTGCAAGTTAAATTGCGCCATCTATTGTACACCAAATGGTATTGAGTTTCAGACAAAGGGTGGGGACATTGCCTTTAAAACTAGGAAGTCAGAACTTGTGCATCTCACTGTTACCCATTTTTACAGTGGAAGACATACCATTAGATTTTGGACATACAGTGAGCGACCTAGTTTGGGATTTTTCTGGAAAGGACATCGTACTCATCCAAGGGGTAGAGCCGGTTCATATTCAAGTTAAGCCAAATGCTGAATACCCTAGAGCAGCACAGTATAACCTTACTCCAGAGACTATTTCTAGAATTATCGCTGTGATTGAAACTATAATTGAGCAAAGCATTTTGAAAGAAATCCAGGGGAGTCCATGTAATTCACTCATTATGTGCTTCCAGAAGACGAGCAGTAAATAATGCATAGTGCATGATCTCCAGAAAAAAATACCATAGTGGTTCCTTGTTGTCCCGTGGAACTAAATCTATCTGTGAATTTTTTTTCAGGTACCATGTGAGGCTGAATGGTTCACTGTCATTGTTTTTTGTCAAGCCTTCATTTAAGTTCCCCTCGATGAAGAAAGCCAATTCTTGTTCACTTTCCAGCTTGGGAATCAGGAACTAATGTGGTGTCATTGTCCTACAGGGGTATATGGAGAGTCCTTCCATTTTCAACCAGATCTTGAAGAACAATGTGGAATCTCTAATGGCGTCCTTTAATTCTGCCCTAGTCCAGTATTTCAATGACCTTTTGGTTGCATTGAATACTCGAGATGCCTGCAAAACTGATACGATTGTTCTACTGAGCCATTTATCTGAGAATGGACAAAAAGTGTCCCCAAGCATGCTGCAGTACTGTATGACAGAAGTCCTCCACTTAGGACATCACATTGTGTAGGGTGCAAGAAAGGTGTCACAAGAAGGAATCTCAATGATCATGCAAATGAATCTGCCTTGCACGCAGAGAGAAGTCAGGATGTTTCTGGTGGGCTACTGTCGCCAGTGGATACCCAACTTTTCCCTAATGGCCAAGCCTCTACAGTGATTGACACAAAAAGATGTGTCCAATCCGGTGCCCTTGGACAATAACTGCTTGAACGCATTCCTGGAGCTGAAAGAAAGCGTTTTGTTGCCCTCCTGCATTAGGAATGCCAGATTATCACAAAAGGTTTTCGCTCTTTTATAGTGAACGAGAAAGTTGTGCGCTCTCAGTATTTACACAGAATCATGGAAGTGCACATAGCCAGTTGCCTATTTTTCAGCGATTGTGGATCCGATAGCATCTGCTTTGCCCAGATGTCTCAAATCCATTGCTGCAACAGGTGTTCGCATAAAGAGATGCAAGAGTAATAGTAATGGGTCACCTTTTGATTGTCTATGTACCCCACTCAGTTGAGATATTGTTAACTCTAACTCGTACTCAGCATCTAACCAGTAGTCGGCTCACAAGGTATGAGCAGACAATTTTGGCATCTGAAAACGTTACCTCGAATAGATGTTTGGTCCTGAACCCTGCTACATTGCTTTCTTTACCTGATTGTGATGTGGATGAGATCAAAGCAGAGCATGACTGTTTCGGTACCACTGAAATATGCACCAAGCCCAGTCACAACAGTTCTGATGAGCGATTGCCTGAATTTGAATACACCATGCTGGTGAATGGCTCTTGTCTCAGGGACAATTGGGGAAGATAGAGAGCTGCTTATGTTATCTGTAGTGTTCCAGGAGTTATAGAAGATGCCCGGCTTCAAGGAGGTATCTCCACGAAGGCACCAGAGTTGATTGGCTTAACAGAGCATGCTGTGTTTTAGGCCAGCTAAAAGTGACAATTTTCAATGATAGCTAGTATGGGTTCGCTGTAGTTCACAATTTTGGACAGTTATGGTCTCAGAGGCAATTTATGAACTCATCAGAGTCCCCAATCTGCAATGGAGAAAACGTGAGAAAACTGTTAGAAGCCCTAGAGATGCCAGCACAAGTTGCCGTTTTTAGCTGCTCTGCCCATTGTAAAGGACACGATTTTGTGACAACTGGAAATCAATATGCCAAAGAAATGCTGCATTACTATGCACTAAACGTTTACACTTTCAATGGTGAATACACAAATGAGGGAATAGATTAAACCAATTTCAGCCTTTTGATGACAATCGCTGACAGATAGGTGGAAGTGAAGAGGTTGCAAGAGGAAGTTACTGCAGATGAGCGGCAAGGTTGGATCCGAGCAGGATGTGTAAAACAAGATGATGACATTTGGGTTTCTAGAGATGGAAGACCAGTACTGCCTAATAGTTTCTTGCCACCAATTATGAGGTACTATCATGGGTTGATGCATGTAGGCAGAGATGGCATGATGAGGTTGTTTAGGAAAACTTGGGGTTTAACCCAAAGTTTTGACCAATGGCTAAGGTATTGTGTTACAGATGCGGTATTTGTCAGCAAATGAATGTGGAAAAGCAAACAGCTGTTACACTGAGTCACATATGGAGATCCTTTCAACAAAATGCAGAGGAATTTCATTGAGATGGCAGTTTGTAATGGATTGAGGCACATTTTAGTAGTGGTATGCATCTTTTCACGTTGGGTGGAAGCCTACCCGACCAGAAAATGTGATAGCCTCATTGTAGCTAAACTGCTATGGAGGGAACTCATTCCAAGATTTAGATTAACAACCTCTTTAGAGTCAGATACAAGAACTCATTTTAATAATGAGGTCCTGAGAATCCTATGTGCCACATTAGAAGTAGAGCAGAGATTACATTGCAGTTATCGGCCAGAAGTTTCAGGTATTGTGGAACAAGTCAACTGCACTTTCAAATCCAGACTAGCTGAAGTGTGTGCTTTGATATCTTTTTCACTTCAAATCTTTTTATTGAAGGAATTCAAAAAGGCACGGGAATGCAATACAATAAGAGGCATGAGATGGTCATCCATCTTTGCAAAAGACCACAGCATTGTGCCAAGCTATTCAACAGAAGCATAAGTCAAAATAAACAATATGTCCTGCAACAAGAGGACTGTAGGCAAGAGCAGCCTCCAACCATTGGGACAGCCAACTGTGAAAGATGGAACCATAAAAAACTATCAAGGTTCATGCCAAAAATAGAGAAAGATAGGGAAGAAGGGGAAAGGAAAAGGTTAGTTCAAGGGTGTAAAAGTCAGGGATGTGCCCATTCTAAAGATGGATTAAAGGAGGAGAGTACCCCAAGCAAGCCATACGGTGAACTTCGTAGGGAACTAAGGGGAGGAGGCCGGTGTTTCTGCAGTGGAAGGCCTGTCTTCCTTCCGTTGGTTTTCGGCTCCATATTCAGGGGGATGTATTTGAAAAGTTGGAGTGCCCTGAGCCAGGGCGGTATGAAATAAGAATATTCAATTTTTGAGAAATAGTTCATTAGTGGCTGCTAGATGCAGGCAAATTTGATCCCTGTGTGTGTTATCCTGTATGGTAAAAAAGTCCATAGCCATGACATGCCAAAGGTGTGTAAACTACAGGACAATTGGCAGTGCGGTGAGTTTCTTCAAATGCAAGGCAAGTAACACTTTCGCTGCACCTAGCATTTGAGCTATGAGGTGACATTCAGAGTGAGTCATAGCAGTAAGTGTTAACAGCCGGATGCCAAGGATGATAGTGTTATATGAGTTCGGGAGAGCCTATGGTATCCTTAAGGTGACTCAGGACTTTATCCCAGTATAGGGTTAGTAGGGGGCAAGAACACCAAATATGAAAGAAGTCTCCGGTTGCTTAGAGGCAGCGTCAGTAGTGGGGGAGGAAGTAGGGACACTTCTCTGTAAGCATGATGGAGTGTAATACCACCTAGTCATTAATTCATATGCAGTTTCACGCTGGGCTATGCTCCTGTAAATCTTAGGAATGTCACACCAGAGTTGCTCCTATTTTTTTTTAGAGATACTCTCTGTGTAGTCTGCATGCCACTATGCTTCATAGGTGTGTGGATGAACAGGGGCAGAGTTTTGCAGAACCTGGTATGTGCTGGAGATCAAGCACTGTGTGCCATCAAAGGATCTCACTTGTGTCTCGAAGGGGGTGAGTTGTTTTGTGTCGCCCCCTGTGTGTTGGAGGGTTGAAGCAGCCAATGCCTCAATTGATAATATTACAAACGGGAGATGTCTGAAAGATGAAAGTTCCCCTTGCATTGGTTGAAGGTTTTAAATGTTCCCCCCTCGAAAGGATCTTGGATGATACGGTATTCACCCTCCCCCAGGCAGGAAATGAATGAGGTTGTAAGGCAGGAGGGAAATCGGAGCAACAGGCCAGGGAGTATTAGAGAAGGGAAGGTGGTGATACCCGTCAAAATCGCTATCTTGTCACAAATTTTGAGAACTATCCTAGTGGGTGTAGTAATATAAGCACTGCGGGTCTAAGATGCTTCAAGAGCCAGACCAGGTTCCAAAGAGGGTGACATGCAACTGCTTGGTCCATGTGAAACCAGTGCTTTTCGCGAATGACCCACACAGAAGCATAATGGAGGTGTGACGCCCAATAGTACTCCAAAGGATTAAGCAATGCCAGACCCTCGTGTCTCTAGGAAGCATAAGGAACTTATTGGAAAACCATGGGCTTTTCCCACCCCAGATAAAGGTGTACATGTCACGCTGGAGGCAAAGGATAGTGTCTGGAAGGACGGGGTGGGCGGTGTATGAAATAAATACAAGATTTTGGGCAATATGGACATTTTAATCATGTTGAGCCAGCCAAACCAAGCTGTCTGGAGTGGTTTACACCGCGGTAGGTTAGGTTCAAGCCCAGATAGCGGAGTGAGCGAGGGGTCCTTTGGAAAGAGGAGAGTGATTGCAAACTGGCCATGTCTTGTTGAGGGATTGTTAAACTCAATGCTTGGAATTTGGCAAGATTGATTTTAAAACCCAAGAGTCTTTCAAAAGACTGGAGAATATTCACTAGGGCAGGGAGGGAGGATTGAGGCCTGGCCAGGGTAAGCAGAAGATTGCCAGTGAAGAGAGCAATCTTATGATCTTGGCTGCCAAAAGGAATGCTTTCAACATCATACGCCCAGAATATAGCTATCGCCAATTGTTCAACCACTAGGACAAAGAGCAGGGGCGAACGTGGGCAGCCCTGTCTGGTGCCCCTTGTCAGGTGAATGGATTGGGAGAGCAGGCCATTAACCTGAATCTCAGTCATGGGGAGGTATTAAATGTCATTATCCGAGAGGGCATGCCCTGCCCTGGAACAATTTTCTGTAAGACTGTAGGTTCAAAGGCCCAGCTAATATGGTAGGAGGCCTTTTCTGCATCTAGGGAAAGAAGGCAAGTAGGGATTTCCCAACGATGAACCTCCTCAAGTAAGTGGGCTATTTGGCAAACATTGTCCATGCCCTGGCAATGACGGACAAACACGGCCTGGTCTGGATCAATCAGGCCGGGAAGGTACGGGTCGAGGCAATTCACCAAGGTCTTAGTGTAGCTCTTGGCACCCGTGTCTACCAAGGCAACAGGATGGTTAGAAGTGCATAGGAAGAGGTCGTTGCCAGGCTTAGGGATGAACACTGTTTGAGCAGCAGACATATTGGGGGTAAGGCCCGTGACTTCGTGAATGAGTTAAAAAGCCATAACAAATGGTCTTGGAACTGAGAGAGAAACATATGATAAAAAGAAACCGGTAGGCCATCTCGCCCATAGGGGCCTCTAAGAGCAGCGCATTTTTGGAGTCAAGGGTGTTCAAAGGCAAAAGTCCAGGAAGGAATCAATGTCATCCTGGGAAGACCTTTCTCCCTCATAAAGGGTAGTGTAAAAGGAGTGAAACACTTGTTGCTTATTTTGCTCAGAGACTTCCCATGTATCATCCGTGAGTTTCATTTTGGATATGTGGGCCTGTGCCATCTGTTGGAGCCAATGCACAAGAATGGAGCCCCCCTTATCACTCCCTCATAGTATCTCTGCTTCAAAGCAAGCAAGGATATTTCTGCCTTGTTCATTCGGTAGGCTCTCAGTTGGCTCAGAAGCAGGGCCAGTTGTCATTTTGTGGCATCTAGAAGGGGCTGAATGGTCCAGTCACTCCAAAGCTTTAATGTTCTTAGCCAGTCCAGATTCCACCAATGTGGCTTACAGTGTGAGTACAATAGTGATAGACATAATGACACCTCATTTTGCAGTCTTAAAGACATCCCAAAGAGTAAAGGGTGAGGTTTTGGGCATGGTGTTTGACTCAAAATAAGCCAAGATCTCTGGCTGGATCCCATGTGGGGTCTCTCAACAGATGAGGGGGAAGCTGCCACTGAGGGCAAGATCACGATGACGGGCCCCAACACAGTAATATCAGTTCCATAAGAGGCATAAGTTCTTTAAAGGCAGCGTTTATTCGATAAAAACAACCCAATGCATTTCGGGCTCAACGCCCTTCTTCGGTTTGTTTTTATCGAAGAAACGCTGCCTGAAATGAACTTATGCCTCAGTCATGTTCTTGCAAAAGGTCGAGATAGACACAGCTGGAACAATAGAGATAAAGCTCTTCAGATTGCCAATAATAAAGAAGTTTAATCACAATCCCAGGATTACATGTCGTGCCTAAAACCGGGAGAATGCTCTGCACTGATTTTTGGCAGTGTAACAACTAATCAGGAAATAACACCATCTATTAAACTGCAATAAAGCGACAATCACTTTGTACATGAATTTAGAAACGGTCTCAAAAGGCAGAGCATGTGCGCTCTGAATATATACAAGCGAAAAACTCACAGCTCTATTTGCAAGTCAGGACCAGAATTAGGGAGCAGGCATGCTAAGCATTTCACCCGAGAATGAACAATGGCTGAAACAGTAGCCTCGTAACTAGGAGATGGAGCGTCTCAGCAGGGGATATCCGCGTGCCTCAGCCACAATACGGGAGTTGGCAAAGACTTACCTGACAAGCACTGCCACTCCAGAAAACTCCATGAGGGAGAATCGGGCTCACACAGTGGACAAGGAGAAATTGAGGTCTGGCTCCTAGAAAGAATCCTGAATAGTGAGCAAAGCCCATAGGGCGGGACCCTTCTTATAGGTTAAACCACACCCACACCCAAGATGCCTGCCCTCGAAGGCATTTAGGTATTGTAGTTCACAATGGAGATGCACTATTTTTTTTAAAGTTTTGAAAAATAGAGATTTTATTGAAAAGAAAAAGAAAGGAGAGAGGGGGGTGAAGGGAGGGGAAGATGTAGCAAAAATGCATACACATTACTTCCTTGAAATCTTAAAAATACATGACTAAGATATTTCATAACAATATAAAGAAGATACGGAAGTAAAGAATACAAATCTGGTCAAGAAACTAAAAATGCAAAAATACAGTCAAGATGTCAGTATAAACAGTAATATAAATAAGAACAAAACAGAATGTCAAGGAGGTTTCGACACTTCGTGCTCAGAAACTTTATGTACATAAGAAAGCTTAGCATGACAATCAATAAAACTTGTAACTGGAGACCATAAAAGAGAGCGCTTAAGAGCTAAAGAAACTGGGAATACATAAACTGTATCCAATCTGTGATTATAACATACGGCATACCACAAAGCCTGGAAGGATAGTTCAGACACATTTTTCCAATGTTTGGTGATCTTCTGAAAAGCTAGTCCCAAAAGCAGGTCCAAATCTGTAAATACAAGGGATATCCCAACCAATCTTCAGAAAGAGATCCTACATTTTTTTTTTTAAATGAGAAGAGGGTTGATTGATGAAAAATTTGAGTAATTTGTTCACAATGTAGATGCACTGTAAAGAAAGGAAAATACATAACACTGGGCTCTAGTTTATTGAAGAACTATGTCATTATGCTAGTAACAATCAATACAGTTTGCATATTGTTGGAGGACTGGTTAACCACTTTTGAGCAGCACTAGAAATTTTTTTTTTGCCACATTGTATGTTCCTAACACAACAGGTATCACACATACACAGGACTTCCCACAGAGGCTTGCACAAGCACCTGGGTGTGTTTGAGGTGGTCCCTAGAACATGCGCCACTGCAACTCTGACAGGAATGAATTAGATTCTAACTCTAATGAAGGAACTAGTGCTGTGGGATCACGAGTGGTGGTGGAAGAAAGCTGGCCAAAGAATAAAGTGAGGAGAAGGTTGAAGTTTTACTCTGAAAGAGCTCATGCACCCATTTCCAAAGCATCTGGTGAATCAGACCTGAGTGGAAACGAGAGTGAAGGGTCAAATCTCAGAAGATCTAAAAGATTGAGGGTGTCTTGGAGTTACTTGTAAGAAAGTGCCCCTTTTTGAATGGTTACTCCCCACTTTTAGCATGATATCCAATGACTTTGACTGAGTGTACGCTGGGTCCCTGCCAATCAGGTTCCCAGTGCCTATGTCCTTTCCCAAAACTCTAACTTCCATTTGCAATTGGCACACCTCTGGTTCACATGCAAGTCCCTGGTAAAAGGTATCAGTGGTACCAAGGGCCTTGTGACCAGAGAGGGTCCATAAGGGCAGCAGTATATATTGTACCACCCTCAGAGGCCCCTCAGCAAACAATACACATTGCCATTTGCAGACTTTGTTCTTTGGTACAGACAAAACTTAAAAGTCAACTTGACACACATCCCTGTGTGCCATGTTCATGAACCACAGCCTGTGGCATAGCTAAGTCACCCTTCTAGCAGTCCCCATAGCCCTAATGCAGGGTGCACTATACCACAGATAAAGGCACCTCTTTTTCACATGCAATGTGCTCCTACAGTGTCTGTGCCATTCACAGACATTGTAAGTGCAGCGGAGCCATATTGAGTACATGGGATGGGAGTTTATCATTACAAACTCCACGGCTCCATGATGGCTTTACTGAATGCTAAGGGTTTGTTATCAACTCCTCAGCATGATAAACCCACACTGTTGCCAGTACTCTATTTATTATAAAATTTATTCAGAGAGCATCTAGAGATGCCTTCTTATAAATGACGAACTCCCACGTGCCCAGCTTGACTGGTCTGCACCATTCTGCTACTTCGACGACGAGACGCCATATCCGGGTACCGTCGTCAGCTTCACCATACCGCGGCATGTTTTCCCTGCACAAGTTGTATCTTACGAAACCTGGAAAGAACACGACTGGAACCACTTATCGACGAATTCTCGTTTTTTACTCAGTGAATATATCATAGACACACTCGTCTCTTTTTATTCAGATTCTATGACGCTATCATTGGTTTTTTATCTTGTGATCATATGGACCGTGAAAATATGTTATCCTATAATATCGACTTATTAAGTGAATTTTAATCATCTAACGAAAAAGCGCCATTTTATTTAATTTGGTGAACCTGGATCTATATCTACACCAGGTGCGCCAGACATTGCGTTAGCAGCCGAAAATTGAATCTACCTCCACATTAGATCATTAAGATTTTAACGTATAGAAATTTTACTGTGACTCCTGAAGAAGGCGTTTTCCGCCGAAACGCGCGTCGAGTAATCTCTTCTTCATCTAGTGTTGGACACCCTGTGACAATTAATTATTGTGTCTTTTTAATTCATGTGTTACTATATGTATTCTTTTGCATTGAATAATTTTACTGTGTAATGCTATATAAATTGACTTCTGTCAGTTTGTTATTTTAATGGTATATATTAAAAACATGTCTGTTTTTGTAAATTTATGAATCTCTTGATAATTTTTTCACCATTACCTATCCAAATTGGGTCCTTTATGCCTTTGTCTAACATTAAGTCTGCCTAGGAGTTTTTTGCATATATTTGGTTTACCCTGCCCTAGGAGTTCTTCTTTAACACTACCCAGGGGGTCCTTGTTTTGTACATACTGCACCAGCCTGCCACACACAGACATGTTTCTGACTCCCTGAGGTGAGAGCCCAAATGCTCTTGTGGGTCAGCGACAAAGGCTGCTTGGGGTACAAGTACTTCATACCTACCTCCAAGCAGGAACAGCATTCAAGGTAGTGTGCCACAAAGGTTTCCTGCCCTTTGATATGTTAGCCAGGGCCTCTCCAGCTAGTGGAGATACCTGCCCCCTCGACCAAGCCCCACTTTGGCAGCAAGGTGGGTAGGAAAATTAGTACTCAGGAGAAATGTGTCCTTACTCTGCCAGGACCACCCCTAAGGTGCCCTGGACCGAGGTGAACCCCCCTATGAAAATCCTCCATCTTGAATGGAACGATTCGACCCAATCAGGTTAAGGAGATGCCCCCTCCCCAAAGGGAGAAACATTCTAAGGGTGAAGTCACGCTTAAGGCAAGTAGCACATTGGCTACTTCTGCCAGTACAGTGTAACACCCCTAAATTTAGTATTTATAGACAGCCCTGAACCTTGATCCTCAGATTCCTGTGACCCAAGAAAAAAAGGATGAAGAACATGCTGTGCAGCCGAGCCTGGAAGACAACTATTGATATGGCCCTAGTCCTACTGACCTGTCTCTTGCTTGAAGACCCTGCAAACCATATGATGCCTGTCCTGTTGGCAGCGTATTTCAAGAACCCCAGGAAGACTGCCACTCTTCAGCCAAGACTAGATCTCCCGACGACAGTGACCCTGTCCAAAATAAATGACATCAAGGATTTCAGATTCAGGTGGATGCGCAACCCTTGCCCACTCTGCATCAGATGCCCACGGCCCGAGTTTCAGTGGTTCACCTGTCCTTTGAAGTCTCTCCAGCAATCCTAATCTCATCCCCATTGGTGGATGACCTCTCCGGCCCCACTAAGTTGCCTGCAGTCTCTACACGGATGGTCCCCCTGACAGGACCAGCTCTGACCAAGAAGATCTGACACCAAAAGATACACCTGCATCCTCCACCCTCAAGCCTTGGAGAAGCCAACCAATGGTGCCTCAACCACCTCCAGCCCTCCAACCTGCTTGCCCAGCTGATGGTCACCTTCAGCCAAACATCTGAAAAAAAATGGGGAGCCAACGCTGATTTTGCACCCTGCAACTGCCCACTCCAGTGCTGCTCGTGGTGTGCCTTGGTGCTGCCTTGTGGCCCCTCCTGTGCTGATCTTAACCCCCAGGCCTGTGACCTGAAACCACAAGTACTTACATGCAAACCATGCCTCTTTGAGGTGCCCCCAGTCTTCTTTGATTTACATTGGGCCCATTGACCTCTGCACCCGACTGCCCCAGTGTAGCTGGTGGTGCAATACCTACATTAAACTGAACCTTGCCCAGTATTGGCCCAAACCCCAAAGACTGGGATTATAAGTGGAGTACTTACCTGCTAATGCGTGATACTGTTTTCCTCCCATAGAATTCCATATTTTGTATTGTAGCCATTGTATACAACTGTCTAACTTTCACATTGCTAAGTGCGACTGTTTCTGACTGACAAATACAAAAGCATTACTAAGACAGTAAAGCATATCTTTTGCCTTGCAAAACACTGCTTACTGCATTTATTAAAGTTTTCCTGCTTTGAAAACTGTTACTTACCTGCAACTGAGTATTTCTTGGTTATAGAAATAAAATAACCAAATAATAACATTTTATCCAAAACAATGGGTCTGGTTTCAGTCTTTGAGTGTTTGCAATCATTTCTTGCCTGAGTGTGTACAATAAATGCTTAACACTACCCTCCTATGAGACTAAATGCTCTACCACACTACCAAAATAGAGTTTTTTATAGTATCTACTGAAGCCTCCGTAAGACTCTGGGGATTCACTGGACTCTGTGAACACTACCTTACTTTGGTATAGTGTATACAGGGCAAGCTTCCTACAGTACTGTTCTCCTGAGTGGACTTATCTGACTACTACGAGAGTAACTTCTGTACACTCCAGATTAATAGGTGAAATTCTTCTGAAACACTCAGAACTTGATTTGGACTATCTCCTTACATTTGCACTTCCTTACCCGACAAGACTGAGTGCTTTGGGGAACTTAGTGCTGAATGAGACTGAATTTCCCTATCTGAATCCAGAAGAGTCTCCCCTGCTTGTTGATGGATTGACAATAATGATCTTGGAGATGCTTATTAATGTTAAACACAAACAGGGGTAATGTGAGGGAAAAATTTTATTGACCTGGCATTGCTGCGATCCCTGCATGTAATACAAAAAGCTATGCGCAGACAATGGGTCAGAGGTAATTGAAGCTATCTAAGAAACTGTACATTTATCGGGATACAATCCAGGAATCCAAGGTATTCGTGGTGAAAAATTGTGTTCCCATCAGATACCCATCCTGTTCCGCCCTACATCATTTGGGATCCTTCACCCGAAGGAAGCGGAAACATGTCCACTATGGATTAGGTAGATTGTAGCCTAATCTTCTCGGAGGATACTGAGATATGATGAAGGGAAAGTGGTATCAGGGGGTAAGTGACTAGCAGTGCAAAGGAAAAAATGTGCCGAGTGCAAAGAAACTAAGTGTATGGTTTAATATTGGGTTGCAGGAGTGGAAAAAAACTTTTAATAGGATCCTACCCACACCCAAAGGATAAAAACAGTGCAAAGTGGTGTAACAAATGACTACTTAGATGTTACGAGGTCGACATGTCTCTGCAGTGTAATAGGGTCATGCGATCCCTGTCTGCTTCTTCAGGACCTTTACAATAAATGCTACTGCTGGTGTGCTAGAAAAAAATGATTTTTAAATAAAAATTCATATCACCTGAGATCGCCCATGGAGATGATCCAGTTGGTCATGTGATCATATGGAACAAAGGCACACAAATAAATATATACAGTTAGTGACGATAGTTTCAAAGGAAAGCACAAGTGTCTATATAAAAATATGTCAAATAGTATTGATCAACAGTTGCTTAATGGTCAACTTAGTTGCTACAGAGCAATATGAATATATGGCCAGGATAACACTGTACCCACTCACCCACTGTTTGGGGAATGAACTCACCACCTCACCCGGCTACAGCTCAGGTAGAAATGGAGCACCGCTCTATTGAGAAAAACAGAAGAAATACTATAGAGAGAGGAAGAACTGAAGAGGCAATAACTAGACATGATAAACTGTGATCTTTTACAGCCATCATCTGCGCCTAATCGGCGCTGCTTACAAAATGCAACAGTTGAAAAGTGAATTAGCATATGTAGGAGTTGTTACATACATATCTCTCTAAGACTCGTTGCCATACATGTACTCTCGTTGTACGTTGTTATTGATACTTTAGAAACACTCGCGCTGAGCTGACAGGCTATGCAAGAGGATTAACCCCACAATGAATGTCAATATGGTTACCGACTTAGTAGGGAGACCCGCTAGTTCACGGACAAAAGTTAGATGCCTCCGTGCCAGGCGCTCCTGCTCTATACATAACTCACATGGCCGAGATCAAAAAAGTCCCCGCCATCTGCGTGCTGCTTACGCATTAAAGAAAAGACAAACGGAAAAGCAAAAAGGTGCCGAACACAGTCCCCTTCTCGTAAGCTTACCTGTCCGTCGGTACTCCTGACATCCGTCTAGGCTGTCAAGTGGGAGGTACCTGAACGGACAGGAAGCGGGGTTTTAAACTGTGTTCGCGCGCTACAGTATAGGTCAGGTGACCACTGGTAGCGATAGATTTCTGGGAAATGGAGTCTATCGTCAAAGACACAGAGAAAAGACTAGGCAAGTATTTTACCCGTTAACCAGTTTGATATTAGACAATCGGACATACCCAAAACATCTAATCCGATTGATTATGAAACGAAAAACGAATAAATGTAATCAAATGCAATATTTGTAACACTTGCTTCTAGCTAAAATATGCCTGAGTCCTGTGATTAGGCGTGGTGCATACCGTGCAGGACTCTTGGGCAAAGTAGTTTCAAATGTGTGGAAATTTAGCGCGATGTTTGCAGGTGAACTACTGGATGATTGACAACGGTCTCTCCTGATTGTCAACCTAGCATATGATCTGCGGTGACTATATTTAATCAGGCTTTGCTTACATAGTTTATTGGAAACCGATTTTATAGGGATGCTGATTAGTAGGGAGACCCGCTAGTTCACGGTCTATCCGCTGTCATTACACTCGAGTAGGTCATTATGGGACTCTTGAACTGTTCGTATACCAACATTCTTAATGGACGTTACTAAGTTAGAGGCCACTATGCAGCTCAACTTAGCAACATCCATTAAGAATGTTGGTCTGGATAATACTTCTGTTACAACAATGATTACCAATGCTCAGTATAACATCAATGTTGATCATCCCCACCATAGTCACGAGTAGTCTTGCAAAATATACGAACAGTTCAAGAGTCCCATAATGACCTACTCGAGTGTAATGACAGCGGATGGACCGTGAACTAGCGGGTCTCCCTACTAATCAGCATCCCTATAAAATCGGTTTCCAATAAACTATGTAAGCGAAGCCTGATTAAATATAGTCACCGCAGATCATATGCTAGGTTGACAATCAAGAGAGACCGTTGTCAATCATCCAGTAGTTCACCTGCAAACATCGCGCTAAATTTCCACACATTTGAAACTACTTTGCCCAAGAGTCCTGCACGGTATGCACCACGCCTAATCACAGGACTCAGGCATATTTTAGTTAGAAGCAAGTGTTACAAATATTGCATTTGATTACATTTATTCGTTTTTCGTTTCATAATCAATCGGATTAGATGTTTTGGGTATGTCCGATTGTCTAATATCAAACTGGTTAACGGGTAAAATACTTGCCTAGTCTTTTCTCTGTGTCTTTGACGATAGACTCCATTTCCCAGAAATCTATCGCTACCAGTGGTCACCTGACCTATACTGTAGCGCGCGAACACAGTTTAAAAACCCGCTTCCTGTCCGTTCAGGTACCTCCCACTTGACAGCCTAGACGGATGTCAGGAGTACCGACGGACAGGTAAGCTTACGAGAAGGGGACTGTGTTCGGCACCTTTTTGCTTTTCCGTTTGTCTTTTCTTTAATGCGTAAGCAGCGCGCAGATGGCGGGGACTTTTTTGATCTCGGCCATGTGAGTTATGTATAGAGCAGGAGCGCCTGGCACGGAGGCATCTAACTTTTGTCCGTGAACTAGCGGGTCTCCCTACTAAGTCGGTAACCATATTGACATTCATTGTGGGGTTAATCCTCTTGCATAGCCTGTCAGCTCAGCGCGAGTGTTTCTAAAGTATCAATAACAACGTACAACGAGAGTACATGTATGGCAACGAGTCTTAGAGAGATATGTATGTAACAACTCCTACATATGCTAATTCACTTTTCAACTGTTGCATTTTGTAAGCAGCGCCGATTAGGCGCAGATGATGGCTCTAAAAGATCACAGTTTATCATGTCTAGTTATTGCCTCTTCGGTTCTTCCTCTCTCTATAGTATTTCTTCTGTTTTTCTCAATAGAGCGGTGCTCCATTTCTACCTGAGCTGTAGCCGGGTGAGGTGGTGAGTTCATTCCCCAAACAGTGGGTGAGTGGGTACAGTGTTATCCTGGCCATATATTCATATTGCTCTGTAGCAACTAAGTTGACCATTAAGCAACTGTTGATCAATACTATTTGACATATTTTTATATAGACACTTGTGCTTTCCTTTGAAACTATCGTCACTAACTGTATATATTTATTTGTGTGCCTTTGTTCCATATGATCACATGACCAACTGGATCATCTCCATGGGCGATCTCAGGTGATATGAATTTTTATTTAAAAATCATTTTTTTCTAGCACACCAGCAGTAGCATTTATTGTAAAGGTCCTGAAGAAGCAGACAGGGATCGCATGACCCTATTACACTGCAGAAACATGTCGACCTCGTAACATCTAAGTAGTCATTTGTTACACTACTTTGCACTGTTTTTATCCTTTGGGTGTGGGTAGGATCCTATTAAAAGTTTTTTTCCACTCCTGCAACCCAATATTAACCATACACTTAGTTTCCTTGCACTCGGCACATTTTTTCCTTTGCACTGCTAGTCACTTACCCCCTGATACCACTTTCCCTTCATCATATCTCAGTATCCTCCGAGAAGATTAGGCTACAATCTACCTAATCCATAGTGGACATGTTTCCACTTCCTTCGGGTGAAGGATCCCAAATGATGTAGGGCGGAACAGGATGGGTATCTGATGGGAACACAATTTTTCACCACGAATACCTTGGATTCCTGGATTGTATCCCGATAAATGTACAGTTTCTTAGATAGCTTCAATTACCTCTGACCCATTGTCGATGCTTATTAATGAACTTGGTCCTCACAATATTAGAAATGATGAATGAACTTTGTTGAGTTCTTAAAAGAAGAAATACCTAGGTCAGAGTGGAAGAATAATAAAATTAGGTTTATCATTTAGAAGAACACAGAGTAGGGTTAGGGAAGCTTCAAGAAGATTGATTGTATTTGGTAAATAAAGTTGAGCACAAATAACGACTGTTTTGTAATTCTACTGCTGCTATTTCTCTATCCCCTTGATCTGAATCTAGATAGCATGGAAACAAATAATACTAGTCGTAGATGTAGGTACATAATAGGCACAATATTAATACATTTAGTGTTCGGCTTGATAGCGTATTTTTGTTATTGGTATTGTAGGATTAAGTTTGAGTTCAGCAAAGGGCAAAGAAGAGAAACATATGTCCGCACAGAAACCATCACACGAAGTAGGTGGATGGTTATATTCATTAGAAGGGCAGAATCTACATACTGATTTATGTTATATTATGTTAGCCCACCTTAGATAGCGCAACAGCTGCCTCAGCAAAGAGGCGTCCCGGCGCGGACTACAGGCAGACTGAAAACTAGAGCCTATACCAAAGGGAAGAGATGAGTTTTTATTACCTTCTTAAACGTCAGGTAGTTCTGCAGACTGAGAATATGGAGGGGAAGGGAATTCCAAAGCTTGGCCGCTAGACAGTGGAAAGATCGTCCCCCGGCACGTAGACGTTTTACCCATTGGACAAGAGCCCGAGATATCTAGAGAAGATTACACATTAAATGCTTACGCTAATCTGCTTTATGAGTATGTTAATACAATGGAAGCAAGGGACTGTTATTTTTGTATACAGTTACCTTCTTCAGTGGCTGAAGGCATTATATACCAGCACGTACCATTGACATATGGCATTACATATAGCTTATTTGTGAATTTTTTCTTTGGTCAGGGCCATTTTCAATATTACTACTCAAATTATGACTTAGTCTTTTCAGAAGTCCCACTGTTCAAACATTTGAAGTGACATTTTTATGCTCAAGTTACCGAAATGGTTAGCAGATATTTTGCCCAGATTAAAATATTAGACACTGCTTATGCACATAGGTATAACTTGACCTATGTCCTTACTGACATTGAAAAGAAATTCCTAGAGCAGGTAGAGGATAGATAGAAAGCAGTAAAGACTAATGCAGCCAAAGGACTTTGTGTTACTAGTTGGTCACAGGAAGAGGTGGAGCACCAAGCTACAGGGAACACTGGAGCATTGACATTAGATTGGCAACACCAAGGGAAATTGTGCATACACAATGATAAGAATGAATACGATACCATACCTGTTGGGGAAAGAGAGTGTGTTCATACTTTTGAGGTTCAAGGATCTTGGAAGTTGTTTCTGGATGGAACAGACTCTGTGATACCTGGTGTTTATTTTGTTTGTGGCAGGAATGTTTATGTTAGGTTGCCCAACAAATGGTATGGCACGTGTTCTAAAGGAGTTGTGTTTCCAAAGATCTATCATGTGGAGAATTTTGGTCATCCTGTTTGTAAAGAGAAATCTAGGTCCAAATGAGGTGCCACTGCTGAAGAGATCATGGGAGATATTTTTGGCACTACAATACTAAATGTAGGGGTGAAATTGAATGACATTAAGATAAGAAAACTTTCCACTGTAGTTGATAAGTTGTCAATTAATATGGCTGGAGCTTTATTGGTATTAAATACTGAGTCTCTTGCTATTAGGGCTATTGTTTTACAGAACTGTCTTGCGTTAGTCATTCTGATCGCGAAAGAGGGCAGAGTCTGTCAAATGTTGAAAGTTCAACAGTGTTGCACTTACATCCCAGACAAAATTAAGGACCTACAGAATGTCATAAAGAATTTTACTGACTTACATAATGAAGTGAGGTAATTGGCAACTGAAGGGGTTTCAGTTGGACAAGGATTCAGTGCTGTAGGTAAATGGTTTGCAGATTTGGGAAGTGGGATAGTTAGTTCCATTTTGAGACCATTGTTGATTTTTGCTCTTTGTGAAGTTATCTTGATTGTGGGTATGAAGGTGTACAGGAGGTACAAGGCGAAGAAAGGGGCCTCTCAAAAAAGGGAAGACCTGAAGATAGAAAGGAAACAGAACGAATATTACAATGAGATTGTCGTGCCTACACGATGGCACTAGGACCCTGGGGACTCAGGGCTTGGGGACAGGGACAACGGACACCACATCCGGTCAGGGGAGGGGATGAGGGCAGTCGGGATCAGGACCTTGGAGCAAGAGGTCAGGGCACAGAGCACGCTATACCATAATGCTGTTATGAGAATAAAGAAACTGCTTACTGTAACCCTATCGTCTCCTGCGTATTATGTGAGGGTCCACGACGCGACAACTGGCGACGAGGACGGGATCGGAATCGTCCGACGTGGAGAAATCGCGATTTTAACCAGGAGCCCACCCTGGATCGCGTCGTGACCAGAGGAAGGAGTGCAGGAGTGCAGCGACATCGACGAAGCAGCAACGACGCGGGAGCCCACCCCGATCGCTGCAGGAGGAACAGGAAAGAGAAGCGACCCCCCCGGTAAGCGCCTAGCAAAGAGCGCGAAGTTTGAACTAAATATTGAAGTGGAGAAGGCAGCGCAAGCTCTCGGGAGAGTCTCGGCGGCCATTTTGGGGTCAGGCGCGAGAGCCAATAGGAATTGAAAACGCTCGCGGTGGCCTTTTTGGAGTCAGGCAGCGCTGTGAGTGGACGCGAGCTCTCGCGAGAGTCTCGGCGGCCATTTTTAAAACAGGCAAATAGACCAATAAGAAGCCAGGAAGGCTCGGCGGCCATCTTAAGGCCAGGAAAAGATCGTTTTTCAAAGAAAAGTGCCGATGTACATAGAAAAACACACAAAGAGGGATAATTGAATATATAATAAAGAAGGAATAGGCCAAAGAAAGACAAATAGAGGGCAACAAAATAAAAAAAATAAAAAAACAAACAGAAATAAATAAAATATAAGCAGCAAAATTTAACAGAGGTAATAAAGAAGGAAATAAAAGAAAAGCCAAGGGCAGAAAGGAAAATAAGAAGCAAGAAATGGCAGACCCAAAGCCAAGCGCGCAATATAGAAGACCACTGCCATTCAGCCTGTCTGAGCCGCAAACAGGGATAAGATGGGTGAAATGGCTCAGGCGTTTTGAAAATTATACAGAGGCAACAGATGTCACAGCGGCCAAGAAACGAGGACTGTTTGTAAATCTAGTGGGTGATGAGGTCGAGGACCTGATGGTGACACTACCAACAAAAAACATTGACACCTATGACAAACTAATAAAATGCCTAACGGACAAGTTTGACCCGCAAAGAAATGTGGATTTTGAGAGATACAGCTTCACGATTGCCTTCCAACAGGCTGAGGAATCACTAGATGACTTCGCAACGAGGTTGAGGAAACTAGTGACTCACTGCGAGTTCGACAAATTCGACAACGAGCAGGCCATACGGTTACTAATAATCACAGGCTGTCGGGACATAGAATTCCGCACAAGAATACTAAAAGAACCGATAGCTCTAGAAAACATCCTCGCACTTGGGAGGGCAGAAGCGCGAGCAACAACACACGCACAAGTAATGGAACGTGGCAAAGGAAGAGGTGGAGAACAAATCAATAGGATGGCGAGCAACAGCAAAACAGGAAACTGGAGACAAGACAGAGGGGACCAGGCAGCAAGGAAGCCGCAAGAAGGAACGTGTCACAGATGTGGACTAGAGTTCCCACACCGAGGACAATGCCCCGCATTTGGCCAGACGTGCAGAAAATGCAATAGGAGAGACCACTACGCAAGCGTGTGTCGAGGAGCACAGTTCAGGGATGACCGGGGAAGAACGAGCAGAGGAAGAACGTCGACGAGGAGACACATCAGGCATGTTGAGACTGGAGCGAGGAGTTCATCCGCAGAGTCAGGGGAAGAATACGAAGAAGAGAAAACAGAGCGCCTGTACCGCATGACAGAGGTCACCATGGACTCAGAAGACGATGAGGAAGAGTGCAATGAAACAGTATGCCTGGTGGACAAGAAAAAGAAAAGAAAAACGGAGTCGGTAACAATAAAAGTGGGGCCACATGATGCCACTTTTGTCCTGGACAGTGGTGCGACGTGCACTATTATGTGCGTTTCGGAGTATGAAAAAATGAAAATAAAGCCGATTTTGAAGCCATCACGAGTAAAAGTCTTCACATGGGGGGCAAAGATACCAGTGATCAACCTGGGGAAGTTCAAGGAAGAATTAAGGTACAAGGATCAAAGGCTAATGGAACAGATACATGTGCTCAAAGGAGACATCCCCGCGCCATGCTTGTTGGGCAACGTCACGGCACAAGTGATGGGACTGATGGAAATGACGTATCACATGGCAGAAAAAAAGAACATTTTAAAGGAATATCCGAAATTGATAGAAGGATTAGGAAAACTGAAAGGTCGGCAGATAACGTCACACATTGATGAAACGGTGAGACCAGTTGCGCAACATCACAGAAGGGTGCCCATACATCTACAACCACAAGTGGAGGAAGAGCTGAAAGCCCTCCTGGACCAGGACATCATAGAACCAGCAGATGGACCGACACCGTGGGTGTCACCCATCGTGGTCGTCCCATAGAAAGACAAATCGAAAATAAGAATATGTGTGGACATGAGGATTCCGAACAAGGCAATCGAACGGGAGCGACACCCAGGCCCACACCTAGACGACATGATTAGCTGTCTCACGGGTACAAGAAGATTTTCAAAGCTGGATCTATGCAAGGGCTACCACCAACTGGAACTCGACCCGCAGTCGTGGTATATTACGACATTCTCCACCCACCTGGGGTTATTTAGATACAAGCGCCTGAGCTTCGGGATCTCGTCAGCCGCGGAAATATTCCAAGAAACAATTCGTCAAGTCATCAGGCCTGTCAAGAACAGTTTGAACTACAGTGATGATATCCTGGTATTCGGCAAATCAGATGAAGAACACGACACCGCCCTAAGAGAGGTGTGCTCACACCTAGAGGAAGCAGGTTTAACGCTGAATGAAGGAAAGTGTGAACTGGGTCGCAATGAGCTTGTGTTTTTCGGGCAAATTTTTTCCAAAAAAGGAATGCGGCCAGATCACAGCAAGGTGGAAACTTTGGAAAAGGCAAAGGAGCCCGCAGAGGTGGCAGAAGTGAGATCGTTTCTGGGGCTAGCAAGCTACTGCGCGCGCTACATCAAGGACTTTGCCACCGTCAGCGCACCGCTGAGAGAGCTGACGAAACAGGGACAAAAGTTTCAATGGACAAGCGAATGTGGAAAAGGGTTCGAGGAGATAAGAAAGGCAGCGACAGCAGTGGATCATCTGGCCTACTTCGACCCGAAATTGTGCACAGAGCTGACAGTGGATGCAAGCCCCGTGGGTTTGGGAGCAATTCTAGCACAACATCAGCCTGGGAGAGATTCCCCAAGACACATCGTCGCTTATGGAAGTAAGAGTCTGACAGAGGTTGAGAAAGGATACTCACAACCTGAAAAAGAGAGTCTGGCGGTAGTGTGGGCCTGTGAACATTACCACATGTTCGTGTACGGAAAACCGTTCACGATCGTCACGGATCATCAGGCCCTGATCACAATATATGGCAACCCTAAGGCGAAGATAACGCCAAGAATATAAAGATGGGGAATCAGGCTCATGGACTACAATTTCAAAATCATCCACAAGCCAGGCAAAGAACAAAATTCAGCAGACTACGTGTCAAGACACCCACTACCACAAACGTCCCAAGTGACCACAATGGCAGAAGAATACTTAAATTTTGCACTGAAACTCAGTACACCTGCGACAATAACGGTGAATGAACTGGAACAAGCAACGAGACAGGACGACACCATGCAAGAGGCAGTGAGGATCAACAAAGCTCAACGATGGAGACACTTGAATAGCGACATGCATGTGGACAAAGGAGTGGACAGAGAAAAACTGCTGGCATTCAAAAGAATAAACGAGGAACTATCAGAATGTGAAAACGGAATAGTAATGAGAGGCACTAGAATAGTGATGCCCCAAACGCTAAGAAGAAGGAGAGTGGAATTGGCGCACGAGTCACACCGGCGCATGGTGGCCACCAAAAAGATGCTGAAGGAAAAGGTGTGGTTCCCGGGACTTGACAGCATGGTGGAAGAAACGGTGACAAAGTGCCATGTATGTCAAGTAATGGGGCCACCCTCAAGACCGGAACCACTGAAAATGTCTCCACTACCAAAAGCGGTGTGGACGGAGCTAGCAGCGGACTTCTATGGGCCTCTAGAAACAGGAAAGTACTTCTTAGTAGTGATCGACGAATACTCAAGGTTCCCCATCGTAAAGCCAGTGTCGTCGACGTCTGCGAACGCAACACTGCCAGTATTGGATGACATTTTTGCGGCATGGGGTTCGCCACAGACATTAATAACAGACAATGGCCCACCGTTCTCAGGCGAAGAATTCAAGAGATTCATGGCATACCTAGGCATACATCACAGACGCATAACCCCCCGGTGGCCGCAAGCAAACGGGATGGCGGAGAGGTTCATGGGGACCATCAAAAAGGCGGTGCAGATAGCAAAAATAACAGAAATATCAATTGGACAAGCTTTATGCCAGGTACTTAGGGACTATCGGAACACACCCCACAGTTCCACTGGAAGATGTCCCGCCGAATTGGTACTAGGGCGAGGGAGCAGAACACGACTGCCACAGATAGAAGAAGGAAAAAAAGTGGACCAGGAAGACATTGCCATCAAAGACAAGGGGCAGAAAGAAAAGATGAAAGAATACGCGCATAAAAGACGACATGCAACAAGCCAAAGAATAGAAGAAGGTGACATGGTGTTTGTGAAGCAGCGGCAGGTGAGAAAGTCAGACAGCGCATTCGCAAAGGAACCAGTAAAAGTGGTGAAGGTGAATGGGCCCATGATCACAGCCGCAACCGGCCAACGCGAGATCACTAGAAACAGCTCCCACTTTAAACAAGTAAAAACAAAAGAAGAAACAGAGATGCCAAAGCAAGAACAGACCAGAGAAACATCACAGGAAGACCCAACACCAGATGTTGGAGAACAACGACCAAGGAGAGAATGCAAAAAGACCAAAAGACTGATCGAAGAGATTTGAATTTGAATATATATATATATATATATATATATATATATATCTCTCTCTCTCTCTCTCTCTCTCTCTCTCTCTCTCTCTCTCTCTCTCTCTCTCTCTCTCTCTCTCTCTCTCTCTCTCTCTCTCTCCTTCACATTTTCCCTCTCACTGACATGAACGATGGGACAATTGGCAATCAACGTTTGTTCGCAACAAGGGGGGAGATGTCGTGCCCACACGATGGCACTAGGACCCTGGGGACTCAGGGCTTGGGGACAGGGACACCGGACACCACATCCGGGGAGGGGATGAGGGCAGTCGGGATCAGGACCTCGGAGCAAGAGGTCAGGGCACAGAGCACGCTATACCATAATGCTGTTATGAGAATAAAGAAACTGCTTACTGTAACCCTATCGTCTCCTGCGTATTATGTGAGGGTCCACGACGCGACAGAGATGAAGCTTTTAAAGGAGTTCAAGAGGACAGCAATTGGCACGACAAAGGTTTAAATTGGTTAATCTGATAAAATCAAGAGATAAGATTAAGATACTGAATTATGGCTTGTTTCACCATCAGAGCGGGGATCGGGGAAGTGTAATCTTGATATCATCTGAGATACCGTAGGAGTGCATCATAATCACGGGCAGTCAGCACTTGAATATATTCTGTATGATTAATGTTACTTAAGAGAGTAGAGTATTGCATATTTAAAGTATTCCACATGAATAATTTGTGTATAGAACTTGATTATTAAAGGGCTAAATAACATTTATATGTTAATGGGACAGGATAAGTTAACATAAAATGTGTCCCATTGTGAGGTTACTAAATTAGAATGTGGATGTGTAAACTAATGTTTAAACATTTATACATGTAACAAGAATTATTTTCATAAACGTGCATTTTGAATGACATCTTAAAGAATTACCTTTACAATTTTTATATGTCTTAAGAAGCTGCATTGATTGTGTGTGTAGAAATGTGAACGTATTCTGTAACCCAGTGCACTGTTAAAGTTGACTAGATCGGGCCTCGAGAAACCAGTTCAGTTCATGCTCATGTTAAAACCTAACATTTCATTTGTATTTAACCTTCATTGCAGAATTTGTTTGCTTGTATTTTGTTTCCACTGTTCTTATGGGCAAAGTCTCATTAGTTATTATATAAGTTTGTCATGAGTGGCCCGCTCACCGATGGATGTCATTGGGCGGGGCGCTGCCTGATGGCGATAGAGAGGGCGGTCTGTGAATTGAGCGTGCTTCGCATTCCATCACAGATTTCCGCCAAGCCATACCGCACTCCAGTTTTTGCCACACTTACCTATTTCCTCACTGTTGTACGCTGTCAGGTCGTGGAGTTGTGTCCAGTGTGTTGTTGCTGCGGCAGTCTTCTTCCTGGGGCGTCAGCTGTTCTTGGCATTCCCTCGCTGGATGTTCATCGTTCATTTCAGCTCCTCCTGGACAGCACTCCCAAAACTTATTTTTCTTTAAAAAAACTATGATTTCTTCATTTTCTTCTTGCTATGCAGTGTGGTTTTGAGCCTCTTCTTCGTTTTTTTCTGCATCTTCTCTTATGCTGAAAAATAAGAGTTGTAATAGGTTATTTTCTGAACCCTAAGGATAGCATATTCAAATCTGACCCAGCACCTTTTTGTGTAGCATTTCTCTTATTTTATCCTGTCTTAATAAATATGTTTTTTGTTTTTTTCTACTAGTATCAGGATAGATATATTTTTGGGTCTAGTGGATAATTGTGGTTGCTTTCGTTAAGGTTATTACTGATCACGCTTTTCATAAATTGAATACCCGGTTCTTCATCCCTAATATTAATTTTTAGTACCTTTTATTCTTGTAGACACAACAGTTCTAAGGTAATTCCTTCACATCTATACCGTCAAATGAATTAGAAGAGGGGTGTTCATCTGGATATAACATCTAAATATACATCACATTATAATACAACCTCTCTCTGTATGCTTGAATATTACTTCTGTATGTTATTTTCACATGGGATGTATCTGCAATCAACCCCGTAGGAATATTGTGTCATTGTGTGACTCCATCTCCCTTTCCTTATTTTGTTTTCCCCTCTTCCCCACTTTCACCTCTTTGACTTTGATTGTGTTGGGCTGATTTGGTGGGTGAGGGAAGTTAGGAACCGGCGTCTGTTCGTCCACTTCGCCTCTGCGGAAACATTAGGTGAGCTCCAAAAACATGAAGCCCATGTGTATTTTCTGCCTGGCCGGGATGGAGGACCACCAGATTACTTTGGCTGATGTAGCACCCATGATAGGGAACTTGCAAAAAGAAACACAGGCCCTGACCCTTAGAGTGGATGCCTTACAACATGCCACCCAAACTGGGCCCTTGCCAGACACTCTGTCAGGTGCCTATAGTAATCTCTTCTCACCTCAGCCGTCCTCTTTCAGTAATAATTCACCAGTATATTATATACAACCCCCTATTCTATACCGTTCGCATCACCAGAAAGGTCCTAAGGAGATCCTGCTAAATTTGCAACCTTTATCAACTAATGGCAGTTGTATTTTATGTGCAAAGCATCTTGTTTCCACACAGAGCAATCAAAAGTAGCCATTGTTTTATCATATTTGGGAGAAACGGCTGCTATGTGGTCTATCCCCTTAGTAGATCATAATGACCCCTTGTTGTATGAATACATGGCTTTCAAAGAGGAGTTATGGTGACTGTTTGACATACATTAATTCATGCAACCAGTTGACACCGAATTGTTGAACCTAAAACAGGGATCAAAGGATCTCATGACATATACCATATAGGTTAATTGCTGAAGCAGGATGGCCTGAGGCCAAGCGCAGAGCCCTGTTCTACAAAGATTTGAGAGATGAGCTAAAAGACGTTGTAGCCCAAGTAGTAAACCCTCCTGACTCTTGTGATGCCCTTATAGATTTGAAGGTCAAACTAGATCACAGACTATATGAGCGAAAACGATAAAAAAGGATGTTCTGAGACCAAGTTCCTTACGTTTAAAGAAAAGAAGCCAGATCCAGGAAAAAAACATTGACGATCATGAACCGACGCACATAGGTAGTATCAATGGAGCCCTTGGGTGAATAGGAAAGACAGAGATGTAGAGATACAAAAACTAAGTTTATATTGTGGTAAAGCAGAACACTTTTTACGAGACTGCCCTGTTAAACCAAAAAATGCTCTGAGTCATAAAAATAGGAAGCCCGAGAACTATGGAGACAGGTTGCACGGGTAGGTCAGGTTTGATGGTCTCCCGATTGTTGATTCAGAATTAAGCCTTTTCCCCTCTGCACCATTTCTTTATGAAAGCACGAATGAATTACCTGCCTGCTATCACCCCCTAAAAGACGTATTTGATTAAAAAAAAGGCCTCTGTTCCACCGCATCATCGTCTGTATGTTATGTTATGTTATGTTATGTTAAATTAGCTCTTCTATAGCGCACGGCTACTCGGAGGAGTGTCCCGGCGCTTTGGCGAAGAGTGAAACAAGGTTAGGTGCAGCATAACAGTGATCCAGAAAAGACACAGACTACAGAGTGAAAAGCCAGGTCTTTAGCTCCTTTCTAAAGGCTAACAGATTGGTCATCAGTCTTAAGAATCGAGGGAGATCGTTCCAGCACCGGGGCGCAAGGTACCGAAAAGAGCGACCTCCGATTCGAGCGCGCCTAATGGAAGGAACCACCGCTTTGGCCTCGAAGGCAGACCTGAGAGCTCTTCTGGGGACATAGAAGGCTATCCGCTTACGGAGATAGTGAGGACCAATTCCGTGGAGCGCCTTAAAAGCCAGAGTCAAGGTTTTAAACGTGACTCTCTTGGCCATCGGAAGCCAATGGAGCTGCTCCAAAAGCTCCGAGGCCCGCGCCCTCCGGGGAAGTCCAAAGATGGCTCTGGCCGCCGAGTTCTGCACCACCTGCAGACGGGCCATCAAATATTTGGGAAGGCCCAAATAAAGCGCGTTCACGTAATCGAGGCGTGATCCTATCAAGGCCTGCACCGTTATTCTTTTGTGATGAAAGGACAGCATGTATGACTGTCACATTGATTTAGTACCTGGAGCTAAGATCCTGTGCCGGCGTATATATGCTTTAACAGAGAAAGAAAATATCTACTTGAGGGAGTACCTGGATAACTTGTTTAAATCGAAGTTTATTCGGTCTTCTAGGTCTGCTGCTTCATCCCCCCTTTTTTATACCCAAACGGGAAGGGAGCATTCGGTGTTGCACAGACTATAGAGCCCCAAACAGTGTGACAATAAAGAACAGGTACCCTCTGCCCCTTATACACTCATTCCTCTATCAGGTGAAAGATGCTACCATCTTTACAAAACTAGACTTGAGGGATGCCTACAATTTAGTAAGGGTCAGAGAAGGAGATGAATGGAAGACAGCTTTTCATACCTAATTTGGACTCTATGAGTATATGGTCATGCCCTTTGGGCTTTGTAATGCCCCTGCTGCTTTCCAATTTTCATTGATAAGGTTTTGAGGAAGGTATTGGATGTGAGCACCATTGATCTATTCCTCTACCATCAGAGAACACATAGGACATGTGGAAATTGTGTTAGAACATTTCAAAGAAAACAATCTCTATGTCAAGCTGGACAAATGTTTATTCCACGTTCCTGAAGTAAGCTTTTAGGGCTTTGTGTTATGCTCAAAAGGGGTGACAATGGATCCCCAAAAGGTTACAGCTATTACAAAGTGGCCCTCTCCTAGCACTGTGAAGAGAGTGCAGAGATTCCTGGGTTTCACCAATTTCTACTGACGTTTCATCAAGAAACCACTAAACTTCGACCGTCCGGAAACTTTGGACTTTGCTGGCCTTCGTTCAGGCCTAACTTCATCTTCCACTCAGTCTGCTCCAATGTCTGGGCCTGTGCACCATACAGGGTCCATTCAGGGCCTGTGGAGCATCAGGACAACCAAAGATATCTCCCTTGGAGTGAGGAGTCACTCGCTTGCATCCGCAGGCACCACAACACTGCTGTCAGGTCTGCTGATCCTGTGCTCCTATAGACTTGAAAGGCTACAGCAACACAGGAGGTGGGGTTCTACATCCCTCAAGGTGTGTGCTGCTGTCTCACCAAGATTGAAGTGAGAATCCCTTTGGCTGCAATACCCGAACCCATGTGCACCGGGTACATTTACAGGTTGTCGGGAAGTGCCTGGATGGAGACACCACAAAACCTGCCCCGACACTCCACACAATGCCTATGAGGGAAGTCAGGAAAGCAACTACAGGGTTAAAAATGTCCTCACACCCTCTCCCTTACAGAGTGACAAGGAATCTGCCTCCACGGGGAGTCAATCAGAGGCAGAGGTGATGCGAGAAGAAGACTCTCGAGAGAAGTTGAATGGAACCCGGAAGAAGGAGACACAGACCAGGGAGACGCCAAGAAGCCAAAGCCGAAGGAACCCGAAGGAGCCAAGCCAGAGCAGAGGGAATACCCAAAGCCGGGAGAGCCTGAAGACCCAAGCCGGAGACTGAGAGGAAGAAGGACGCTGCCACAAAGGACGACCTCGAAGCATGTAGTGAGAATTGGTGGACGCTCCCAGGAGATGTGTGTTTGCCACCGTAACTCAGGAGAGTTGACGCAATGGCGGTAAGCTCATAGAACGGGGAAAGACGGGGGGTATTCACAAACTAGGGGAGCACAACGAGCATTTCGGACTAAGAATCCAGAAAGGCACGAGAGGTGCAGTGAAATGTATGTTATATGGCACCTCACAAAACTAGGACCATGACGGGTGTTCCGAAGGCAACAAGGATATAACAGTACAGGAACCATAATTCAGGTGACTGACTGCCACTCTCTTTTCTCTCTTTCCGAGTATTCTGAGGGAGTGGCCATCCAGAGGGCGGAGCGGACGTCAAGAGGGACAGAACTACCCTCCTGTCATCTAGCTTAGCTTATCTACCACCTAATACTAGCTCTACTACTAACATTCAATAAAACGAATCCACCATTGATGAATCTATACGGCCTCCTAGCTTTCATTTCCGCCCATCACTCAGACAAGTGGTGTCAGAAGTGGGATCCCTGGAAATGGAGCTGTTATAAAGAAGATGGTGGAGACCCAGGAACTACTGGGCCAAGTAATGGAGAAGTTCCTGGCGGTGGCTGAGGAGGATCGTGAGAAGCTCCACAGGTCTCTCACAGAGCAAAGCCAAGCACAGAAAACCATGATAGGCAAGCTGGCGGAGACACTGACCCAACAACGAGGAAACACTGGTCTTCCCTCAGTCAACCTGCAGAAGTACGGCAGCGGAGAAGACCCTGACTTCTTCTTTGCCAACTTTGAGAGGATGGCCAGAGCCGCTGCATGGCCGGCTGATAAGTGGGGCCATTACGATGATGTGAAGAAAAGCATCCTCGAACAAATGGGAATAGACGAGGAGACATATAGAATTCGCCTCTTCCAAATCTTCGAGGGGCTCCAGGAAACTTCCCGGGCTCTATATTATAGAGTAAGGGACATGACGGACCGATGGCTAAAACCAATGACCGACACAAAGGAAGAAATCATGGGGAAAATAAACCTGGAACCATATCTGTTGTCTCTCCATCCACCTATTTAGCGGTGGGTTCGGCAGCATACCGACTTTACCTTGGAGAAAGCAGTAGAGATAGCAAGTGCCTACAACCGAGCACAAGAAATTCAAAAGGGAAAAGACGACTCACACTGGAAATCAGGGGGGGTGGGGGCCCTAGCACTAGACCTCCTCCTCTGAGAAGACCTGTGACAGTGACACTCCTGGGCCTCCCCCTCCCTCCTTTCAACAACTGGCTCCCCTTGGGCACCAATGCTTCCACTGCAGTGGGCACGGCCCTACAGCACAAAGGGAGTAACCCATGGACATAAGTCTCACCCGGTCCCTCATTTGCAACCCTGTCCCCTCTGGGTCACTCCTTTACCATAGACAGGTGATGGTAAACAGAGAACAGAGGGAGGTGCTGATAGACACAGGGTGTCTCCAAAGCGTCATTTGACTCCAGGTCATACCAGGAGTAGTGGAAACAAATACCGGTATGGTGACAATCCAATGTGTACACGGTGACCAGAAACCATACACCACCACAGAGGTTTACATACACCATGAGCCGTCTGCAGTCCCAGTACCCCTCAACTGGTGCTTGTAAAATACGCCTACCCCAATGTTCCTAACCTAAGTCCAGTACGTGGGAAGAAGTAAGTATTGTATAGCATAGGTTTTAGTTTTCTTTGCCACAAATCTACCAAAGGTTTTTCTAGGTTCTAATCAGCTCCATACCTTGGTTAAGAATGAAGGCAGTCTGGTATCTCTGTCTCAGGACTCGATTTCCCAACACCCCGCAAGGGGAGCCGGAAACACTGGAGCTGGATTCTCGGCAGGAGAAAGGCAGCCTCTTGATCAGTGCATCAGCTGGAGAGTCGGCTTCCTTCGGCACTTGCTGTAGCGAGCTGCGTCAGGCAAGTAGATAGTCGAACTGCTCCGAACCCCTGTGTCTTGCTAGAGCAAGTGAAGGTATATTTATACCTTGAAGGTGTTTAGGAATGCCATTGTTTGATGTAAAGTCGGGCATATGCACGTTAGGAAAGAACCCATAGGGACTAGTTTTTCTTTGTAAAGTAACTGAGTTCTTGGACAAATCAATATTCAAGCAAGGTGAAGTTCCCTAACTGCTTAAACCGATTTTCCAAGAAATCGGTGTGACGTTTGGTACGGGTGGAAGTAGCCATGCCTGTATTTGGGTAGCATGGGCTATGCCTAAATAAGGGATTGATTTCTATGCCTCTATAAGGGCAATGTAAATTGTACCTGTATAAGGGCATGAATCAGGAAAATTCACTTGGAGCTCAAAACGCCACACAACGCTCTATGCCTAAGTTCCCCTCCCAGCGCCCTGACAAGCCAGCAGGGGATCATGGGGTCCATTACGCACTATTCGATATTCATGTGGTATAGAGACATGATGGAAGTTGGGAAGAATGTTACAGATAAGCCCTGCTTTGTATGCTCTCACATTCCCCACGCTGTAGACACAGATACATTGATTTTTCCCAGGGAAGTCCCACCACCCACCGCCAAATATCTTCTCCACCTGTTTCTTTGCCGTATACATGGTCAGATCCAGCTTCAATCGGCTGAAATAAACAACACACTTGTAAACGCTACAGACTGGGATCAAAACTATGTTACATTCACAGTTGGAACTGATCCACTGGAGTTTGAAAGGGGAATGGAAGTTTACTATAGCATGGGAGTGCCTATCAACATAATACAAGTTTGGGAACACAGCTTTAAGAGATTAGGGTACTTCACCTTCCCAACACCTCCATCAAAATGCCACTAAAATGACCATAAGGAAGTCAATCATACAGTTGCCACCTGCCCTTGTCAGTGGAGAACAATACTGTGCCTAAAAGCCAATATTTATTTTAACAACAAGTAGAATGGCCCACATGACTTGGTAAGTAAGGCAGCCTCCTTAGGATGCCCCATTGTAGGAGCAGAGTACAAACATGATATTGATTGGGATCTTAGGGAGGAGTGCGCTGAGATATGGGCATAGGAAACTAGAAGATACACCTTCAATCAGGGCACAACATACAAACAGAAATCAGCATACAAGCTAAAATCACATCTTCTTTGCTTTCTAGGTAATGGTACAGTTCCTGTGGGTCAAAACACTAATTGCAGCAACACTATTTTTAATTTGGACCTCCAGTACGGCACCTCCAGCCCCATGGACATCTATTGGGCCTGCGGAGAGCACATATATCTGCAGCTGCCTCCCCAGTGGAACGGACTCTGTAGTATGGTAACAATGCATGAACTGCATCTGGTAGTACCAGCAGCGAGAATTTCCCACATTCAAGCCCACCCGATGAGAGGTGATATCACACTACTCCACCGACAACAAAGGGGCATCATGCGCTATTTCTCAGATGGCCCATTTCACGAAATTCCACAAGAATCCTACCTTTTCAACGACGCTGAACTTTTCTTCGAGGCGCTTTCCCCCTGTTCCAGACCAAAGCAAATGCCCGCTGGCTTCAAGTGACTCGATATGAACTCATGCAACTCATCAACAACATCTGAGATGGGTTCAACGCCATAAAAGAATAACTACGTCCTTTGAGACTTATGGTTCTAGAGCACAGATATGTTCAAGATCAGTTGACTGCAATGAATGGTGGAGTATGCGCCAAAATTGGGAAATCCTACTGCACGTTCATATTGGCCAACAATGCTGATAACAGAACACTTACAAAGGCCATTGATGACTTGGACAATCTGGGGAAACAGATGCGTGAGGAGGGAGGTGCTGAGGCAGACATTTTTTAGGTCTCGCCTACACAATGCACATGCGTTGCTATAGGATGAGACCTCTTGAAATTGATGAGCTTTTTCGGGCAAAAACGTGCACGGGTTGCATTGCCTTCAATGGCAACGCATGCACGTTTGGCGTTTCCCTTGTGTGAGGGCGGAGCCCCATTTGGTCGCACGCTCCCACAAGGGAAACGCTGCCTGCTCTCGGCCGCCCCCCTCGCGCGCTCCAGCGCACAATGCTTGTTTTTGTAAGCATTGGCCGAGCGTGCACACAACTCCCGCTTCTCCACCTCGCACGTGGCCAATGCTTGCTTATAATATCACTATACCCTGTATTCTATAGCTAGCAATCAAATTGCACTGGGATCTTCATGCCAATTTCTCTTTCCTGTCTCCATCTGTCAAATCATCCTTACCTCCTTCGTAGGTGTTTGTTACCATTGCGTGATATCTCTTCCCCATAAAAAAATAACACAGATCGGTTTGTTTCAGTGCAATATACTATTTTGTATTTGTTAACCAAGCGAACGGAGAGTGTTGTGTACAAATATATGCTGTTGTGCGCTACAAGAACATGGGGTGGTTTGATGCGAGAACCCTCGTGCCAAACCCTTGTGCTTTGATTGGCTGAGAATACTTGCACAAGTCACAATGGAGCGGCGTCATCACAGGGGAACGCTGTAATGTTACTAATAATATAAAGTGCAAAGGTCATCATTCATCAGGCATATGCTATGGGACACATTGCAAAACATCTCTCTGTTACAAAGCACACAGTAAGTTTGCAAACTACCTTTGCTGAGCACCAGTCAAAGTTGCAGTTCTTTTGTGTGATATAATACATATTTGCATTAATAAGAAAATTTCAATAGAATTTTTTTGACATGACATTTAATTTGTTTTGTTTTTAGGCGTAAATTAACATCTTTCGTGTCATTGCTTTCTAAAAGTAGGCACTCACTTATCCTGCAGCTTAACCCCACGTTTAGACCATGTTTCTGCTGCTGCGCTGTGGCAAGCTGCAAATCCCACATTAGAAGTTCCTCATTCAGCGGGCCTTAATGAAAGCACGGAGGTTGGTCCCCTTCCCACGGCTTTGTTGTAAAGTCAGTTTCCAAAGAAGTTATAAGGCCCCCTCAAATCCCTGGGCCCCGGTCAAAGGCAGAGTTCCGTATTACATGTTTTGCTTGATGAGGGAGTGCCGCGCCATTCAACCATTATGGGACCTATTTTTAAGCAAAGTATGGCCTCGAGAGAAAAATCCTACGCTTAAAATCATGACACCTAGCAGTGGCTCCTCCACTATGGTGGAGAAGCATCGCCCAACCTGCCAGCACCCCCAAAAACATGAAAAATAAAACGATAACAAAACTGGTTTGAAACCTATTTTATTATCGTTTTATTTTTCTTGTGCTGAATCTTGGGGGCGGGCCAGGGGCGTGACAGTACTAGAGGGGGAGTGGTGAGCATTCTCACATGCAAACTGTTTGCCCTACAATTGTGTCAATAGTGAGAATGTAGTGTTATATTTATTGAATGTTCCAAGCGAACATTTTCTTAACCTTTAAATTTATAATATTTTTTTTAATACAGCTTTTTTACATTTTTATGCAGCGTAAATAGACAATACCATTGGCAAGCTTAATGGTACTCACTTTTGGCCTGGTTGATGATTAAGAGTGGGCTCATGAATTCTGCTCCTCTAGCGGAGTTCGTAGAGTTTTGCCCACTCTGCGTGGAGTTCCAAAAAACTCCACAAAGAGGTGCAGAGTTTTCCCTGTTGCAAAGCTCGCCAATGTTAAGTTGGCAAACACCAGTGAGACCAAGCATTTGCAATGCAATAGGTCTCACATTTGTGAGAGTTGGAGCTATTGGCATTGTAAATGACAATGCCTTTTATTCATTTGTTTTGAAAACCTGCAAGTGACGCATAAACACGCACTTTGTATGTATAGTCCTTGCTTACGAAAAGCAAGGCTTGCAGTAAAGGAGACTGCAAGCCTTGCTTCTCATAAGCAAGGACTATTAGTACAAAGTGCTTGTTTAGGCACAGCTTGCAGGTTTTCAAAGCATAAATAAAAGGCATTGTCATTTACAATGCCAATAGCTCAAACTCTCGCAAATGCGAGACCTATTGCATTTCAAATGCTTGTTCTATATGGTTCAACTTGGACTGTATGCCTTCATGGCTGTCTGCTGTACTGAAAATGATAATGCCAATATTCTGTGTGTTGATGCTTGTGTGTTGCGGTGCACAGATCCTAAACCCATTGTGTAAAAAGATTCAGCTCTAAGGTAGTTGTGATTAACTACGCAGACACAGGATTATACTCTGGAATATGCAAGGGACAAGTGAATGGGGAAGAAATAGCCATGTTAAATATAGAGTAGCTTACATCCCTGACTCCAACACATCACAGGTTCCTCTTGATCGCCACTACCAGTTGCCTAGTAGTCCCCCACTTCCCTCGGGGAGAGACCTGCTGCATCCATATGAGACAATGACTGACCGATCGGGGGACACTATGCAGAATTAAGAGCTGACCTAAATAATAGCCACAAACAGCCATTTCTTAATGACACACCTTGGCCACTACCCCCACCACCAGCTAAATATGCTGTACTAATGGCGTTCAAAAATGAACAAGAGGAGGGAAATGAGAGAGGGTCTGGTTTTACCATATAACCAATGCCCTGGGCCATCCTGGTCACTCAGCCAGTATGAACCCCTATGTAGGCCCTGCTGTCTTTCTGTGGGCCTTTTGTTGAATCGACCACAGTTCTGCCATTTTTCTGAACAGCAGGCTCTAAGCCTGTCTGACTAAAAATCCCACATAGCTTCTCTCTGCGAGGCACTTCTGCTCCGGACTGGATAGCCCTCACCCTACCCGTGTGCACAAAGTTCACCTTCTCTCTCTCTACCCTGTCTACATATAGCACACCACATCCTGGGTACGAACATGAGAACAGAATAGGTCCCACCGCAACAGCATCATGTATATCAGCAGCAGCTCGTAATCGCTCACCTGCTTGAAGCCCCACTTCTTTTGCTCTCCATTGTTTGCGGGCCTGGCGTCTCCCCCTTCTCCTCTGGCATTTTGGTTTGCCACTGTTACTTGAAGACGTGGCCTCAACGTATCCCTCCTGCTTTGTTTTAGAATGTCCAATTCTTCCCCCAAGGTCAGCTTGATTCCTATTGTTTTTCTGGCACCTTCATTATCCGACTAACTTTCTGGTGCCGAGCTTGATATTGAGGAAAGTGCCACATTTTGTTTTTGTGTCCCTTTATTTTCTTCACCACGTTTGTTTGCTGTAGCCGCCCTCAAGGAATAATAGCGGCGAGGAAACATGAAGATCTGGCCATTGGCATAATCATCTCGATCTCTATTGAACTTGTAGATCTTGCATGTTTTAATCTTTTCTTCTTCCTTTGCCAATCTACCGGTCATATCTGCTCTCATCTTTGCTTTCTGGCATGAATCTCCTCCCTGCTGTTTTATGCTTGCTTCTAGGGCATCTATTTTCACTTGCAGGTCAGCCCCATCTATTTCTGCATATTTGACCAGGATTTGCACTAAGCGTCTGGATGATTCGAGGTTACACTCACCCCATTCTGCCATCATCAAGGGATTTGGCGCCTCATAACTGGGGGCTAGGATAATGTGCAGCCCCCTAGGGATTCTCCCTACATCTAAATATCTTTTCAAAGAGCGCGCCTCCCACCATTTAGATTGCTCTTGTCTTTTGTACTTTTCCAGCAATTTATATGAGTCCTTTAGACAGGCAGATTTGACTTAAATCTCCTTGCTTGTTTCTATACTTGCACCAGCCTCATTTTCTAAGGCATCTGAAAACATTTTGTCCGCGGCAAGTGTTAGACCCGGCCTCGTGGCGTGGTCCTCCCTGACCCTTAGCCACCCCCTTCCGAGCTGTACCCCACAACAGACCTCTGAGTCCCCCGGCCTAGCCAACCCTTCCCTCCATGTTACACCCACTCGTCCACGGACTGCCCCGTCCGTACCTCCACCTTCCCGGCCCATAGGCTCTGTGTGCCCACTTTCCAGCATCTAAGATGGCCGCCCGATCCAGCGCGGCCTAGGCCGAGAGGCGCCACCCCTGGCTGGAGGACAGCGCGCTGCCCTTGAGCGAGGGGGGGAGGAGCAGTTTCTCTCACACCTCCAAACTCCCCTCGAGAGATGGGTTTCGATCGCCCCTCCGGCCACCCTGAGGGCTGGCTCCACGCCTGCTGTGCATCTGGGACTCCTCCTGAACCTGACATGAATGGATCAAAGGGGCCGTGTGGCAGGAAACCCCAACAAGCGGCCCCCAGGTGCCAAGACCCCCGCATACCAGAACTCCGGAGATCAAAGAGGAGCAGTCTTATAACTGGGGATGCTCCGGGACTATCGACAGATTCGACTCTGGAACGACGAGAGCCCTGCCGACGTGGTCGCGGCTTGCTTGGCAGAGAAGGACTTCTGCTGGACCACTCTCCTGGTCCGGCTGGACCTCAAAGATCACATCGTATCCCCCGGCTCGAGGATTGAGAGCTGTGCGCCGGATACGCACCGAGATTGACATTGAACCATAAGACTGTCCCATTACCCCTACCCTGACCGAGACTCTATGGGCCCTTGCCCCATTTGTAAATACCTGCCTTTGCTGATCATAAAGATCCTTTTGAATCACGAGATAAAGAACCGTTCTCAAGAAGCTACGGTGTGGTGTCTCTTTGTCGTGTGGTGCTTGTAGAGTGTGTACGATCCTAGATTCGAGACTCTCCCCCTGAGAAGTCTCCCACCAGTGCTCGTCTTCGTACCTAGGAAGGTGGTCCCCCGGGTGGTCAGGTACACTTCCTACCCGCCCCTGAGGTCGCCGTCCAACATTGTTGGAAAGCGACGGGATACGAGCCACAATCTAGAGATCGTACAGTACACGACTAACGCACTACCGAGCAAAGACGACAGAAGAAACCATCATGAGTACCATTGAAATCGACGCAAGTACCGCATTCCGTGTGGAACAACTGGAGGAGTACTCACACAACGAACTAAAGGAATTTTGCAAAGAACTGGGAATCGCTACCACTGGCCTCAAAACAAAGGAAGACATGCAGAAAGCATTGAAAGCTTGGGTGGAGTCCGGAGTCCCCCGCACAGAAGGAGCGGCGGCGCAGCCCGACGAATGGGACTCCCCCAGACAGAAAGCAGCAGCCAGGTACGAAGCATCGTGCCAGACGGGGGCCTATCCCCGGAGACGCTCGCGGATCGAGAAAGAAGTCGCCACCACGAGCTTGAGATGGCCAAACTGAAGATCGAAGGCGAACTAAAGTTGGCAGAAAAGAAACTTGCGATCGAGCAAATGAAAGTACAAGGAGAATTGGAGGAGAAGAAACTCCAGCGGGAGCATGAAGGGAAGAGACTTCAGATGGAGCACGAGCGAAGCTTGAAGGAGCTCGAGCTCAAGGCGAGGAACGAAGAGAACCGACCCCCGGGAAACCGAGAGGCCGGACCCCCGGCAGAACCGAAGGTCCACATCCCCAAAGATGTGGTCAAAGAATACTACAAAAATGACGACATCCAGCAATGGTTCAAGGCCTACGAAGTTGCCATGACCTCCCACCGAGTCCCACAGAAAGATTGGGGTGCCGGATTGTGGGGTCGATTCCTGAGCGAAGGGAGAGACACCCTGCTTGATCTCCCGTCCTCCGTGCAGACTTCCTACAGCCACATGAAGGAGGCCCTCCTGACGAGATACGGCCTCACCCCAGAAATGTACCGCCAGCGGTTCCGGGATTGCAAAAAGATTCCTGGCACCACCTGGGTGGAATACGTAAACTTTTTTAGCAGAGCATTCGAAGGATGGGTCAAGGGCAGCAAAGTGACCACCATGGAAGAACTAACTGACCTTATGCTGTGGGAACATTTGTCCACGAATTGTTTTGTGGAGCTATGCCAGCATCTGCTCGACAGCAAGCTCGCAGATCGGAGGAAGCTGGCCGTCGAGGCGGATCTCTGGGTGAACACCCAGGTCACCCGGGGCCCCGTAGGAGAGTACCCCCGCAACAATCAAGGACCACCCCGCCAGAGAGGGGGAGGAAACCCTGGAGGACCCAGGGACGCCCAGTCCGGTCCCCAGCGTAGCCCCCCGAGAAACCCACCGCCAAGTTTCCCCACACCTCCACCAGCTGCTGCCGGTCCCCCAGGTAGACCGCACCGAGTGACCATCACATGTTGGAGATGTCAAAAGCCCGGGCACTACGCCAGCGATCCCCAGTGCCCCATGACCCCACGTATCCCGACCACAACTCCCCCGGCGAAGCAGCTAGCGAATGTAGCCCTAGGGGAGGAATTTGAGGACACCGAGGGATGGGAACCTACGGCCATGACCCTAGTATCCCTGGGAGATAGGGAGATGGTCCCCGGGAATGCCCTGCCTACCAACACCAAGAAGTACCGCCAGTCAATAACAGTGAATGGCCACCGAGTGGAGGCCCTCCGTGACACCGGAGCCAGCATCACAGGTGTCCTTAGCCATTTAGTGGGAGAAGATCAGATCCTCCCCAATGTCCTGTGCCCTGTAATTTCAGCAGATAACGTTGAGAGCTTGTGTAAGGTAGCCCTGATACCCTTCGAGTGGGAAGGAGTAGCAGGTAAATTGAAAGTAGCAGTACGGACCTCCCAGCCGGTCGACTGCCTCCTGGGGAACGACCTGGAAAGTTCTCTATGGAAGCAGGTCGAGCGACGAACCCACCTCGGGATGATGGGTCTCCCCGAGTGGGTGTGCGCCACCACCCGATCTATGGATGCCCGACTGCCCCCCGACGGGGAAGTCGAGGAGGAACCTGCCAGCCTCTCCCCTGTGGATGACGACAGGGCCGATCCAGCTGAGACCTATGACCTCTCCCACGAGGAGAAGATGTCGCTGACAACGAACCCATACACCCTGACCCCGCACGGATCACCGAGCTGGGTGATCTGCCCGAATTGGCGCAGTGGCGCCACGAGGGGGGCCCCTCCCAAGAGGAGTTCTGCCGGGAGCAAACTACATGTCCTTCCCTGGTCCGACCCCGGCAACAGGCCCAAGCCCAGGCCGCGGGCGACCAATCCGGAACACATTGGCTGTACTGGGAGAATGACCTCCTTTACAGCGAGCAGAAGTCAGCAGAGCTAGGGTCAGCCCGAGTGCTGGTGGTACCCCTACGCTTCCAAGACTTCCTCCTGGGCTTGGCCCACGATGTACCCCTAGCCGGCCACTTGGGCCAGGACAAGACATATAGCCGCCTGGTCACGCACTTCTATTGGCCCAAGATGAAAGCGAACGTAGAGGCCCACTGCAAGTCCTGTCCCACATGCCAGGCGAGTGGAAAAAGCGGAGGAAAGTGCAAGGCTCCCCTCCAACCATTACCCGTCGTAAGTACCCCCTTTGAGAGGGTTGGAATTGACATTGTGGGGCCACTGGACCCCAAGACCTCTCAAGGTCACCACTTCATCCTCGTCCTCATGGACCATGCCACTCGATACCCTGAAGCCATCCCCCTACGCACCGTCACGGCCCCCGTGGTGGGCCGGGCACTGATAGGAATCTTTTTCCGTGTATGATTTCCCCGAGAAGTTGTGAGTGACCGCGGGACGAACTTTATCTCCCGGTACATGACCTCCCTATGGCAGCAATGCGGAGTGTCCTATGGGTTCACCACTCCGTACCACCCCCAAGGAAATGGCCTAGTAGAGCGGTTTAACCGGACTCTAAAGGGGATGATCATGGGCCTAGAGGAGCCCCTCCGGCGTAAGTGGGACGTCCTGCTCCCCTGCCTCTTGTTCGCCTACCGGGAAGTCCCCCAGAAATCCTTGGGGTTCAGCCCGTTTGAATTACTGTACGGACACCCTATCCGGGGGCCCCTCAGCTTGGTCAGAGAAGGTTGGGAGACGGCACCCCGAGACCCCCCTCAGGAGGTGTTCCGGTACATTCTGACCCTCCGAAACCAGACTCGGAAGTTCCGGGAGCTGGCCGAGGCCAACCTGGAAGCGAGCCAGGAAGAAATGAAGCGCTGGTACGACCAGAATGCCACTCTGGTCGAGTTCCAGCCGGGCCAGCAGGTATGGGTCATGGCCCCAGTAAAACCTTGCGCCCTCCAAGATAAGTGGACGGGGCCCTTCAAGGTGATCGAGCGGAAAAGCCAAGTCACGTACTTGGTGGACGTCCAGTCCCCCCGGAACTCCCTGCGGGTCCTACACGTGAACCGCCTCAAGCCTCACTTCGTACGGATGGAGCTGAGTTTACTGTTGGCCACAGATGACGGGGCAGAAGAGGAAACGGAGCCTCTCCCTGACCTCCTGTGCACCAAAGAGACAGATGGCTCCGTGGACGGAGTGAACCTCTCTCCCTCCCTCACCCTCCGACAACGAGAAGACTGCCGCCAGCTCTTAGGGCAGTTCTCTGACCTGTTTTCCCTCATCCCCAAAGTCACCGACTGGTGTGTCCACGACGTGGACACCGGAGACAGCCAGCTGGTGCGACACCGAGCCTACCGAGTCCCGATCGAGTCTGGTCCTGCATCCAGGCCGAGGTCTCGAAGATGTTGTCCTTGGGGGTGGTCGAACCCTCAGACAGCCCCTGGGCCAGCCCAGTGGTGCTGGTCCCAAAAGCCGCTGGCCCGGGTGTCGCCCCTGAACTAAGGTTCTGCGTGGAACACCGGGGGCTCAATGCCATCACCCGAGCCGACGCTCACCCTATCCCCCGCGCCGATGAGCTCATTGACCGTCTCGGGTCTGCTCATTTTCTCAGCACCTTTGACCTGACCTGCGGATACTGGCAAATTGCGCTCACAGAAGGAGCCAAGGAGCGGTCCGCCTTCTCCACCCCGGAAGGGCACTATCGCTTTCGAGTGATGCCCTTCGGGATGAAAAATGCCCCGGCCACTTTTCAGAGACTGGTAAACAGAGTCCTGGCCGGGTTGGAAGAGTTCAGTGCCGCCTATCTGGACGATATCGCGGTTTTCAGTTCAGAATTGAGTGAGCACCTCCAGCACCTCCGGAGGGTGCTGAAGGCCCTGCGCCAGGCCGGCCTCACAGTGAAAGCTAGCAAATGCCAGATTGGGCAGGGATCGGTGGTCTACCTGGGACACCAGGTCGGAAGCGGGCAAGTCGCCCCTTTACAGCCTAAGATCGACGCCATCTTAGCCTGGGAACCACCAACCACCCAAACCGAGGTCCGAGCCTTCCTGGTCTCACCGGATACTACCGAAGGTTCATCAGGAGTTACGGCAGCCTCGTAGGTCCCCTCACAGAACTAACGTCCAAAAAGCAGCCCAAGAAGGTGCAGTGGACCTCAGCCTGCCAAGGGGCGTTCGACGCCCTCAAAAAAGCCATGTGTACTGCCCCCGTGCTACGAGCCCCTGACTACTCCAAGGAGTTTGTGGTACAGACGGATGCTTCGGAACACGGCATTGGGGCCGTACTACCCCAACTGAATGGGGAAGGTCTAGACCAGCCTGTAGCCTTCATTAGCCGGAGGCTACTCCCCAGAGAGCAGAGGTGGAGCACCATCGAACGAGAAGCGTTCGCAGTAGTCTGGGCCCTAAAGAAGTTACGGCCCTACTTGTTCGGAACCCATTTCCGAGTCCAGACGGATCATCGACCTTTGCGGTGGCTCATGCAGATGAGGGGCGAGAACCCCAAACTGCTGTGATGGTCTATCTCCCTCCAGGAGATGGAATTCACTGTAGAGCATCGCCCTGGTACCAACCACGCCAACGCTGATGGCCTCTCCAGGTTCTTACGCCTCAGCGAAGAGAACCCCCAAGAAGATGGGTAGTTCTCCCCGACTTTCAGCTGGGGGGGACGCATGTTAGACCCGGCCTCGTGGCGTGGTCCTCCCTGACCCTTAGCCACCCCCTTCCGAGCTGTACCCCACAACAGACCCCTGAGTCACCCGGCCTAGCCAACCCTTCCCTCCATGTTTCACCCGCTCGTCCACGGACTGCCCCGTCCGTACCTCCACCTTCCCGGCCCGTAGGCTCTGTGCGCCCACTTTCCGGCATCTAAGATGGCCGCCCGATCCAGCGTGGCCTAGGACGAGAGGCGTCACCCTGGCTGGAGGACAGCACGCTCCCCTTGAGTGAGGGAGGGAGGAGCAGTTTCTCTCACACCTCCGAACACCCCTCGAGAGATGGGTTTCGATCGCCCCTCCGGCCACCCTGAGGGCTGGCTCCACGCCTGCTGTGCGTCTGGGACTCCTCCTGAACCTGACATGAATGGATCAAAGGGGCCGCGTGGCAGGAAACCCCAACAAGCCGCCCCCAGGTGCCAAGACCCCCGCATACCAGAACTCCGGAGATCACAGAGGAGCAGTCCTATAACTGGGGATGCTCCGGGACTATCGACAGATTCGACTCTGGAACGACGAGAGCCCTGCCGACGTGGTTGCGGCTCGCTTGGCAGAGAAGGACTTCTGCTGGAACCACCTGAGCCCTGCTGAGTGACTCGCGGCTCCCCGGCCACCTTGGAACGTCTAAGCCCTGCTGAGTGACTCGCGGCTCCCTTGCAACTTTGGAACATCTGAGCCCTGCTGAGTGACTCGCGGCTCCTCTGCAACCTTGGAACTCCTGAGCCCTGCTGAGTGACTCGCGGCTCCCCTGAAGATCGTAAGACCTCCAACATCTTGCTTGAGCCCGGCGGAGTGACTCGTGGCTGCCTGACTCTTCTGGTCCGGCTGGACCTCAAAGATCACATCGTATCCCCCGGCTCGAGGATTGAGAGCTGTGCGCCGGATACGCACCGAGATTGACATTGAACCATAAGACTGTCCCGTTACCCCTACCCTGACCGAGACTCTATGGGCCCTTGCCCCATTTGTAAATGCCTGCCTTTGCTGATCATAAAGATCCTTTTGAATCATGAGATAAAGAACCGTTCTCAAGAAGCTACGGTGTGGTGTCTCTTTGTCGTGTGGTGCTTGTAGAGTGTGTACGATCCTAGATTCGAGACTCGCCCCCTGAGAAGTCTCCCGCCAGTGCTTGTCTTCGTACCTAGGAAGGTGGTCCCCCGGGTGGTCAGGTACACTTCCTGCCCGCCCCTGAGGTCGCCGTCCAACAGCAAGCTCACGGGCTCTACGCACGTCATCCGACATTGTTTCGGAAAAATTGAAAATATGCTTGTCCCACACTGAAATTGCACTGCTTTGAGTGTTATAGTATCAAATAGGACTCCTCGTCACCGCGATACTGAATACACCCACTCTTAGCCAGTTTTTCTCCAGTATGTGCACACCTCCCGATACGAAACGCCACACTATTTGCCAAATACTTGTCTTACCGCGTGGAGTGAGTTTCGAGCGATCCCTCTGTTGAATACATGCTCAGCCGAGTGGCACCCGTCAACATGAAGCAAAGCTCCCGTTCTCGTTCCTCATTCCTCCACGCCTGTTTGTCCCATATCCACACAGTGATTGGCAGTATTCGGGGGGCTCCACCCTTTTCCTTCCTGGAACTCCGCACAGTGCCCCAGGGGTCCCTGCAGTACAGCACCACGTGCCCGCAGTGAAGTCAAACTGGAACCTCGTCGGGCAAGTAGACTGCTTGCCGTAAAGCCTTCTCCCACAGGAGGGGGTCCGCAAACCGGCAGCAATCCAATGCCGGTAAATATCAGCAGCAGCTCGTAATCGCTCACCCAATGAAGCGGGGAATCACGGGCGCAGACCAACTTTTAGTGCAAGCAATATTTTATTTCCTTACATCTGTCAAGACGCGTTTCGGCCGTCCAAGCGGCCTTGATCACCTGACCATGTGTATTGACTCGCCCATATTTTAAGTGCTAGTGCATTGCTTTTACTGGTCGACATAGAAAAAATACTAATATCTGTGTAAATACAATTTCAACAGTTATTTGGCCACAGAAATGTAGTTTTGTTCAATAACAGCTTAAATGCTTACAAAACAAACAAATCATCAAATTTTGTAAAATATCACAATTATTTGCTGTTGAAACAAACATTGCTGCATAAATGCTTACAATTATATTTTCATGTGCCAGATTAATGCAATCCATAAATCCTTAATTCTAAGTGCTCACCTCAAACATAAAAAGAATTAAACCAAAAAACAATTTTTTATACATGATTCCATTAAAAACCTAATCATACAGTCACTGTATAGCTATTTTCTCCGTAGTAAACATTGCAAGGTTTCAATTTTCCATCATCAAATTGAACTGCAATGAAATCCTTAGTAAGTTACCAACCACAACTTGGTTACATGATGCTAAAGTATTTAGTGAACACACTCTAATGCAGCTACGGCTATTACTAATTCTGTCCAATAGAGACAGTCCTATAATTAAAAATTCATTCAATTCACAATTCATTGAATAAAGTGCCATGGTGCTACAGTACTACGAGTTTAAAGTGACTTATTCCTTAGTGCTAAATGTTAAAGTGACTAGTGCCTATACAGTACAAACAAGGAGGTGATTTTGAAAAGATTCTCAATGAGTGTGCAGTTCACATCTTGTGGTGTTACAACAAGGAATACTTTATGATTACAATGAGGATATACCAAAAAAGCGGCCCAACTATGTAAGACCATATAAATAAGTATCACCCAAACGTTTGCAAACTTAGAGAGTATTACAATTCACTGTTGGGGTTTTGAGAAACAGGACTCTTTTATACATTTTCCTCACCACTGGCTAGAAGATATTGGTTGACTAATACTCTATAACATTGAGTGTTTTTAGGGCCTGAGACACTAGAATGGCACTTGAGTCTCTTAGTAATAGAACCCAGAGAATTGTCGCACTGTTCCCTACCCAGTCCCATCATTTCCGCCAAATCCTGTGCACTTCCCGTCCTGTCAGGCACTCCTTCAATTCCTCCTCTTCCTCATATCGTCCTTACTCCCTACACTTGCCCCTAACCCCGTGTGTTATTTGCACCAACCGGGTGTGGTGACAGAGACCATAGTGTCTAAAACTCGCAAGAGATAAACCTTACAACAACTGACGGCTCCTTCTTTCTTTCCTCTTCTGAGCCTCCTGAGAAAGGACCATCCACCAGAGAGACTCCCCCTTTTTGACGAGGAAATGAATATCCAAGACCCATCAGGAAAAAAGAACCGGAATCGCATTTGTAAAACTCATAAAGACAATCCCTGTTTAAAACATTTTCTTGTTGAATAAAGACCCCACTGGCCCACTATTTACAGCCTCCACGTCTGTTTATCCGGCCTGCACTCCCACAAGTGGTGTCAGAAGTGGGATACGCCGGAGACATAGAGGCCGCACTAACAAGAATGACAGAAAATCAGGCTAGCCTAGGACAGGCTATGGAAAAATTCCTCACAGTAGTGGAAGAAGACCGGGAGAAATTGCAAAAGGCTATGGTAGAGCAAGGACAGTCTCATGACACCTCCATGGGGAAACTCTTAGATGCCATGGGACAACAAAGAGGCCCTAGCACCCTACCATCTGTGATTTTGCAGAAATATTTGGAGGGGGAAGACCCGGAATATTTTTTCAATAATTTCGAACGAATGGCTCGGGCTGCAGCATGGCCTATTGAGAAATGGGGCCAGTACTTGGGACCTTTACTGACTGGGGAACTACAAGACTCATACCAAGCTGCTAATATCCTAGGTACCACCCCTTACGACAAGATAAAACGCTGCATAATGGAGCGTCTAGGGATCGATGATGATACCTATAGATTGAAGTTACGACAAATTAAGGAAGGGCCCCAGGAAACCCCCTGAGCTTTATATTTTCGCATAAAAGATATGGCCGACCGTTGGTTAAAACCCACCACTGCCACTAATGAAGAGATAATGGCCAAGGTCTACTTGGAACAGTATTTGTCCTCTTCACCCCCCGATACAGAGGTGGGTGAGACAACATGCACATCTCACCCTAGAAACAGCGGTGGAGATCACCAGCGCCTATAATCGAGCTCAAGAGGCACCAAGAACTATTGCTGTCTTACCCAGTCCCCGCAACAACACCCCTATCATTGTGACGTAACTGTAAACAGACGTCCCTTGACTGCCCTAGCTGACACTGGCTGTCGACTAAGTGTGATGCGGCCTCAGGACTTGGGAGACGAACACGGCCCCGTAGATGGTGTTGTGAACATCCAATGCATCCATGGTGATACCAAAACATATCCCACTACCCTGGTTCACATACAACATGCCACGGATCCAGGGTCTGACTTAAAAGTGGGACTCATTCCGCCATTACCTGAACAAGTGATATTGGGGAACGATTAGTCTCATCTGACAAAGTTACTTCAAGAAACAAACCCTAAGGAAGAGGAATGGTGGGGTAATGCTCCCTTTGCTCATGACGAAGACCCCGAATGACCCCCCCTCTAAACCTAGAAAACCCAAAACCCAAGGACGAAGAGAGAAGGGCCAACCCTCCGAAGTATTCCCTGCTGTCCCAGTGGAAAACCCTTGGGAAAGACATTTCCAGACTGCCCAGAGGGAGGACCCGATTGTGCAAGAGGCCTGGAATCAGGCCCTAAGCCAGGAAGACCCCTCACATGTATGTCCTTATTTCTTTGAAAAAAATGGACTGTTATACAGGAAGGCAAGCCCACTAAACCACCCCAGTTGTTAGTCCCTACCCCCTTTCAGGAAAAAGTACTCTATCTGGCACATAGTCACTTGTTGGGTGGGCATTTTGGGGATGAAAAGACCAAACAGCTCATCACCAAGCAGTTCTATTGGCCCGGTATTTTTCATAGAGTAAGAACTTACTGTCGTGAGTGCCCAATCTGTCAAAAAAACAGTAGATACAGACCCCCTAGAGCCCCTCTCCATCCTCTCCCCATCATTGAGGAACCCTTTTGTAGAATCGGGATGAACATCATAGGCCCCCTGTTAGACGGACCGGGAGGGTCGGCCGAGGATAAGGGGAGAGGTCTCCGGGGAGATCCGTCTCCAGCAATCGTACAGACAAATAACTTCCCCCCACTGACGTACACCACACAAGGATAAGGTTCAACTTTACTTTATGAGCAATTCTTTAAGTACGGTGAGGTGGTACAAGGAGGTCTGGACTCCGGGGTCCCCTCTATTCTAGTCTCTTGGTTGGGTAAGGGGGTAGCGGGACAGTCTCATTACCACTCTGGGGGATGTGGTGGTAGATGAATTAGCTCACAATCCTCGAGCTCGGCGTTCTAGATGATCGGGCCGCGGCGGAGCCAGCAGGTCCCGGGATGGTTGAAGGTAGTGACGGTCCGCGGCGGAGCCAGCAGGTCCCGATGAAGATGGGTGCAGAGAGCCGCGGCAGCGCCAGCAGGCAGGTCGGTAGTTCGCAAGGCAGGGCTACGGCAGCGCCAGTAGTCCGTCAAGGATGAGTTCTTTACTGCGTCTCTCGACTCCAGGATACAACTGCCTTCCTGCTCTGGAGCTGCGCCAGTTATAGGTCTGGCGCCCTTTGATGTCCGGACCCTCGCACTGGGAGGTCGGGAGGTCCGGGATGAGGGAGTCCAGACACCCAGCAGGGGGGTGGAGCCAGCGCCCGGGGGAGCTGGGGGCGATCGGCACCTGGCGGGGGAGAGCCATCGACACCTCCTTCTCCCATTGACCTGCCAAGTAGTCCGCTCACCTCCTGGGTGGATGGTGGTGCCGGGATGTCGGGGCCTGGCCAGGCCCAGGGTTAGGGTTGATCGGAGGCCACGCGGCCTCGTGGTGCCGTGTCCAAGATGGCGCCCAGGCCGGGCGAGAGGGCCGGTAGGGAATCGGGCCCACGATGTGGAGATGTTCAGGGGCAGGGGCCCTATAGGAGACGGGAAACGGGTTGTTGTTGCGTGTAACGCCTGAGGAGCGGGGCTCGGGCCTGGTCGTGCGGGGAGGGAGCAAGCCTTACACGTGGCCTGTCCAACATGCGTCCCCCCCAGCTGAAGGCGGGGAGAGTCACCCATCCTCTTGGGGACTCTCCTCGTCGAGGCGGAAAAAGCGTGACAGGCCATCTGCGTTGGCGTGGTCTTGCCCGGGTCGATGTTCCACAGTGAAGTCCATCCCCTGCAGGGAGATGGACCAACGTAGTAGTTTCGGGTTTTCCCCCCGCATCTGCATTAGCCATTGCAGGGGTCGATGATCGGTCTGGACCCGGAAGTGGGTGCCGAAGAGATAAGGCCGGAGCTTTTTGAGGGCCCACACCACGGCGAAGGCCTCCCTCTCGATGGTGCTCCAGCGTTGTTCTCGGGCCAGGAGCCGTCTGCTGATGAAAGCCACTGGCTGGTCAAGTCCTTCGGGGTTCAGCTGGGAAAGGACTGCCCCAACGCCATGGTCGGAGGCATCTGTTTGGACGATAAATTCCCGACTGTAGTCGGGGGCCTGGAGCACCGGGGCGGAGCACATGGCGGCCTTCAGCTTCTCGAAGGCCGCTTGACAGTCTGGGGTCCAGTTGACCTTCTTGGGTGGGTTTTTGGATGTGAGTTCCGTGAGGGGCCCTACAATGCTGCCATAGTCTCTCACGAACCGCCGGTAGTAGCCTGTGAGTCCCAAGAAGGCGCGGACCTCGGTCTGGGTGATGGGGGGCTGCCACGACTGGATGGCAGCGATCTTGAGTTGCAAAGGGGCCACCAGACCGCTTCCCACCTGGTGCCCGAGATAGGTCACGGACCCCTGGCCAATTTGGCATTTGCTGGCCTTGATCGTGAGGCCAGCTCGTTGGAGGGCCTGTAGCACCTCTCGGAGGTGGTGGAGGTGGTCGGACCAGTGGCGGCTGTACACAGCGATATCGTCCAGGTAGGCGGCGCTGAATTCTTCGAGTCCTGCCAGGACCTGGTTCACTAGCCGCTGAAATGTTGCTGGGGCATTCTTCATGCCGAATGGCATGACCTTGAAGTGATAGTGGCCATCAGGAGTGGAGAATGCAGATCGTTCTTGGGCCCGGGGTGTGAGACCGATCTGCCAGTAGCCCGCTGTCAGGTCGAAGATGCTGAGGTAGCGGGCAGCTCCCATGCGGTCGATTAGTTCATCTGCTCGGGGGATGGGGTGTGCGTCTGTTCTGGTGACCGCATTCAAGCCCCGGTAGTCGACGCAGAACCGAAGCTCCGGCGTGGCGCCGGGGGCGGCCGCTTTGGGGACCAGTACCACTGGGCTGGCCCAGGGGCTGTCTGAGGGCTCGATGACCCCGAGCGTGAGCATCTTGGCCACCTCCTCTTGGATGCAGGCCCGTACCCGATCTGGTACGCGGTAGGCCCGATGGCGGACAGGGGGACTGTCTCCAGTGTCCACGTCGTGTAAGCACCAGGGGGTGACCCCTGGGGTGAGGGAGAACAGGGTGGCGAACTGCAGCAGGAGGTCTCGGCAGCCTTGGCGCTGTTCCAGGGTGAGGGCCTCCGAGAGTCGGACCCCGTCCACGGAGCCGTCCTTCTCCCGAGACCGTAGGAGGTCAGGGAGGGGTTCGGAGTCCTCCTCGGTTCCATTGTCGGTTGCCATCAAGAGGCTGAGCTCTGAGCGTACAAAGTGGGGTTTAAGTCTATTAGCGTGGAGGACCCGGAGAGGGTTTCGTGAAGATTCCATATCGATGAGATAGGTGACAGGGCTCTTGCGCTCGATTACTTTGAAGGGCCCCGTCCATTTGTCTTGCAGGGCGCATGGTTCGGTGGGAGACATTACCCACACTTGTTGGCCGGGTTCAAATTCGATGGAGGATGCATTCTGATCGTACCACCTTTTCATGTCCTCCTGACTGGCCTCCAGGTTTGCTTTTGCCATCTCTCTGAAACGTCTGGTCTGGTTGCGGAGGGTTAGGAGGTACTTGAAAACATCTGGAGGGTTCTTTAGAGGGGGCATTTCCCAGCCCTCTTTGACTAGGCTGAGCGGCCCCCGCACCGGGTGCCCATACAAGAGTTCGAACGGGCTGAAGCCGAGGGACTTCTGGGGGACTTCTCGGTAGGCAAAGAGAAGGCACGGTAGTAGCACATCCCACTGGCGACGGAGGGGCTCTTCCAACCCCCCAATCATCCCTTTGAGCGTGCGGTTGAACCGCTCAACCAGTCCGTTTCCTTGAGGGTGATAGGGGGTCGTGAATCGGTAGGTGACCCCACACTGTTGCCAGAGGGACTTCATGTATTTTGAAATAAAGTTTGTGCCCCGGTCGCTGACGACTTCTCGGGGGAAGCCCACCCGGGAGAAGATCCCCATCAAGGCCCGGCCGACTACCGGGGCTGTCACAGTTCGCAGGGGAACAGCCTCGGGGTAGCGGGTGGCGTGGTCCACCAGTACTAGGATGAACCAATGTCCTTGTGCTGTACGGGGGTCCAGGGGTCCCACAATGTCTATCCCCACCCTCTCGAACGGGGTGGTGACCACTGGAAAAGGTTGCAGAGGTGCTTTAAGCTTGCGGCCACTCTTCCCGCTGGCCTGGCACGTGGGGCAAGATCGGCAGTGTTGGAGTACGTCGTTCCTCATCTTGGGCCAGAAAAAGTGGGTCACCAGGCGACTGTAGGTTTTATCCTGACCCAGGTGGCCAGCCAGGGGGACATCGTGGGCCAGGTTTAGCAAGAAGTCTCTAAAGCGGAGGGGCACCACTAGTACTCGACTGGCCCCTAACTCTGCGATTCTCTGTTCGCTGTACAACAGGTCATTGTCCCAATAGACCCAATGGGTTCCGGAGGTATCCCCTGCACTCTGGGCGAGGGCTTGTTGGCGGAGTCCCTCGAGGGAGGGACAGGTCTTCTGCTCGTGGCGAAACTGTTCTTGGGTGGGCCCCCCCTCCTGACGCCACTGATCCAGGCCGGGAAGGTCCTGAGGCTGAACGAGCCCCTCGGGAGTTTGTTCTGGGGTGACGGTACGGTCGGTGTCTGGAGCGACCGGGGGAGGAGGTGCCGGCCATTCAGGTTCTTCGGGTCGGGGGATGGCACGGGCAGTCATGGACCGGGTGGTTACGCACGCCCAATCCGGGATGCCCAACATCCCTAGGTGCTCTCTCCTCTCTACGGCAGCCCACGGGGAACTCTCAAGATCATTTCCCAGGAGACAGTCTACGGGGGCATCATCTCGGACCGTCACTTCCAACATGCCGGAGACTCCTCCCCACTCGAAGGGGACGCAAGCCATCCGACATAGACTCTCCGAATTGTCGGCTGAACGGACAGGGCAGAGGACGTTCGGCAGAATCTGTTCTGGGGTCACCAGGTGACATCGGACGGCCGTTACACTGGCCCCGGTGTCACGTAGGGCTTCGGCCCGGCGTCCATTAATGTTCACCCATTGGCTGTACTTCCGGGTGTTGGCGGGTAGGGGGACCCGCGGGACCATGTCTCTTCCCCCTAGGCACGCTAGAACCATGGCGGCTGGTTCCCATTCCTGGCGTTCTTGCTCACATTCCTCATGTTCTTCGTAGATTTGTTCTTCCCCCAGGGCGGCGGCAGCCATCTGGCGGGGTCTCGGAGTCTGGCTCTGTGGACAATTCGGGTCGTTGGCGTAGTGGCCGACTCGCTGGCATCGGTGACACGTGACATTGGTTCTGTATCCCGGCCGCGCCGGGGTGTTGCCCCGGTTGGCCGGGGGTGGGGTGCTGGTAGCGGGAGCGGCCGGGGCGTTGTCTCTCCCTCGTCCCTGGCCCCCTCCTCCTCCTCGGGGACGGTGCTGACCGTGGTTGTTCCGGTTCTGTTCATGGGGCCCAGTTCGGCCCACTCGGGAAATTTCCCACCGGTCAGCCTCGGCGGCAAGCTGTCGTGGATCAGTTAATTTACTGTCGAGGAGGTGCTGCCTGAGCTCGACGAAGCAGTTGTTCGATAGGTGCTCCCATACCATGAGATTGAAGAGTTGCTCGTAAGTCGTTACGTTGCTTCCCTTGATCCACCCCTCGAAGGCCCGGCTGAAATAGTTCACGTATTCCACCCAAGTGGTGCCCGGGATCCGAGTGCAGTTTCGGAACCTCTGGCGGTACATTTCGGGTGTGAGCCCATAGCGGGTGAGGAGGGTAGCTTTCATGTGGTCATAGGAGGTCATCAGATGGTCTGGGAGCTGTAGCAGGGCATCGCGGCCCTCATTGACGAACCTCCCCCATAGACCGGCCCCCCAGTCGCTTCGATCGATCCGGTGGGAGGTCATAGCGATCTCGTAGGCCTTGAACCATTGCTGTATGTCGTCCTCTCGGAAATATTCTCGAACGACATCCTTGGGGATGTGTACCTTCCTTTCTGTCACCCCCGGGGGGCGCGGTTGCTCGGGCACTCCTAATTCTTTGTTCTGCTTGCGTAAGTCTATCTCAGCTAGTTTGCGTTCGTGTTCGTACGCCAGTCTTTTCTCTTCAAGCTCTCTTTGTCTCTGTTTCTCTTCCCGTTCTTCTCGGAGCCGCAGATGTTCCAGATTTAGTTTTTGTTCGGCTAATTTGAGTTCGCCATCCATTTTGAGCCGGGCCATCTCTAGCTCATGTAGTCGGTTTCTTTCTCGTTCTTGGATCTCATCTTGCGAGAGACCCGTTCTTCGCTCCTCGGGAGCCGTGGTGTCTTTCTCTGCTGTTGCGAGATTTTGGTCCGGGGGTCTGACGGCCCCGGTTTCTGCCCATGACTCAATGGCGTGCTTGAAATCGTCTTTAGTATTCAGACCGGTGGTAGCGATACCTAGTTCAATGCAGAATTGTTTCAGCTCACGATGGCTGTATTCTTCCAATTTCTCCATCTGGAATTTTTCGGTGGATCCGCTTTCTTTGGTTGACATTGTGGTTTTGTCGTGGGGTGAGCTACTCTCTGTACGATTACGCGTTGATTCGGATCCCGTCGCTGGCCACCAATGTTAGACGGACCGGGAGGGTCGGCCGAGGATAAGGGGAGAGGTCTCCGGGGAGATCCGTCTCCAGCAATCGTACAGACAAATAACTTCCCCCCCACTGACGTACACCACACAAGGATAAGGTTCAACTTTACTTTATGAGCAATTCTTTAAGTACGGTGAGGTGGTACAAGGAGGTCTGGACTCCGGGGTCCCCTCTATTCTAGTCTCTTGGTTGGGTAAGGGGGTAGCGGGACAGTCTCGTTACCACTCTGGGGGATGTGGTGGTAGATGAATTAGCTCACAATCCTCGAGCTCGGCGTTCTAGATGATCGGGCCGCGGCGGAGCCAGCAGGTCCCGGGATGGTTGAAGGTAGTGACGGTCCGCGGCGGAGCCAGCAGGTCCCGATGAAGATGGGTGCAGAGAGCCGCGGCAGCGCCAGCAGGCAGGTCGGTAGTTCGCAAGGCAGGGCTACGGCAGCGCCAGTAGTCCGTCAAGGATGAGTTCTTTACTGCGTCTCTCGACTCCAGGATACAACTGCCTTCCTGCTCTGGAGCTGCGCCAGTTATAGGTCTGGCGCCCTTTGATGTCCGGACCCTCTCACTGGGAGGTCGGGAGGTCCGGGATGAGGGAGTCCAGACACCCAGCAGGGGGGTGGAGCCAGCGCCCGGGGGAGCTGGGGGCGATCGGCACCTGGCGGGGAGAGCCATCGACACCTCCTTCTCCCATTGACCTGCCAAGTAGTCCGCTCACCTCCTGGGTGGATGGTGGTGCCGGGATGTCGGGGCCTGGCCAGGCCCAGGGTTAGGGTTGATCGGAGGCCACGCGGCCTCGTGGTGCCGTGTCCAAGATGGCGCCCAGGCCGGGCGAGAGGGCCGGTAGGGAATCGGGCCCACGATGTGGAGATGTTCAGGGGCAGGGGCCCTATAGGAGACGGGAAACGGGTTGTTGTTGCGTGTAACGCCTGAGGAGCGGGGCTCGGGCCTGGTCGTGCGGGGAGGGAGCAAGCCTTACACGTGGCCTGTCCAACACCCCCTTTTGCCCTCTCGAAGTGGGTGCCGCTATGTATTGGTCCTCGTAGATTACGCGACCCATTTTCTGGAGGCCATAGCTCTACGCCATCCCGATGCCTCAAGCATAGCTAAGGCTATGATAGCTGTATTTTCCAGGGTGGGGTTTCCGAAAGAGATCCTGATGGATCAAGGGACCCCATTCGACTCACAATTGATGAAGCAAGTGTGCTCTCAGCTGGTAATCAAGCAAATACGAATGGCAGCATATCACCCCCAGACCGATGGTCTTGTTGAGCGCTACAATGCGACTCTAAAGACCACTTAAAAAAAACTTCTGGCTCTAGAGTCCTAACGGTGGGAGGATATGTTACCTCTCGCATTGTATGCCATACGCTGCCAAACACAAAAGAGGACGGGGTTTTCCCCGTTTTAATTACTTTATGGTCATCTGCCTCGCTCCTTGTTGGACATGTACGTGAAACCTGGGAAACAGAACCCCATAGCACCACCCCCTTGATAGAGTATGTCAGTAATTTAAGAACTCATCTAGGCCAGATCAGAACCATAGTCCGAAATAACATGGAAAAAGCACAGGAGTCCCAGAAGAGACAATAGGATAAAAACACTAAAGAGAGGTCATTTTTGGTAGGAGACGCGTGCTATTGATGATGACCTCATCAGATCATAAGCCATTAGGTCAGTGGCAGGGTCCTTATACAGTGTTAGAAAAAGTTACACCTGTCATTTACTGATTGGAGCTGTACAAAAATAGAGGTACCTCCCAAATCTATCATATTCATCTTTTGAAAAAATGGGAGGGACCCCTTCCCACCTTGATGGGACATGTGGAGGGAGACCATCCCTTATATTATCAATGTTTAGACCCCGACTTGCCTACCCACTTGATAAACAATCTGGTGGATAACCTACTACCTTTACAAAATGGGTTTTCCTTAACTCCAGGGAAAACTACGTTAGTAGAACACTCCATTAAAACCCTCCCAGGGAAAAGAGTACGTCTCCATCCCTATCACATACCTGAGGCCCGGCGACAAACCATCCGAGAGGAAGTCCAACAAATGCTGAAAATGGGGATTATAGAACCCTCAGTAAGTGAATGGAATTCACCCATTGTCCTCGTGCCAAGGCCAGATGGCTCATGCGATTCTGTATTGACTTTAGGGAGGTCAACAAAGTATCGAGTTCGACACCTACCCACTACCTCGGGTAGACGAGATTATAGAGCGAATCGGGAAGACCAAGTATATCAGTACCCTAAACTTATGTAAGGGGTATTGGCAGATTCCCCTGAGGGTACAAGACGGAGAGAAAACCGCATTCTCCACTCCAGATGGGTTATTCCACTTTGTCATGCTTCCTTTCGGTTTACATGGGGCCCCGGCTACATTTCAGAGAGCAATGAACCTTATACTACGGCCCAACGAGAAATACGCAGGAGCCTATATAGATGACATCGTCATCTATAGCGACTCCTGGGAGCAACATTTAATCCATCTGTATGAAGTGATACAGGCTTTGTGGAATCAGGGCTTTAAAATCAATCCAGCCAAAGTCATATGGCCGCCCAAAACGTGAAGTATCTGGGTTACATGTTAGGGGGGGGAATGATAAGGCCACAAAGCACCAAACTCTCCGCCATGGCCCAAGTACCCTTTCCCCGTACTGCAAAAGCCCTCCAAGCTTTCCTTGGGCTACTCGGTTACTATAGGAGGTTTATACCCCAATTTTCACAGACCTCTTACAAAAGAATGTAAAAACCGAAGGCCGATTAAGAGAACCTAGCCTTGATCTCATCCATTCATTTGAGACCTTAAAAAAGACCCTGACCTCTGATACAGTGTTAGCCAGCCCAGACTATACCCAGCCCTTCATACTTCAGATGGATGCCTCTGACCAGGGACTAGGGGCAGTACTGTTCCAGAGAAATCAACAAGGAGAGGATAGACCAATACTGTACATAAGTCAGAAACTATTTCCCAGGGAACGTAACTATGCAGTGATAGAAAAGGAAGCCATGGCCATAAAAAGTGCCTTTGACACCTTAAAATACTACGTAGAGGGAAGAGAATTCACGGTATACATCGACCATGCCCAGTTAGAGGCTTGCACACAACAAAGGAAACAACGAAAGGGTGTTGCGCTGGCAACCATATAGATGCCACACGAGAAATCGGAAGGGTGCAGACCATGCAAATGCAGACTTCTTTTCTAGATATCCCTGTGACATTGCCCCTACTAGAAGGACAGCATGGGTGAGGGGATGACGAATGTGACAGGCCCGATGGTGGAACCACAACACTCACAAAGCATACCTGTACAAGTAAATTCCACCCGATTCGAGCGCGGGGAAAAACCAAACTGAAATGTAATTCCTCCCCCATGTCCTCTCCCTGTACAGCAGTCCACGAGACAGGACGAGGGTGTGGTTAACCCCAGAAGGAGGTGAAAAGGTCCAGGGACACGACCAGTTGGCGCGATACAGCCCGGAAGAAAGAAGCAAGCGGACCGAGACGAGGGGAAAGGAGAAGACGTCGGGAGAAAGGCTAACGGAGAAGAAGCAGACGCGGAAGAGCAGGAAGAAGTCGAGACGTGGTGCGAAGAGTGGTGGTCCCCGCAGGAGGTGGCGGAGAAGCGGCCGCAACTCAGGAGAGTTGCGGCAGAGCCGGTGAGTTTCTAGAACCAGGGGAAAGAGGGACCGGGGCGGCGGGAGGTGTTCATTTGTACAGGAGGGCGGCGGGAGGTGTTCATTTGTACAGGAGGGCGGCAGGAGGTGTTCATTTGTACAGGAGGGCGGCGGGTGGTTTAAAAGAGCGAGGGGACCGCAATAAAAGGGCCGAGTGAGCCTGGTTGCTTTCTTTAACTTTCCGGATAACATTGTGCTGGGGGAGCGTATTTGGGGGAGCACATTTGGGCTCTAAAAAGGAGTTTGCATAGAAAATTGACTTTCCCTAGCACTGCTCCTTTTGATAATAGAACCCAGAGAATTGTCGCACTGCTCCCTACCCAGTCCCATCACTTCCGTCAACTGCTGTGCACTTCCCATCCTGCCAATCACTCCTTCAATTCCCCCTCTTCCTCATATCACCCTCACTCCCCACACTTGCCCCTAACCCCATGTGTTATTTGCACCAACCGGGTGTGGTGTTCGAGACCATAGTGTCTAAAACTCGCAAGGGATAAACCTTACAATCACTGACGGCTCCTTCTTTCTTTCCTCTTCTGAGCCTCCTGGGAAAGGACCATCCACCAGAGAGACGCCCCCTTTTTGGTGAGGAAATGAATATCCAAGACCTATCAGGAAAGAAGAACCAGAATCGCCATTGCAAAACTCATAAAGACAATCCCTGTTTAAAACATTTTCTTGATGAAAAAAGACCGCCCCACTGGCCCACTATTTACAGCCTCCACGTCTGTTTATCCTGCCTGCACTCCCACAGTTGGATATAAATTTGTATCCTTTGCTTCAAAAGGGAAATTTCTTGACAATATCTTGGGTCATACACTTTGTGCATGATATAACAGACTTACCACAATTTCCTTTTTCACCTATCACTGGGTGAGATTGTAGAAACATCTTGTACACCTCCGATACTTCTGTATGCAGATGATGCAGTTTTAATTTCGCGAACTGAAAAAGGCCTGCAATCCTTGTTAAACGCTTTTAACCTGTTTATGACAGATAGAGATCTCTTGGTGAACAACTCAAAATCATTTGTTATGCAAGTAGGCCAGCCATTAAAAAGATCTTTTATTTTCAGAATTGGTGAAGCTGTAATCCCATCAACAAAGACGTTTTCTTATCTTGGGGTTCTTTTTGACACTAAACTCAATTGGACCCCTCATCTTGCAAAAAAAAGGGGAGATCTTGTGCGGGTTAATGCCTCCATTTTTAACTTTGCTACAAAATTGGGGCAACAACCTATTTGTGCCATGCTGAAATTGTAGAATGCTAAGTCAGTGGCAACTGTCATGTATGGGAGTGAAATCTGGGGGTATCTTGGTGGTGAGCAGCTGCAGATCGCTGAAAATTGTTTCCTGAAGCGTCTTTTGTGTGTCCCGGTAGGCACTGCCAATTTCTCTGTACATGAAGAGTTAGGGATTCAATATTTAAGTGACCTGTTCTCCCTACGGCCTTTGATCTGCTGGCTAAGAATGTGGTTGAATCAGGATATTCCACTAACTCATCTGATTGCGAGGGATTTTCTCCGTCAAGATAATGTAATGTGCACCCCCTGGTTGAAATATCTGAAGTCTAATTTTGCTAGGTTGGGTCGCCCGGACCTGTTTGAACATCCAAATAAAATCACAAGAGGGGATCTGGAGCTCATCAAACGGGCCTTCCTCCTGGATAGGAGGATGCAGAGAGAGGAAGTGGAGCTCCAGAAACAAAGTGTGAGGAAATGTGCCATGCTAAAAACTTGTGAAACTATAGAACCATATCTGGCTGAATCATTGACCTCCCATGAAAAATATCTCCTAACAAGGTTCAGGCTAAATATATTTCATCATCTGCTGATCAGACCAAAATCAGACATTTTTAATAAATGGGCAGCTCCCTGTGGCTGCGACGGAAAGTCTCCACAGGATATGCTGCATTTTATATTTTTATGTAAGTTTTATGAATTCCCACGCAAGCGTTATCTAGTATCACTTTTAAAAAAACTGAATTTTTTACAAATCAGACCGGCGTTAATGTACTTACAACTTTTGTATAGCGACTGTATCCTCCAAATTAAGGAATTTTCAAAATTGACTGTCAAAATGAGAAATTGTTTGGACCAGTAATGACTCACTGTGAACTTTGTATTACTTAGAACCCCGTTTTTGTCTTGATCCTACTCTATGGAAGAAAGTAGACTTTATTTCACTATTGGCACTTTATATGACATGTACATTTACTTGTGACATGATTTTATACTGTATGTGTACTTTTTAAGGTTTGCAGTATAACCGAAATAAAGTTTTATTGAATTGAATTGTACACCTAGTAGTGTATCAGTTGATACATCACCCATCCCATTTGTATCTGTGCAGCCTTGATAAAGTGGAAGGACGATTTCCCATGTAAGCGGCAAAACATGTGTTGGCTGTTTGAAGATCAAAGGAATAAAAGAAAAGAACAAGAATTTACTTTCCTGTGTGGAATTTTGTGCTAATACTCCGCACTTTGATAACCATTGTGACATTACTATCATGTGCTGAGGATTTTCTTTTGTATGCTTGGTTGGCTTAGGCCACCGATTTTGGGGAGATCGGTGGTTCTCCTCGCCGTACAGCACTGAGATAAAGAATCCTCAAGTACTCATCAGAGGAACTTAGAGGGCTCCACGGGGCCTCGCTCCCTCTAAGTCCTGCCACTAAAACGTGTCTGAGCAGGAATAACATCCGTCAGACACGCAAAACCTTCACAGAAATAACAGACTGTACTGAGCAGAAAGCTGATGTTACTATACCTAAGCAGGCAGCAGTATGCGTATATTACTTAAATACACGCTCTTTAGTCAAACATCAGCTAGAGGTATTCATGCTATTGGCAGCTGATAAACCTGATATTCTGTTCATAACAGAAACTTGGCTGACTCCTGACTCTACACCCGGCATTTTGGCCGCACTACCTAATGATTACTATATTCTCCATGTGGATCGCCCATCTGGTAAATCAGGTGGGAAGTTGCAGCAATTATTCATCGCAACCATAAATTCACAGCAGTCTCTTCTCTGAGTCTTGCGGCAGTGGACAATCTGGTTATTAAGCTGGAATCAAACTCGGCCCCGCTGTTATGCGTTGTAATATACAGGCCCCCTCAGCACATGCTTCTGTTACCCCTCCCACAGAGTGAGCAAATGGCGAACATGGCAACAAACTATACCAACATTATTTTAATTGGCGACCTAAACTACTGGTTTAATGACGCACTTGGTGGTCCCCACTCCAAGGAACTTACAGATTCACTAAGGAACCTCAATCTCACCCAGCACTTGTCCTCAGTCACACATAGTAAAGGTCATATACTTGACCAAGTCTGGACCACAAATCTCACAGTGTCTGTCCCCACGATCTCGCCATGCCTATGGTCTGACCACCACCTTATAACATTTTCAGTAACAGTACCTCTTAGTAATATGTCTCCCTCGGACGAGGGGGGCATGATAAGGAGTTAGGGTACCCTTAATAAAAAAGCTATTTATGAACACATTTGCCAGCTCAACCCCAATGCTCAACCCAGATATCGATCTCCATGAAGCAAACATCTCATCTTGGCTCTTAGCAGCCAGCTATAGGTTCGCTCCATCTAAGAAACTCAGACTAAACCGTTGTGCGGATGCACACAAATGGTTCTCTAGAGAACTCAGAGAACAGAAGTTAGCACTCCACCAAAAAGAAAGAAAATGGAGACTAAATTATGCTCCAAAGACAAGCTCCTCTATGCAGAGGCGCAGAAAGATTATAAAAAAGCTATCAATGCAGCAAAGGCAGCTCACTTCTCCACTAGAATATGATAAATCGAAGGAAATCTTCTCAATTGTGAACGAGATATCAAACGCTGACAGAGTGTCACCAAAACCTACTCCCACTCAGGAGCTCTGCGACAACCTGAACAATTTTTCTTTTGAGAAAATCGCCTCAATTTAAGCAAGTATTCCATGTTCTAACCCCAATAAGTTATTTCCTGCCACAACTACTGATGCTCAATCACTGGAATACTTCCCAGCTATCAGCACCCAGGCTTCTCTGGCCTTACTGTCCAAAGTAAAATCTGGCTCTCCACTAGACTGTTGCCCACTGCACATTCTGAAAGAAATCTTCTCTACTCTTCCACAGCCTGCTGTATCTCTTTTGAACGTGTCCCTGTCACAGGGCTGTGTCCCTAAAGCATTTAAAGACGCCATTGTGGTCCCTCGTCTAAATAAAACTGGAGCTGACCCATCAAACTCTTCTAACTACCACCCTATATCCCTGCTCCCCTATTTAGCCAAAATTTTGGAAGCCCACGTGGCTAAATGCTTATCTAATTTTGTGGAACAATCTGGCTACTTGGACCCCCACCAGGCAGGATTTTGTCCTGCCCACTCCACAGAGTCAGTGATATTAGCAGTGCGGGATAATCTACGTGGTAAAGCTGACACAGGTATCCCACAGGTCTTGGTGCTCCTGGATGTATCCGCCACATTTTATTTTATTTATTTATTTAGAAGTTTTCTATAGCGCTAACAAGACCCGAAGGTATCAGAGCGCTTCACAGTAGTGGGCATGAAAAAGAGAACAACATGAAACAAACCCAATAAAAGCAATCGGCGACAGACAATTTGGAAAGAAGAAAAGTTCAGACAGCAGGGCTTCTCAGTACTGGATTCAACAATAACGCATGGATTCTGAGACGTTTGCAGCTCCAAGTTATCCATAACCAAGGGAGCGGATCAGGCACAAGGATTTAAGTTGGCTCTTGAATTCTGCATAGGACGGTAGAGTTCTGATGTGCGGGGGGATGGCGTTCCATATTTTGGGGGCATTTCCTGAGAAAGAGCAATCCGCAGTTCTCTTCCTTCTGGTTTTTGGTAGGATGAGCAGCAGGGAATTAGAGCTTCTCAAGTTTCTGGCTTGGCCTGCTTTTTTGAGCTTGTTAGCCAGGTATTCCGGTTTGCCGGTGTGGAGGGCCTTGTGGGTAAGGCAGGCCGTTCTGAAGGTACTTCGCATTTCCACAGGGAGCCATTCGAGTTCTTTGAGAGCCGGGGAGATGTGATCATATTTTTTGCAGCCTGTGATCATTCTTGCTGCCGCGTGAAGTGTTGTTTTTAGTGGAGCCAGGTGGGATTTGGGGATGCCTGTTAGGATTGAGTTCCCATAGTCTAGTCTTGATAGAACTAGAGATTGCGTGGCTAGTTTGAGGTCCTTGTTGGGAATGTAAGGTTTAATTTTGTTCAAAAGTCTGAGGTTGAAGAAAGCGCTTTTCGCCGAGTTCTTAATGTGATTTGACAGGGTTAGTTTAGGGTCTAAGGTGAAGCCCAGGGATTTAACGGAGTCGGCTAGCGTGAGGTTACCCTTGAGCGCATCGATCGACTTTAGCCACTCGGTGATTTGAGGGTTATCTTCTTTGTTTGAGATGAGGAGTGTTTCTGTCTTATCGGGGTTGAGTTTCAGGTGATTCTTTGTCAGCCATTCTTGAACTTCATTTAGGACATCGTTGAGTCTCTGGATGTCTTTAAGAGAGGAGATTTCCAGGTAAATCTGCGTGTCGTCCGCGTAGAGGTGGAAGTTGATGTTGGCGTTCCTGAGTAACTTAGCGAGTGGTTCCATGTAGATGTTAAAGAGCTGGGGGGAGAGCACCGATCCTTGAGGGACACCCTTGTTGACTTGCTGGGTATCGGAGGTGAAGTTCTTGATTTTTATTAGTTGCGAACGGTTGTGTAAAAAGGAGGAAAACCACTTGAGAACTACCTCGCCAAGGCCGGCTCTTTCTTGAAGAGTCATGATGAGGAGCTTGTGGTCCACCGTGTCGAACGCTGCTGAGAGATCAAGGAGTATGAGGAGGCAGCACTTGTCAGCGTCAAGAGATCCATGGATGTCGTCTATGATGTTCAACATCGCAGTTTCAGTGCTGTGGCCTTGTCTGAAGCCAGATTGGAGGGGGTCCAGGAGATTGATGTTGTCCAGGTGTTGCGTCAGTTGCAGGAGTACACAGCGTTCAAGTGTTTTCGAGAGTAAAGGGAGGTTAGATATTGGTCTGAAATTGTTCAAGTCAGTTGAGTCGATACCGGGTTTTTTCAGGAGAGGAGTGACTTGTCCCATTTTTAGACAATCGGGGACCACACCGCTTTGTAAGGAGCTGTTTATGATTCTTCCCCAGATGGGCGCTAAGGTAAGCTTCATTTGTTTGATAAAAGATGGGGGGATGGGGTCTGAGATGTGTGCTGAAGGTTTGGCGGTCGAGATCAGCGCGATTATCTCAGTTTCCTGGACGGGGCGAAAGCTTAGCCAGGGGGAGGGAAAGGAGTCGGATGGGAGTGCCACTGGGGAGGTCGAGTAGCTCTTCTGGAGGTGTGGGTTGTTGATGTCTAGAGATAGTTCGATTTTTTGGACTTTATCGATGAAGAAGTTGGCAAAGTTGTCACAGAGTTCTTTGGAAGCCTGTAGGGTTGAGGGCAGGGGCTTTGTTGTTTGTTGTTTGATTATGTTGTAGAGTTCTTTGGGTCTGTTTTTGGATTTGACCAATGCCTCGCGGAAGAAGCTGGATTTCTTGTTTTTGATATGGTTGTTGTACTTCCTACGGGCTGATTTTAGTTGAAGGCGGAGAATGGCGGTTGGGTTGTTTCTCCACTTTCTTTCTTTGGTTCTTAGGTTTCTTCTTTCTGCGTTGAGGTCCGCAGTGAACCAGGTTCTGGATGGAGTGGTTCGGTTTCTTTTGAGCTTTAGAGGAGCTAGATTGTCAAGTATGGCGACTACCCCCGAGTTATAGTGGTCGACGAGGTCGTTGGTCGAGAGGTGCATAGTGTTATTTGAAAGAAGAGCGCTTAGTTGACCTTCCAAGATGTCTTGGGGTACTTGGGAGAGGTTTCTCGACCATTTAGGCGGGACTTGCGGAGGTTTAAGCGAGATGATGGGGTGATTGATGTGGAATAAGATCATGTGGTGATCTGACCAGTCAACTGGTAGTATGTGGTTGACCGTGATAGAATTCTTTTGGGCAATGATGGCGTCCAGTGTGGCTCCTTTGTAATGAGTCTCCTCAGTACAATGTTGGGTGAGGTTGTTCTCGTCAAGGAGGCTAGATAGCGATTTGATTAGAGGGTTGTGGGTCTCATTCCACCGGATGTTCAGGTCGCCAAGAATTAAGTTTTTGGAGTCGCCCAGTGAGTCTTGTGCAATCAGGTTTGATAGTTGGTCTCCGAACTCTTTATTTCTGCCCGGGGGGTGATAGAGTAGGTGGCACAGTAGAGAGTCATTGTCTTTTGTCTTGATGACAGTGGATAGGCATTCAAAGGAGTCATACTCGAAGGAGGCGGTTTCTGTGATGCTCCAGCTGTCCTTGGGGATGATAGCGACCCCACCTCCTCGTTGTTCAATCCTATCTTTGGAGATGAGGGAGAAGCCAGGTGGAACCAGCATGTCTAGGCAGGGAGGGGATGTCTTATTAAGCCAAGTCTCCGTGAGGAACGCAACGTCAATGTCATGTGTGAGGATGGCTTCGGCTAGGTCCGTTGCGTGTAGAGAAGCCGATCTGCAGTTGATTAGGAGGCAATTGGTGAATTTCTCCTGATTACTGGTGGCTCCCTCTTTAGTCTCTCTAGGTATAGCGGTGAGGACTGGTAATCTCTGTGTATTGACGATGGGTCGGTCTTTCCGGTGACCTGTGATGACTTGAATTTTAGATTTGGGTGACTCCGCAGGGGAGGAGTCATAAGTGGCGGCAAGTAAGGCTGCTTCCCTGTCTGACATAGGAGTTTTTGATCTAAGGGGCCTGGCGGTCGGGTGATTTGAGCCCACTGGAGTGGGAGAGGAAATGGAGGACGTTTTGACGTGGGGGGAGGTCCGGGGGGAGAGTTTGTGGGGATTACAGACTATTCCAAGGTTAGAGATGATTTCTGAAAGACCATGGGTGATAGTGTTGACCTGGTTTTCCAGGGCTGCGAGCCGTTTTGATATGGCCTCAAGGAAGGGGATGTAGGCATCCGCGGTGGGTCCGAGAGTGCTAGGGTTCGAGAGGGTCGGTTGGGGGATAGGGGTCAGGGTGAAGGACGGGGGGAGTTCTGAGTGGGTTGGGAGATAGGGGTCAGGGTGAAGGACGGGGGGGTGTTCAGGGTGGGTTGGGAGATAGGGTGAAGGACGGGGGAGGTGTTCAGGAGAGGGTCCGGTGGGGGTTTGGACAGGGGGGAGGAAGGGAGGAGGACAGGGGGGTGCTTGGACAGGGGTGGATTGAGGGATGTAGGGAGACTTGAGGGGAAGTGGCTCGTTGTCTGAAGGCAGCCTGCTGGCGTGGGGGTGATTGCTGTAGGAGGCTGTCGTAGCTTGGTGTTAAGGGAGGTGAGGAGGTTGGAGGAGGGGGAGGAGGAGGGGGATTGAGTGTCCTGCGGATGTTGGGTGGCTGAGCATGGAGGGTGAGGTATTACTGGGGGAGGGGGGGCCTGACGGACTGGGTAGGGGTTGCGGAAGGGAGTATCGCGGTCTTCACTGTGAGTTGTGGTCGTGGTCGGAGGCGGCGTAGAGGCGGGGATGGGGAGGGTGGGAGGGGCTGACCTAAGTGTGGGAAATATGGAGTCGAAAGCTTCCAGGTTCTCATTGTTAGCTTGGATGAGGACCGTGCCATTGGTAAAGATGGTCACGGTTATGTAGCCTCTGCCAGCTGATCTGAACGGAAGAGTCGTGGTTAGTTTGCAGCTGTGGAGAGTGGAAGTTGTTTTGGCTATGAACATCCGCGATCTAATCGTGGAGACCCAGTATTCTGGTCGTTCAGTGTGGAATATTAGGTCCATCTTGGTCGGTCCGTTGGAGGCCGAGTGGTAGATGTCCGTGATTAGGGTTTCTTTGTGATTGCGAATGAGTTTCTGCTTGAGGGTGCGTCGCTGCTTAGTAGAGAGGAGTGGGGGGAAAATGATGGTGAAGGAGTTTCGGCTGTGAGGTTTAAGGTGGGCAAGTGGGGCTGGTGGAGGGGGGGGCTGGTCCCGGGCCATCGTGGGTGTGGTGGGAGGGGAGCCAGATTAGGTAGGGGTGTGGCGCTAGAGTGGCCCGGAGGGCAGGCGACAGATTGAAGGTGCATTTGACACGGTCGATCACAGGATACTGAGGGACCTTGTCAGGCAGGCTGGTATCCAGGGCCCTGCCCTCAATTGGATTGAATCCTTCCTAGGGGGGTCGCATCCAAGCAGTACGCCTGGCCAACTTCACAGCACCCAAGCGAACTACATGTGGTGTCCCGCAGGGCTCCTCTCTATCTCCCCATCTGTTTAGGTTGTACCTTCTTCCTCTGATCCAGTCTCTGAAGGAAAGGAATGTGACTACATTCAACTATGTTGACGATCTTCAGCTCACATTCACTATTGACAATTCCCTCAATTCAATTACCAACTTTCAGGAAACCATGCTATACATCCGTCATTGGATGGATCACAATCACCTGAAACGTAACCCAGGTAAGACGGAGTTGCTACTGATAGGGGGGAAGCCAGATCTTCTGGGGCCCTCACTACTGGCCAGCGGAACTCGGCTCCCCCCAAAAGCCTTTCACCTCTGTAAAAAGCCTTGGGGTGACCATTGACAGCGACTTATCACTGAAAGCACATGTAGGTTCAGTGGTATCAACTTGTTTCTTTCAACTGCGAAAGATCCGAAAGGTCAGCCACTTGCTCACTCATGCAGCACTAATTCAGGTTCTGATAGATTTGGTACTATACCATCTGGATTATGCCAACTCGATCTACTTGGGGATGCCACTCTTTCTGACTATAAGGCTTCCAGATGGTGCAGAACCAGGCAGCAAGATTGATCCACCAGCAACCTAGGTGGCAATCTGCCAGACCGCTCTTAAAAAGATTACACTGGCTTCCACTCCCTCAACGGACTGCCTTTAAGACAGTCTGCCTGATCTTTAAATCATTAAATAGTCAGAGCCCCATATTTATCAACAACTTGCTTTCTAAGTACACACCTTCCCGTGATCTCCGCTCGAAACATCTCCATCTACTAACTATTCCCAAATTTAAAAGGAAACGACAAGGAGGCTGTAGTTTTGCATACCTGGCTCCACATCTGTGGAACTCATTCCCCTTGGAGATGCGGTCCTGTACAGAACTACCCAGCTTTAGATAGATGCTTAAGACATGGTTATTCGAACAAGCACACGATTAACACTTCTCCTTGGCTTCGACCAGTTACAGAGTAGCGCCATGAAACCTCTTGTTGTACGCGCGCTTTATAAGTCCCTTATACCATTAACATAGGCTTTTTTTCCGACCACTATCTGTGCTATTCTCCTAAGTGGCGCCCTTTTCCTAAAAAAAGAATACCACTGTCCAATACCATTTTCCAACTGGACCCAGCCTGCTGGAGAAGGCTGCCCAAGAGTGGTGAGAAATTCTCCAGGACAATTTCTAAAGGTGTGTCCCTGTCAGAGAAAACGAAATCACTAAAAGGGGCACTAGAAAGTGACTAATCTTTAAAAATTCATATCCCTGGTTTCCTACAGTGGATTTTTTTGTTTAGGTTTCATTTAAAAGATAAAAAGATTACCTATTTTTATAAATTGGTGTTGGAATTTTATTTTTGTGTTGTGTCTTAATTATTTACTGAATTGGTGTTTTTAAATGCTTTACATACCTGTCTTTGAAATAAATCCTGCCTGCGTGCAGCCACGTTACTAAGGCTTGCGCATAGGATTCATTTTCTAAGACCTATTCTGAGCCCTACACTGTGTTAGTGGTCTTATTGCCAGTGACAGACCTGCATTTGCCCCTACCAATAATCCACTTTCCAACACTCTTGCTCTTTGTTGCCGTTCTGCCCCAGTTACGTTCATTTGTCTCTTCTCTGCTGAACTTTTACTCTATCATCTCTCCCCCAAATCTTATATTGGTTCTTTCCTTTGTCATACCCTCTTTATATGCACTCTACCTCTATTCTCTGTACTTCTTTGCCCCTTTGCCTTTATCCTATGTGAAACTGGTTGCCACCTGGCTGGTTTTCTACCAGAACCGCCAGTATTTTCATGTCCTGGCTGGAATAAAGAAGAAGCAACATTTCCTAAACCCGGTATTTTTAACCCTTACCTGTACATACTTCAAACAGCAGGTATAAATAGAAAATACTTTTGAATGTGTTCTGTAGATGCATTATCAATACCGGACTGTTAGTTAAAGCGAAGTCCTATTTAGTATAACGTCTGGGCCTTTTCAGTCTTTTAGAAAACAACACAAGGTCAGTATTTTCTTTCTTGGGAAGCTGGCATCCCTAAGGTGAGCAATGTTCAATGTGATGCAATGTGTTTCTATCTTTTATTGTGAGCTCTGCACGATACCTTGCTTTTCATTCATGCAGGACCAGGGATCACTTCACACCTAAGGGCACATTAAATACTCATCTAATCGCTGTTTTCATGCTGATGCAGCGATTAGATTCCTGAAGTCCTTTTGGCCCCGCTGGGAGGCCCTGGGGAGGGATCCCTCTCCCTTGGGCTTCACAGCACTACACAACGAAAATAACAGAGTCTCTTAAAAGGCACAGCTGTGAGTCCCCTCTTGTATGTTAACAAGCATGGGGCCCTGGGTGTCTGCCCACACTGCCCATGCCTAGCACCGGCCCTGACACAACCACACTGCCCATGCCTATCACCGGCCCTGACACAACACACCACATACATTCAATCCACGTCACAGAATTCCACATCATGCCACAAAATTCAACAGCACACCACGTAATTAAACTCCACTACATACCACTCCACAACACAAAATACCATTCCACATAATTAAACTTCATAACGCACTCAAGGAGGCTGCCAGAAATGCCATAGGGTGTGAGAGCCCACAGACATACACAGGGTATAGTTTGGGTTAGTGTGAACATACATGAAGTTTGTGTGTAAACCATAGACACTCCTACAAGTCCTTGGTGTGAAGTGTGTTAAGCAGCTAGGAAACACAGAACCACAACTCCCATAGTGCACAGGTGTGTTAAGTGCACACCCAGGACTGGGCACATCTGCACCACAGAGGGAACGAGAAGGGAGGTGCACACTGACTGATGCTCAATATATCATGTATAAGGCAATGCTTTCACATGCACAGATCAAATGTGTGTCCTCGGGGGCCAGCCCCAGGCGTGATACCAGTTCTAGCTCCTGGGAGGCGGCGCCTCCTATACACCTCCCCCCCCTGGGCTTGCGCTGCCCCAGGCCCGGATATCCTATTCTGCTGGAGCTGCCAGGCCGCCTCTTTCCTCCCCGTCTGCCCTCCTGCACCTCCTCCCTGACACCAGTCCATGCAACATTAAGCACACTTGTAGCTCACGTGTTGAACCATGGGAGTGACGTCTACCTTGAGGAATGGTAAGAGGATGATTTACAAAGATTTTGGAGTGAAGGAGCTTGACTTACATTTGAAAAACACATGAATTTATAAATTTGTAAAGTATACGCGAGAGTAGTAGGGGTAAGCATCACTGTACATGGTTATTTGCACTAGCTGCAAATAGAATTTACTTAACACGGATACTTACAAATCTTTAATATAAAATTAGATGCACCAAACAAGATGTGGGTACATCCTGCACACGAAATTTCAATGGGGCTATGCACGAGTGAGCCTTGCAATGGGAATGTCGGACAAGCACCATGTTCATGCAATTATGTTATTATGCACAACGTAGTAATTATCATAGTATTCGCAAACATGTAAAAAAAACTTGCTATACTTCTCGCCATGGAAGGTACACCTTATGGCCTATTTTTTTCTGGATATGTGCAGGTGAGGATACCATTCATTGCAAAGATATGTATGTACAGATTAAAATCTAAACTGCTAAAAAAGTAAAGTACGACTTTTTCAAGTCCTCTGCATGGTCATTATTCACATTGATTGCTCAGTCTACCAGGGGCGTAGGAGACACTAAAATTCTGGGGGGGACAGGGACAACCTTATGGATTTTCCATTGACCCTATACAAATCACCGCCCATTAAACAAATACAGACGCATAGTTTTGAAGTGAAATATTGAGAAAAGCAGGCATGTAGTCACAGTTTGCATGTATGCTTTATTGTTATTTACATTCACATAGTAATCAGACCTAATGTTAAAAAACATGTATATGAATCTTGCATCTTCATGCACCAAGCAAAAAAGGTCGCTGACTTCGGGTGAGGGCGTCATGTTTGTAAGTGCATTATGGTTTGAAAAGTACCTGCTGCTGCATTCCTGATCTCCAGCAATTTTCAGGCAACAATAAAAATGTGAAGATAACTTCGGTGATTAATGATCTTTATTGAGAGAGATCAGAGGTCTGACTACTGGAAGTTTTGTCACATGGTAACGTAACCACGTGTTAATATGCCTGCTGCAAAGAACATGTACCACGCAGATCAAAAAATGCATATAATGTAAATAGGTCAGTGAGTTACTGCTTTTGTCTGAGAGATTCTTTTGCTATTTGCAGTTTATAAGTTAAAATCCTAACATTAAACTGTGAGCTATTAACCGTCATCAAAGAGCTGCATGAAAACTGCAAGGTATAGATTAGAACGTTATGATTTTTACCCAGTCTTTCATTATCCTAAGGTTGGAAAATGGGTTCATTAGGATGGAAATCAATTCTGATTATTAAAGAGAACCCCCAACCATGGTGTTATGTTTTAAATTCTGGGGTTGTGCTTCTCTGGTGTTGCAAAGCGATCTGTGCCCTGGGCAATCCCCAACTTTTTGCTGACTGGTACTGGTGGTACCTGACTCTGGCTGACCCTGGCCTCTGACTAACCAGGCCCAGGGCCAGTGCTATGTTGAAAGAGACACTTAGAAATACAGTAAAAACACCTACATACACTAGGGTGCACTACGGGTTAGAGTACCCCTATGATTGACATGACCTCTCCTACAAAGGCCCTAGTAGATAATAGGGCATGCAGATTTAAACTACCTTTAAGTCCCTAGTATATATTAGGGCATAGTGGTTTAGAGGCCAGCAGCCCTTCCTGCACTTGCATGTGTGCACTGCTGTAGCCTGAGGTCAGTTTAAAAGCAGGCCCATGTTGGAGGACTGCTTTTAAAATGCAAATTGTGCCCAATCTTGACTTTTGGGTTTAGGGCACTTACAAATTGATAAACTACAATGTTGGGGCATATTAGGTATCCCCAGGGGTTCCCCTAGGTGTCCCAGGGGTTAGAGGTAAGCGATCTACAAGGAGGACCCTTATAAAATGAGTGTTATATGCCCTGGGTTTAGTGAAATTGCACATTTCACTGCCTACATTGTAGTATAGTGCTGCCCAAAATCGGCTTTTGTGCTAGGAGCACTGTGAAGTGAGGATCTGCAATATTTTGATATAATCAGAACCCCTAAAGTCTTTCCTATGTATTCTAGGGGTGGGGGTCCTGTAGGTATAAGGAGGATCCTCATATAGGCCCTGGTATTGGATCAATTGGCCAGGTAATTTTTCCATTGCAGATCCCCAGCCCATAGGTTAACGTTGCAAGAGGTTATTAATTAATAACTGGAGAAAGGAAAGCCATACAACTAGGATTAAAAGACTCAGAAGAATGTTAATGATAAATGCAACAATGTGGTATTGTTGAATTTATTCTAGAATGTACAGACAAGAAGTTATAAGACTTTCTTGTCTGCAAGCCACAATTCAGCCCTCTAGTTCCCTGCCTTGATTTGTCAGAGGTAAGTGGATTGGACTGGCTGTTTTAAGAGGTGATAAATGACCCCTGGAGTTAGGAGGCATGTCTGGGAGTAGAGGTTGCTGGTCATGGGAATGCCAGAGCCAGGGGGAGGGGTAGTACATAATGCTCTTCAAGGGATAGAGGAGACAAGCTGGGGAAATCACTTTCATTTACATCTCTCTCCCCACAGTCGGATGAGGGGATTAAGGAGGAATTCCCAGGTATAAGGGGAGTGGACCTAGGTAGATGAAGCCATTCTGTAGGCTGGTTTAGTTATTAGTTCTGATCCCTCTGCTGGAAAATCAGCCATGATGAATTTGAGAAATTGTGCTCTCTTTGGGAAAACAATGCCACACTTTAGAGGATGTGGCCATACCCTGGAGCATTCCCCTGCACCTCATTGGACAGCAGTGTCCTCCTTCTTGACCGAGAGAACTTGGAATAAGTATCTGAAAGGGACAAAGCCTCTCAGATGATGCTGCTTCAAACTTGGGAGAAGAAGGGTCCCTGCTGAGGAGTTTGATTTGCACCAACCAAGCCCTGGACTCTGACGATTGTGCCTGTTGCACAATCTGGAATTACAGTCCTATGGACTACCTTGCTTCAAAAAGACTAAAGAGTGGACTCCTTGCAAGCTGAAGGTTAACAGAGCACACCTGGACCACCAAGAACCCCCAGCCTGGAGAACTACCAGTTAATTTGAAAGGGGTTTGTCCAAGTGGATTGTGGTAACTGAAGTCCATTTCAAGGACCATCTTGGAGATTCCGGACCCTTGGAGTAAGTTTTGGACACTTTGAGACCCTTTGGAAAACTTCAGGAAGAAGTTCAAGATGTTTGGAGAAGTTTGGAGCAACTTTGGTAAAAAGCTCCATAAGTGTACCGACTCACTCTGGCCAGCCAAGCCGACAACCATCAACCATGAGTTGGCCTGCCGACCAGGTTCCTCTGGCTGAAAAGCTCCAGGCGGGCGTAGGCGGAAACCCAAGCTGGTAAACCCTCACCGAATCTGGCCTAGTGAAAAGCATTGAGGGACCATGCAAGAAAAAGCTCTGCAAACATTTCTAATTCCAAACTTAGAAAAGGTGACCGGGGCCAACCATGAGAGCCAAGCCACCCACCATCAACTGTGTGCCAGCCTGCATCCTTAGCTCGTACTGCTGGAAAGCTTCGGAGGTTGGACTTCCATAAGTTTGACCGGGACTTCGTTGCAAGGCAAGCCGGCGAACCCTCAGCGAATCAGGGCTGGCTGAGAGCTTCGACGGACCCCGTGAAGAAAAGCTCTAGAAAAGTTTCTAAGTCAGAAGGTAAAAACTTTGACCGAGACGTACCGCAAGGAGTAGTCCCGCAGGGCTTCATCATGGTCGGTCTGAAACTTTGATTTTGAGCAGGTCCAGCGTGACCAGATGTACCAAAAGGGGATATACGTCTCTATGTGCTACATCATGCTAAAAAAATTTAAAGTCCTATTCCCGGTTCCCTACATTGGATTTTTTTCATTTTAAAGAAAAAAATATTTTGTATTTTTATAAATTGGTGGTGGATTTTTGTTGTGTGTTGTGTCTTAATTACTAACTGAATTGGTGTTTTTAAATGCTTTACATACCTGCTAACAGCCAAGTTACCAAGGGTTGAGCATGAGAATACTTTTCGAAGACTGGTACGGAGCTATATATTGAGGTAGTGTCCTTATTGCCGGGGACAGATATACATTTGCCCCTACTATTAACCCACTTTCCAACATCCAGACCTAGCACTCTTAAACAATACTGTCTACAAGTATGGATGACATGTGACTCCTACACCCTGTAGTTTTATTTAACATTTCCTATACACAGATTTACACACCTATGATTGACTGCCTCTGTGTAGTGTGAATGATGTAAATTGTTGACACCCTGCACTGGTATGAGTGGCGCTATATAACTAATTAAATGCATCTGAGAGAGTGGTTATGGAGACTTGGGCAGCACTATTAAAGGGTGGTGGTAGTGAGGGAATCTGTGGCGGAGCTGGGTTGTTGAATACCAAGGCTGTCTATCCGATTTCATCTCCTGCCTCCCTAGTCCACCAACATACCCTCCCTCCACATTATCTCACTCTTCCAGGTACTTTCTCATCTTTGCTTTCTCCTTTTTCTCTGTTTTCCATATTTCCCTTCCTCCTTCTGCCAACAACTCTTGATGCCTTTCTCTTGTTCGGTTTTAGTCTGAGGGTTTAAATAATGTACCGGTCTCTAACTAAGAATACAGTTACGCCTCACCTGCAGACACCAACCTAAATTAAGCACAATTAGCTTGCAGCCCACAAAGGTAATGCCAGAGTGGCTATTCTGGCCCTTTCTGCATTGTATATCCTTCCTGAAGAGCAGATACACACTTTTCTCTCCTTTCTGCAAGACACGAGGATCCCAGCCTTCTCCCTTCCCTATGGAAGGGAGAAGTGTGCGTGGCGATTGGTCTCTCCGACTGCCAGCAACCACCCGATATTGTAATATGGCGGGCAGTAATGCAGTCATCAATGGCGGTGGGACTGTCAACAACGCGGTGATGTGGCAGTCCCACCACCATTATAATCACCCCCTAAGTTTAATGTGCATGCAAATCCAACATTACCAACCCCTGGCAAGTTGTACTACTAGAGCTGAAAAAGTCCAATGGACGAGGTGGACTGGCCTCAAGGGTCTTGTGACCTCAGTGGCAGAGTCACTGTCGCTCTAGTGTGTGCTTCTTCGTATGCCTGCTGACAAGACTGGAGGTGAACTGCATGGTTTGTGGTGGACAGGCCTTCAAGGTTAACCCACACTTGCCACCGTTAGGGTCCACCTGCTGGTGCTCAGACACCTGGACTTCTAAGGTCTATTGGGCCTTCTAAGGTGTAGCATCGGAATGAGCTCTGTCAGGATGGACTGGTCATGAAGGCTGAAAATGGTGCTCCAGTTCCAAATTTGGCAGCTCTGGCCAGAGTGCCATATCCTCTCCCCTCTGAACACCATACTGCCCCACTGGGAGAAACTGGCACTGCCTTCAGCTACAACCCAATTGTGCTGAGATTCAATTCAAATTATGCATTGGACAAGATTAAAATGCTGCCTGAAAAAAACGTAACAACACCCTGTAAAAAGCAAACACTGAATGCAAGGATGAGCAAAGCATGTGAAATGTAAGCAGCATGTAACAACGTGGTTACCTTAAAGGTTTTAAACTCATTATTCAGAAATTAGTAAGTGATTTTGCCTGAAAAGTTCAGGATATGACTACAGGACCAGGAAGGGACCCGTTTCAATGTCCATTGCTTATATCCTTTCAAAATGTAAGCAGTTTGGTTTAAAAGACCAAATCCTTCAACACAGAGCTGCTGTACACATTTTATAGGCTAAAATAATTATAACAGTTGAAAACGCTCATATTAAACGTTTTCCAGTCTACCCCTCAACCAGGTATTGCAGAATCTTTATGAATGGTGCACTTCCCCACTCTGGGAAAACAATGTTGTTCAAAGAAAGAAGATAAAAAGAAAGTAGCGCTTCACTGGAAAACTCTGTAAAGCAGCGCTAAGGTGCATGGGTGTAAATAACAATCTGGCCTGTCTGCTGATCACTCTGTATTGCTTTATTTGGTTATTTAATTATTTTTCTTATTTTGATACTTTTTTCTCTCCGCCCAAGGTTGTACTTTGGAATAGAACCCTGTCAGAAAAGGAGGACATTTCCAGCCAAAGTGTTCTGCTCGTTTTTTATCCATTTCACGGGGCAACAAATAAAGAAAAGGAGAGGCAAGAGAGTGTATGCAACAGCTGTCTTTTGAAATCAGCACTTAAGGATAAGTGAGAAAGATACAGAAAGAGAGGGAGGAATAAAGAGAGAGAGGGGGGAGGAGGGAGGCTACCAGAGGCAGAGCAGGTGAAGCAGACACTGTCCTTGCCTTCTCTGGGCATGAAGGAAAAGAGACAGAGTTGTTTTCTTTCTCTGCCCTTCCCAGACTGGCCAAGCCTTACATAGCTGCCAAGGTTTCAGATTGATATGTGTGACATTTTCATAATTTCAGTGTAATTATGAGTGACATTTCAACAACTATGAGTGACACATTCTCATGAGCAAAATCAAGACGAGGGAAACATAAATATCTGCAATTACACCCATTTGGGCAACGAGAAACTCTAATAAGATCTTAAAACTGTAGAAAGGTACCAGGAGAGGAAGGACCCTAGTATGGTGCCCTTGTAACCTGATTGTACTGTTAAAAACAAATGTGTACCATGATATTAATCAAGTCTTTCAGAGGCAGTTCTTTATTAAAGTTCTGTGCACATATGCAGACACAGGCAGTTAAATACAAGATATAATACATACTGGATACAACAGATTGTGATTTGCATTATAAAATAGACACTATACTTTTAAAATCCATATGTTTGGGGGAGAGGGTTGGGGACTTATGGTAGCCACACATGCCTAAAAATCTCCCCAGAAGCTTAATATGTCCCCAGATGCTTCTCTGCAACTTTGAGAAATTACTAAACAGCTCACTGGCCTTTGTTTCCATAAGCGGCACGAAATCACACTTTCTTCCGTGATTTTAGAGAGAAACTCATAGGTAAAGTCGACATTTTAAAATATATTTTTTCAATCATGCATGCCGACTAACCCGGTATCCTGGCCAGCCGACGGAATCCACATTGTCCGCGGCCGCCGCGACCCGATTCTGGGTTTTCGCGTGCAAATCTTCTGCCCGAGGAGCCAGCCTCTATCTAACGAGGCGACTCGGCATTTAGAGGCTTAATTAACCTAAGGCTTTTCATTGTATTTGTCCTGATGATGGTCCCTGATATTTTATAGGGGTCCGAAACGCCGTCGACCTTTTATGCACTTGAACTTAATTGTGATTACTACTGAAATGTCTAGTGCATGTATGTTATACTCTGTACAATTGTACTGTTGATAGAGTAACGTTGTTTCGCCTTACAAAGCCCTTCTCTGCTGTCTACATCACCTCTTGTACTCGCTCTGTCAGTACTGGACACAGGCTTGTTGTCCACTCTGGTTGATTGTTGGATGGTATTTTTATGTGATTTCAATACATAAATTTTGAGTAAAATCTCTGGAAGACCCCTGTCCGGCTGGACATGTCTGTCCTAAAAATATAGATTGACTCTGTCTATATTTTATCCTCGCGATATTCCTTATGTTTGGGACCGCTGTTGTTGTTCAATAGCTGGAGAACCAGGCCGCCTATTTCCTCCCTGCCCTCCTCCTCCTGCCAGCAGCAGTCCTTCCTTGCTACACACCCTCCTGTGTGTATTTCCCCAGCCTCCCATACCACGTTACACCTCCAGTGGCTCTAACCTTCTGCACGTGGTTTCCATTCTATCGCCCACACTGCGACCTGCAGCCCTGTCCCTCGTTTCTCCTCCAGGCTTCGGTTCACTCCTCCCCCAACATACTTCTATTCTCTGTGTTAATAACCACCAACACCCCGATTTCGGTTTTAAAAAATAAAATTATTGATAGTGATCGGTGAAACTCGAAATTTCCTCAAGTGCAACATGCACAGTGCACCAGACGCTGTCGTCGTGGGTTCCGTGATCCAGTTCAGAGATCTGTGGCAATATGACAATAACGCTTACATGCCAACATTTTAGGACAGGGAGGTGGGAGATTTCAAATAAAAAATCGGGAGAATGAAAATTCGTCTATTGTGTTAAATGCAATTTCAGGCGGGAAGCAGCTGAAATAAAGCCATTTTTGGCTTGAATAATCGGTAGTCTCTCGCCTGAATTGGATCTATTGGCGTGTTATATTCTTGTATACTTATTTTATTGGTGATGTAATATCATAGTGTGTAGTGAATACTTACTTTTTTCTCTTCAGTAATGCATTCTGATGTTACCCGGACAAATACCAGCAAGAACATGTTATCAGAGTAACTCAAAGGGCGTTGGGTGCCTGGTGTTTTAAAGCCCTTTAAGCCCACTGGGCATTGGTTCATCAATCAAGTAGCCACCAATGAAATCAAGTAGCCACCAATGACAGTGTGAAGGCTTGTAAACCGATTATACGCCCCGCCCCGCCCCGCCCCGCCCCCTTCCCGCCTTTTGGTAGGGTCGAATCGTCAGGTGTACGGAGTTGGCCCCGCCCACAACTAGTTAGAGTTGATTGAAGAAGCACGATGCACGTTTGCTCCACGCGCGTCCGAGAACAGAGGTTCTAGCGTGACAGCAGCTCAGTGAGAGGCTGACAGAGGAAGTCTCTGGTATCTGGCTGGTTGTGTTTTAAGGCCTGCCTGACGTGAACGGCTATTAAGAGCTGCACTCGTGCTCTGGAGGTTGAAGTGGCAACACACTATAGAAATAATATCTGCAGCTGTGCGCGAGAAGGCTGGCTACGGTGATAGACGACAGGTAGGGCGTCTCGTCTGTGCGTTGCATTGCCAGCATAAGTTTTCTCGGTGCACGTTTCCCAAAATACATTACACCTGCAGACAACGGGGATAAGCGGGGCTTTAGTGGGCTGGGTCCTGCGTTCTAAAAACCAGGTGCTGACATGAGTTCTTAGCGGGCTTTCCATTTTGCCCTCCGCGTTAAATGTCTCTTTACACGGCAGGCAGTACCAGACACTATCGGCCTGGCATGATACTCTTTTATTGTTTGATAGTTGAAATCCACAAAGGGCAGAAGGGCGCATAATTTAGTCAGGCGCGAACGTAACACCGAATCAGCCATTTCATGGTCTGCAGTCATGCTGACCAGTGGAACGGGTCTACCGTCTACGGATGATCACTGGTGAGGGAGAGGGGAGGCGAGGCAGGCAGAGGGAGATGTTGATTGTCCTTATTAGTGGGCAAACCCAAAGTAGCATTAGCTCACTGAAGCCTATGTGATATAAAGAGATGGTTTGTCACCGAGCCTTCAGTGAGATCTGGCTAGTTTGTGCTCGCCCACTTCTGTAGACTATCCATTCCATTTTCTGTTCCATTCCTCCGCCATCTTCCACACTCTGCTTTTTATATTTAAATGTGTTCATTAAAGTTTCAAGCATATCAAAACATTACAGATAACGCAGTGTCTCGGGGAACACATTCCACATTGAGTTCAGCTGGCAAAGAAAGCATGTGCGCATCACATTACATGTTAGAAGCAGGTCTTCACCCAGTTGCAAATGAAGATTCGCCTGAAGCTTTCTGTCTCTGCATTAACAATAAAGAACGAGCCATCGTCAAGTGTATAGACTATAGCGTTGCTCCATATACAAGCATAAAATAGGCCACATGGTTTATTAGTGGCTTGAGTCTTAGCTCAGCAAGGCCATTGTCAACAGGACAGGGGCCATGAATATTTATACGGTCATGTTCAAAAATTAACTTTTTGTAAATCCATTTCAAATATTATGATATCTTACACGTTTGTTACATGATTTATAAACCGTGTATTTTTAAGGCTCAGCTTGTTCACCCGCACTTAGATGTAAACACTCGGTGGGGCTCTCGGTAGGGTTAATGTGTTGGCTCGCCCACCTCTAATATATAGAACTGTATATCGGGCAAGTGATTGCTCAATCACAAAAGAGGGCCTGCAAAATGGTCACCAGTTTATTAAACAATTGACATCGGGGAGGCACTCCTGCCCCCACAAAAAAACTGCTGCAATAACTAAAGGTGCCACTGAGTCTCCTGCTGCCAAATAGATTTATACCAGTTCTCTGGGTAAGGGCCTGGTCTTAAACCCCTGGCTCACAGGTCTAAGAAAATGGTCACTAGCTGAGGGAAAGGGCATGCCACTGCCTTCACTGATCACAAGCTAGGGGAAGATTTAGACAGCTGGAGAGACGTGCAGAAAATTCCGCGTGCCACCCGGGTGGACCCTTCCGATGAGAGTGGCAGAGTCAACAGTAAGGCTTTATAGGTTCATAACGCTGGGTCTTGATCCATCCATCCATCACCAGAGGTATGTTTGTGTAGGAAGGTGGCTACCTGACTATGGTTACCCCAGATTTTTTGCCTTGTGTTTAGCTGGTTTTCGACTTAGTTGGCCTGGTTCCCTGCTAATCAGGGCCCCAGGCCATCTGCTCTCTCTGTAAAATGGATTCCATGTACCCTAGGTACATACCACAATTGGAAATGGACTCCTTGTCAGCCCCTGTACCATGCACTATAGGTGCTCAGGGCATAGGTGCCACCAAGGCCTACCAGGGGCTACAGCATATCTTTTGCCACCCCTGGCTGGTTCTTAAATTGACACAACTGGCTGATCACTCAGCTGGGGTAAGGTGGTGTAATCACCCCTTGCTTAGATATAGTATACCTATATCTAAACCTATAAACCTGTGAGCCACTCCTATGGAAGGCCTCATCAATCCTGGAGGCAGAGTGCGTGGTTTAATGTGAGATGGAGCTCTAGCATGAGCTGAGCCTGTCTGCAGCCGTCGGGAACAAATCCCTAAGCTGTTTCAGGATAATGCCATACCATATACTATTAAGTGCATTATAATTCTCGCGGTTATATAGCAACTTTGGTTTGGCTTTATCAAAACATGTCGTGTAAGGTGTCATACGATTTGGAATACTATCCCCTCGCCAGTTCTGGTGACGGGGATAGCATTCCACCCCTCTAGAGGGAGAAGACATGTTACTTTACTGAAATGCGGTTAATTTCTAAAAGGCCCTCAGATCCACAAAATGGATGCTTCTGCCACAGACACAAGTCTGACCCCCTGAAGCTGACCGAAACTCAGCCAAAGGGGCCTGGACAAAGTGTTTCCTGTTGCAGTGAGGTGTTACACCCCCCCAGAAAGAAGATAGTGGATTGTAGCAGGGAGGTTTGAAAGAAACCAGACACTGCATGGGGAGCACAAGGCTTCCCCTTGCATAATCCGGTCAAACCGGTTCTGGGGCACACCAGCCCCAGTCCCAGCGCGGCCTGGATCAAAGGAAAGGGGTGTATCCACCCCCTTCCTGGGTCCCACCCATAGGAGGGGACCTAGCAGGTAATCCAGCCCCCCAGATTCGAATAAGAGTGGGAGCAGTGCCAATGCACTTCAGATTATCCTGATGACACATAAGAAACAAAACTCTGGACCCTTCGACATCCTACTCAACGTAGAAGACTGAAGAATCTCCCTTGTGGCCAAGGAGTGACCACCCTGTGCAAACGGGCACCATCCAGCACCTCGACGTCTGCTTTGTTGCAGTTCCCGCCGGAACTTGAGCGACAGAGATCGATGAGATTAAGCTTGCCTGCCTTCTAACAGCCCGATCCACAGTCCCTGCAGAGCTGAGATCCGTGGAGGCGACCGGAAGCGTGGGGCACGCCATCTTGGAAAGACCACGAGACGCTGACCGTGCAGCCCACGAGTGACCCTCGAAGCTGTACACCGGGGTTTGAGAAGCCCCAACCCTGAGCCACTCTTGCACCGAAGTTCATCCCTCTACACTCGACGAGTGCTGCGTGGGGCCCTTCTGCTTCTTTTGGCTCAACGCGTTGGCCCGGTCACTTGCCAGCCGGCTTGTGGCCCCTGTGCCGATGAAACTTGAAAAACGACTTGCGATTCTGGTTGCTCCAGATTTGCACCAGCTCCCCTGAAAAGGAGCCCCCACTCTGACCCTCCTGGTCCGAGTGAGAAGCAATCTTCCGGTTCCACGTGGATTGCTTTTGCCAAGTGTTGTTTGCACCAATCTTGAAGCCGACAGCGCCGACGGCGAGAGCCTGCGTGGGACAGATCGTGACCTGCTCCTGGACATCGTAGATGCCCCAGAGCCCACGTGACAGCGGAGAGAAGCTCCTCGACAACCACCTGATTGCGCCCGACATTGCCTGGTTCTGTTCTGGTTCCACCCTGGTCACTGCTGAGTGACCCAGACTCTGTCCCCTCTGCTTTCAGGTACTTTTCGACTTGGATCCACCCTTGGATCCCACCGGACACTTCTCCTTCACAGCGCCTGCAGCCTCTTCAGCTTCAAGCACCAAGAATCAGCGTGACGAAACCCGACACTACTTCGACCCTGTGCACCCGCTTCCTGTGGGTGAGGTAACATTGCAATGCCGGTGTTCCCACACTGGTACACACCTCTAGGGTCTGTGTCTTAAGTTTTGTCCCTCTAGGTTCAGCGAAAGTGCCCTTAAACTCTATTTGTGTAACTTTTACGCACCATTGACTAACATTGGAGCATGCGTGCGCTTACAGCGCTGCACCCGAATCCCGCGGGCTTTTCCCGTCTTCAGCATTGCATGTCCCGACTGCTCCCAGCGATTCCCTAGGCCCTAGGCCTAACCACTGTTCGATTGGTATCTCTTATACCACTTGTTTAGTATATGGTCTGAGTGGCCCCTCGCCCTCATCCATAATTGTGCAACTTTGTATGTTATACTGTGCTTTTGATTTAACGCTTGTGCCCCTTTATTCATAAAGAGTACTGGGGATTATTTTGAGTAATAAATACATATATTTTATAATATATACTTGTGTGGTGTCCTTTCATTTGATATTAAAGGATTGTGATTGGTAAAACAGCTCGCTTAACACGACCTCTTGAGTTAAACCTTTAAGGCTGCTTAGTCTATGCTACCATTAAGATAGCTTGTCTATAAGGTTGACTTACAACCAGACACCATAAGGGGATATTTGGACTGATACAAGGTGGTTCCAGAAATGGAAACATCATATATCAGGCCAACTTCTCACAGTTTGCCTCAGTGGTGTATCGAGATGTGAATTTTAAGGGGGCACCCATAGTTCTGCCTTCTTCCTGGCACATTCAACAGCTGGGATGGGGGGGCTCAAGTGGTGACAAAACAAACCAGAGTTGGGTCACTGGTCTCATCTGCCCTCCCACTGGTTTGCTGGTTGCTGTGGTGTAAGTAAAATTATTGCCGCCCCACATAAAATCTGAAGAGGGGCTCCTGAGCCTCCCATATCTCGCAATTTAAACTGGACTTGGGTGGAACTGGGCTCCACTGAAGGGCACTGGCGTCCCGTGCCCGTGGAGGATTGAGGGTGCGGCAAGGCTGAAGGACCAGAGTGACTCCCTCAACCTGAGTGGTTGCCTGCCAGGTGTCTGACCTGTATGTAATATGCTGCTGATCTGTCATTTTTCTTTCTGGAAATACCAAAAATCTTTAAACAAAACGCCTACTGCACACCTAAACAAAAATCATATTCTAGGTGCACTCCTCTGAACTTCTACAGAGAGCCTGCCGTTTTCAGCCTATAATAAAAGGAGTTTGCCTTAAAGCTAATATTGGATTCCAGGTCCTCAAATAACAGGGGAACGTCTTGCTCATTCCAAACTTTGGCCATATCTCTAATGTTCAATTCAGTTCCTCGTGAGTTGAACGTGCACATCAAAAGTGAGCATTGAACGCAGCATCAATGTATCTGTACCGCGTGTTTCTGCATTTCCGTGTGCCATCTGCAATAGTTGCCAAGGCGAATAAAACCAGTGTGACTGGGCGATTATCGGAATAAACAGCTGCCTTTAAGCACATTGGCAATCTGACACGCCAGAACAAGACCTGCATCGGCACTTGACCAAAAATCGTGTGAGTTTTGGCATTCAATGCATCTCCCTTTGCATCGAATTATGACTGTCGTGGAATGTAAATATGGATCCTTTTAACATATTTTCCATATCTCAATTACATTTCCCTTCCCCTGCCTGTCACATCCTGGTTATGTTCATCTGGTTACAACAGGGACTACACATACAATACTGTCCTGTGAAGAGTGTCTCACGTTTGGAATTAATCTGCTATAGTAAAAATGTTTTCTCTCCAAAACAGCGTGCTGCTTCCAGGATATAAGGTTCTATGTCAGATACCCCAAAAAAAGCAAATATGTAAAAAATAAAACTTCACACCACCACTGCAGACACCTGCACAGGCCTTCACTAAATAAACATCAACTCTTAAGACCTGTAGCCTTGCTGGTAAATAGTGTTAATTGATAGCTCGAAGTGGCATCTGGAGAAGTGTGGCTCTGGAGAAGTGTGGCTCAATGGTTAGAGCGGCAGACCCTGATGCAGAGGTCTAGCCCGGGACCAGGGTTCAATTCCCCGCCTCGGCTGGTCTTGGGCTCAAAATTCACCGGACCTGATAATTCTCGCCTCGGTGCCTATTCCAATCATGGAGTCCCACTCTGCAACTCTGGGCAATAGCTTGCTTAATCTCCACAACGGCCCCCACAACACTAAGGATGCCTGGCCTCCACCTTGGGGGTGCCCAGGAGTGGACACCTCACAGGGAAAGCCAGGATGGGTTCCACAGCGGTATTCGTACAAGCGCCTTGAGACCCTTGCGGGGGAGTAGTGCGCTATACAAGTATCAATTTACATTTTACATCTGAGAGGCCAACGCGCTTTAGAAATTACCTGTAACAAATGGAGCTATAAATGACATCAACTGTACTGCAGCACTGTACAAGAAGATATATGCTGCAAATAAAGATTCACTAAGGCGGTACAAGAACCTTCGTGAAAAGTGGGTGTAATTTAAGGTTAAAAATACAAAACTGCGTCCTAAATTGTTTTTAGTGTCCACTGCACTTGATTTCTTCAGGTTGTGGAATTTATATGATCGTTAATGCCTACAGCCACTTTCTACCCATATATGTTTTTTGTAGGTATGCTTGTTTTTTTCGTTTTGCAGTGATTGTGTGGTGTTTAAGAAGTGTCGTAAATAATTGAGTTTATGGTTTTATCTGCTTAACTTTTGTGCGTTTTTTTTACCCCTTCAAAAACACCTCATACTGCGAATATTTTTTTAATTAATTTTTTTATTTTAGAAGTTTTCTATAGCGCTGTCAAAACCCAGAGGTAACAGAGCGCTTTACAGTAAGAGAATCGCATATAAACAACAGAGGCAAGACATATGAAAGGTTTTGACAATCAACGAGTGTCACAGTAAGAGCTGCATAAATGTACTGCCGAGCTTCTTTGGTTTCAAGGTTCAATGCGGGCACAAAGTTCAGGTGTTGCAGTCTGTTCCGTGTTATCCACAACCAAGGGAACGGATGAGGAACAAGGATTTGAGTTGGCTTTTGAATTCCACAAAGGACGGTATGGTTCTGATGTGCGTAGGGATGGAGTTCCAAATTTTAGGGGTGTTTCCCGTGAAAGAGCAGTCCGCTGTTCTTTTCTTTCTGGTTTTAGGTAGGATGAGCAGGAGTGAGTTAGAGCTTCTCAGATTCCTGGCTTGGCCAGCTTTTTTGAGTTTTTTTGCCAAGTATTCGGGTTTGCCGGTATGGAGGGCTTTGTGGGTTAGGCAGGTCGTTCTGAAGTTACTTCGCATTTTTACTGGTAGCCATTTGTCTTCTTTGAGTGCCGGGGAGATGTGATCAGATTTTTTATTGCCGGTGATCATTCTGGCTGCCGCATGTAATGTTGTTTTGATCGGTGCCAAGTGCGATTTAGGAATACCTGTTAGGATTGCGTTCCCATAGTCCAGTCTTGACAGTCCCAGGGATTGAGTGGCCAGTTGGGATTGAGTGGCCAGTTGGGATTGAGTGACCAGTTTGAGATCCTTGTTAAGAATGTATGGTTTGATTTTGTTCAGAAGTCTGAGGTTAAAGAATGCACTTTTGGCAGAGCTCTTAATGTGTTTCATCATGTTTAGTTTAGGGTCCAGGGTGACGCCAAGAGATTTAACAGTCTGCTAGAGTAAGATTCCCTTTCAGCGCATTGATTGCCTTTAGCCATTCGGTGATTTGAGGGTTGTCCTCCTTGTTCGAGATGAGGAGTGTCTCGGTCTTGTCTGGATTTAGTTTCAGATGGTTGCTTGTTAGCTATTCTTGAACATCTTTCAGGACATCATTTAGGCTTTGGATGTCAGTGAGAGAGGAGGTTTCCAGATAGATCTGTGTATCATCCACGTAGAGGTGGAAGCGGATGTTGGCTTTACTGAGTAACTTGGAGAGCGGTTCCATATAGATGTTAAAAAGCTGTGGAGAGAGCTCCCATCCTTGGGGGACGCCCTTGTTAACTTGCTGGGTTTCAGAGGTGAAGTTCTTGATTTTTTTTATTTATGTGCGGTTGTGTATAAAGGAGGAGAACCACTTGAGAACTACCTCGCCGAGGCCAGCTCTTTCTTGGAGAGCCTTGATGAGGAGTTTGTGGTCCACTGTGTCAAATGCTGCCAAGAGGTCAAGGAGAATGAGGCAGCATTTGTCTTAGTCTAGAGATACATGGATGTCATCTATGATGTTCAGCATCACGGTTTCTGTGCTGCAGCCTTTTCTAAAGCCAGACTGGTGGGGGTCTAGGAGGTTGATGTTGTCCAGGTGTTGTCAGTTGATGAAGAACGCAGCGCTCAAGTGTTTTTGAGAGCAAGGGGAGGTTAGATATAGGTCTGAAATTGTTCAGATCTGTCGAGTCTAGACCGGGTTTTTTTCAGCATGGGGGTGACTTGCCCCATTTTAAGGCAATCAGGGACCACTCCATTTTTTAAGGAGCTATTTATGATTTTGCCCCATATCGGTGCAAAAGCGTGCTTCAGTTTCTTGATTAGTAGTGGAGGATGGGATCTGAGAGATGAGCTGATGGTTTGGAGGTCAAGATCAGCAAGATTATCTCTGTTTCTAGAACGGGGAGAAAGCTAAGCCAGGGGGTGAGAGAAGAGCCAGGAGAGAGGGCAAGGGGTACAGCCGAGCTGCTCTTCTTGGGGTGTGATTCGTTGGTGTCTACTGATAGTTCGATTCTTGCGATCTTATCGTTGAAGAAGTGTGCAAAGTTGTCGCAGAGTTCTTTGGACGCCTGTACAGATGAGGACACTGGCTTGGAGGTTTGTTGTCTGATGATGCTGTAGAGTTCCTTCAGTCTGTTTTTGGCCTTGTCCAGTGCCTTGCGGAAGAAGTTGGATTTCTTATTTTTGATGTGGTTGTTGTACTTCCTACGGGTTGATTTCAGTTGGTCACGAAGGATGGCAGTCGGTTTATTTCTCCATTTTCATTCTATGGCTCTTAAGTTTCTCCTTTCTGTGTTGAGGTCATCATTGAACCATGTTCTGGATGGAGTGGTTCTGCTTCTTTTGAGCTTTAGTGAAGTTAGTTTGTCGAGTATGGACACTAGCTCGGAATTGTACCGATCAGTGAGATCTTTGGTGGAGAGGTGGGCTTTGTTGTCCTGGAGAAGTGAGCTTAACTGAGCTTCCAGGATATCCAGGGGTACTTGGGAGATGTTTCTCATCCATTTTGGGGGGTCATGTGGAGGTTGGTAGGAGATAGTGGGGTGATTGATATGAAATAGGGTCATGTGGTGGTCAAACCAGTCGACGGGTAGTATGTGGTTGACCGTGATAGTTCTTTTGCGAAATGATGCCATCCAATGTGGCTCCTTTGTAATGAGTTTCCTTAGTGCAGTGTTGTTTAAGGTTGTTCTCATCGAGGAGGCTGGATAACGATGGGTTTAGAGGATTGTGTGTCGTGGCGGTGAGGACAGGATGTCTCAGTGGTTTGGTGCAGGGAAGGACTTTCCGGTGTCCAGTGATCACTTGAATTTTGGATTTAGGAGAGTCTAAGGCGGGAGTGTCGTATGCAGCGGCTAGTGAGGCTGCTTCACTGTCTGACATAGGTGCTTCTGTTCTGGAGGGCCTTGAGGTCGGGTGTTTTGTAACTGATGGAATATAAGGTCTATCTTAATCGGACCATTGGAGGCCGAGGGGTAGATGTCTGTGATTAGGGTTTCTTTGTGTTGGCGGATAAGTTTCTGTTTGAAAATGCGTCTCGTTTTTGTAGAGAGGTGAGGGGGGGAGATGATGGTGAAAGAGTTCCAGCTGTGGGGTTTAGGTGGGTAGTTAGAACTTGTGTGGGGAGGGAAGGCGAGTCACGAGCCATCGTGACGGTAATGTGAGCGGAAGGGTGCAAGTGCAAGGGGGTCGATGGGATGAGTCGGAGGAGATGGATGAGGGGATGGTGAGTGTGTAAATATTGCCCGTAGGGGCTGGTCGGTTGTTTTGCTATGTGTAGCGACGAGTGCCGGGTTTGCTTACGAGGTGCTGGCAAAAGTTGATCAATTTGTACGTAGATTCCCAATTGGTGAGAGTGTGATCGGACACTACCGGGCGAGTTGACTTCGGGGGGCCGCTATTTTGGAGTCGGGGGAGTATTCAGAGTCCGGGAGGATCGGGGCGCGTGGCAAGAAATGGGCAGTCACCTGGGTTTAGAGAGAGGGGCGGCTCACCTTGGCTGTTTCAGGATTACCCCTGTGGTGGTTAGAGGCTTTACTTCGCCGAGGAGGGCTGCTAGGTGGGGGGAGAGAGTAGGAGTCAGGTCACCAGAGCTAAATGCCGGCGCGGCTCACCTGTATCTGTACCACGGAGTCCTGTGGATCATTATAGCTGGAATCCTCGGGCCGGGCAGTCCTTGTGGTCTGCCATTTTAAGGTCCGGAGCGGGAGAATGGTGGTTTAGTTCTTAGGAAGGGGCTGCTGGGTGGTAGGAGAAGGCAAGAGTCAGGTTGCCAGGGTTTAGCGCCGGCACGACTCATTAGTGCCTGTGCAATGGAGTCCAGCAAATCATCGAGGATCAGCACTAAGGTGTTTGTATACCATCCTGCACGCTTGACTACTGGTTACTTTACGCAGTGCGTATACCCTATTAAACCAACAAGAATGAGTATTTTACAAGGAAAGTTATGTTCTGACCTGGAGAAATGGAGGTGCTGGTTGACTCTAAACTGCATTATAAACACTCAGCCTTTGGGCACAAGAGCACGCTGCGCCCACTTAACGATGGAAATTTTGATTTAGGTATCATAACAGGTGAGTGAATGGTTCGATTACAGAATGCAGTGGTACGTCTTACACAACTGAATAAGAAAATCTGTCTTTGAGGCAATAAATACATAGTGGCCACGCTTTGGATGATCTCTGTGGGAATTATATTTAGTACCTTTGTAAGAGCACATCCTCACCATAGTGGAGGTTGATAGTTTGTCGGGCTTTGATGCATCAGAACCAGATACGGTTGGTGGGTATGGCAGTCTCATTTCCACTGAACTCATGTAGTCATTGTTTGGACTGATCCCTTGATTTTGGTGTGACCGTACAGCTCCTAATATTTAGGTACTCAGAAAAGATTCCCTGGTTGATGATGAAACTCAACAAGAACCATAGTCAGTGTGACTGAAGGACTAGGTGGATGATACAGCTTCTTATGAGAAGGTCACGTTAGAGGAGCTACTGCATCAAGAACAACATCCGGAAGCCCTTGCAGGCACACATCAAGGTGGTGGTGTTGTGACACCAGTTTACAAGGAACTCCCCTTTGAATGTTCAGCCCCATGGCCTGAGACTGACGCTATCCCTGTGACCTGAACTGACACCAAAGAGTGTGTGATCCCTACCACTCAATGTCAGTAGCCATACAAGTTATGATCATGTCAAAGTTATCAGCAGGCTGATCAGATCATTATTTTTTGTTTTGAAGAATTTGACAAAACAGGACTGGGAGTCCATTGAAAAAACGGAATAAAGGATTTCTTATGGAGTTATTTAAAAATAATAAAATGTAAAAAGTAATTCTCAGCCGAGGTGGAAGTATTTGAAAAATGAAAATGTATTTCGTGTATTTTGATTTTAAAATATGGGCATTTCTTCTGAAATTCATTACAGATAGTCATGTACATTAAGAATTTGATTTGTCACCTTCAAGATGCTTTTTAGATAAGGCAGGGACAGTAGTAGCGTTTTTTTGTGTAACTGTTGGTGTCATTGATCTAGACATATTACTAGAGCAGTGTGGGTGGAAGAGTGGACAAGATCCACGTTACCAAATATTCAAATGGTATAACCTGATAACAAGGAGTTAAATAAACACGAGTTGTTTCTCATGGGCTGTGTATATTTATTTATTTATTTAAAAAGTTTTATATAGCGCTGGCTAGACCCGGAGGTATCAGAGCGCTTTACATGAGCATCAGATCATAGTTACAGGTTACATTGTTACAAAGGTTACATAGTTCTTCGAGCATGGCAACATAGTTACTTGTAAGGTCGAGATAAACATTAAGCACAAACACGTAAGGGGAAAAGCAGGCAAGGTGAGAGATTCAGGGGAGGGGGGTTGGAGCAGGGGAAGTAGACAGATAATGAAGGCGGGAAAGAGGAGGGGAGGGTGAGAGACACAGCATGGGAAGAGGAGGGGAAGGGTGACGGGGACACAAACCGGTAGACGAGTCAAGGCAACGTCCAAAGTCCAGTTAGCTGTGATCCCAGGGAAAGTGGTATCACTTTATATATATTTTATATTATATATTATATATACTTTATTTATATAGTATACTGCTGCAAATATGCTGATAGTGTATTTACTTAATTAATAATGTTACTAGTGCAATGTCTAGTAAAAATAAGGTTTTGTGGAGAAATACTTGCACCTAAAGTTCGTAAAAGTTTTTTTCTTAAAAAAAAAAAATAACTTTTTGCCTCATTTTCTCAAGTGTACACTGTAAGTGATGTTTACTATACAACCGTTGCCACTGTCCTTTCAACACAAATGTTTGTACCATTGGAAAATTGATGGCAATGTAAATGTCAGGTTGAAAAAACATACATTTTGTAATCAAAACTAAAGGGAAATCTTCGGTGCGCACTTTTCCACGCTGGTGTGCATCTTCTTGTTTTTGCTGTGCTCTTTGGTTTTCTCAGTAAAAGTGCTGCTGCAGGGACTGCTTTCTGCATCTCTTTGCGGTTTATATCTTTTACCTATTCTGAAACACAAGTCATTTTTGTGTAAGAAGTGTTGCCATTTGGCTTCGCAATGTGGTCACTAAATTATAGTGCTGGTATATATTTGAAAATTTGGCTGAAAAGCGAATGATTAGATGTTTCCACTGAAACCACTTGCTGCAGGACAGTGTTCTTGACCACCCAAAACGATGTATTTCTTTTTTAGAGTTTTATATAGCGCCAACTAGACCCGAAGATATGGGGTATCAGAGTGCTTTACATAGCACCAGATACTATTCTGTCGTCAGTGCAGACTTGAAATCTGAAAGTTTGTGCCTGCGTTTGGGGGAGCGCATTAGTGAAAGCCAGGGTTGCGGTTTGAAACTGTGGCTCCATCTTGAATGAAATGCTGCCAGGCCTCTAAAGAAAGGGAATGTATCTCCCTGAAAGAGTTACTGCACCTGACTTCAGGGGTGGGGCATTGGACCTTTTCCCCCTACACCCTCCCCCCCTCTTACTGAAGGCCCACAGCAGGTTCTGCACTGACTAAGGGCGATCTCTATAAGTCCTAGCATGAGGCCACACCCCTTTGCAAATGAAGCAATGCTCTCTCGAGATAATGCTGGAAGGCGCTCCGTATTATAGAAGGGGCATTACAAGCATCTTTGGCCTCTTCCAAAATATCAAGGTGCTCTGGTAGTGAAAGACGATTCAAATGCCAGTTGTGACACTTGGCCAATTTTTGTAAAGAGGCTCCGGCTGTTAGTACTCCTGCCTGGGTGAGTTCTTCCCACAAGAACAGATAGTTAACTTTGCAAATTAGTTTTTTTAAAACTTAGGGCCTTTTGTGCAATGCAGAGGTACCTGGATTGAACACGGAAGCTTAAACGAAGCTTGTTTATTGTGGCAATAATCCAAGGAATTAGTGTTCCACCTCTCACTGTGTCAGGTGAGCATCATCCATTGCTTTAACATGCATTCATGGGAGTGTGAGAACTTGGATAGGCAACCCTAGCCTAAAGGCAATAGAGCTGTACAGGATCAAAGACAGAGACGCCCTCAAAGAATGCATCTGGGCGGGCTGCTAGTTTCTGAGAGAAGTTAGGACTATTAACTGCTTCCTGGCTGCAGGGATTTTTAAAGAGATGCGTTTTTAACTCCGAAGTTTGGGATGAATTGTGTCTAGCTCGTTACTGGCTGTTTTTCCAGATAAACAGCATTTGAGGAACGGGTTTCCTGTGTGTGTTCTGGAGCACTGTACCCGGATGTTGGTGGCAGCCATATTGTGGCCCTCTGGCCTAGCCTGACAGCTGCCCTCCCATGGCTACCAGAGAGACGAGAAACCTTCCAAGCGTGAGGCTGCAGCTGACAGGGCTGTTGCCAGTTTAGGACCCGCCCGCTGCATCCTCGATGTTAAAGTAAAACCCTTATATTTTGAAACAAACACCTGAACTTTTCTGCAAGGCATTCAATCCAATTAAAAAGAAATTGGCGTGGGCGGCGGTGCTGGGTTGCAGCAGTTGGAAAGATCCCCGGTGGCTTTGAAATTCATGAGGTGAGGTAATCGCGAAGTGGATGCGCGGCAGCAGGGGGGAGGAATTCACTCGCGGGAGCGATAATTGCGACCAGATGGGCCGCGCGCTCCCGCGAGTGAATATCCTGACGTGCACGCGTTGCCATTGAAGGCAATGGAACGCGGGCACGTGCTTGGCTGAAAAGCCTTGATGCTCGGAAAAGGTCTTTTTCCTTTGTAACGCATGCGCGTTGCGAAGGCCGAGACCTAAAAAAGGAATATAACAACCCACCCCCTGGTCACAGTCTGCTTTTTGAGGTTGTCTGTTTGTTTTTCTCATTCTGGAGGCATCTCATTCTTCTTCACACCGAAAAGGTCTCTACCGTTGTATCCTTTCATTTGATTTTAAGCGGCCGTTTTCATATTGTATTTTCCCCAAAATACTGGTCAACTTTAGTAGCGATTTGTATCCACTCGATCCCAAACTCGGCTCCTCTGTGACGTCAAATTAACACCGTTTGCCTGTTCGGCCTGGTATATCTTGAGTAAGCTTTATTTTTTTGTCTAAAATTCCATGTGGTACAGCAAGTGCTTTCAGAGTGCTTAGTTGTCATTTTTTGACGTTCTTTATTTAAACTAAGGAGCTTTGTTCTCTTGAGTCACAGCTGATTTTTCTACTTAGGTAGAACAAGCTGGACAATCCAAGAAGTAGCAAGTGTTTTGCTCTGGGCAACTTTTCTTAAGCCTGCAGTTATGAATTTGCAGGGCTGCCTCGGGCCCATGCAGGGGGCCCTCCTAAGAGGGCGGCCCCACTTAGTGCCACAGGATGGCACATGACGGATCAGCCTCCCAGTGTTCGGGATCCTCGAGTGGCCCCTAGGCCAACGTCACTTCTGGGCAGGGGAGGGAGGGTGGGGGAGGGGTATTTATACCTCCCCCACCCTCAGAGCATCCTCTTTCTCTGCTGCCCTGACGCTGTTTGGTCGCGCCATCTGTTTTCGCGTCTGAGGTTCCGCGTGCGTCGTTTGGTTGGGGTGAGTTGGGGCTTTCAGGCCTGTTACCGCTGTGGTTGTGCCCTGTGATGCGCACGCTGCACTTGCAGTTGTTTTGTGGCATTGTACGCGTGGTGTCGGGGCTTTGGTCACGGGACGGAGTTGGCATGCGATCGGCACGCTCGGTGTCCTTCAGTGGTTGGGGCGCCCATCCACTTCACTTGGGACTAACACTACACACAGAATTTAGTTTCAGGTCGGTCAAGGGGGGCTGATGTGCCTGTTCGCCATGCGTATTAGAAAGGTATATTTCTGCGTGTCTGCGCGTGTCTCCGCCGCTGCTGCACGAACCCCCGGGTCTGTTCGGCTCTATTGGTTTGCTTGTTTGGAGGTGGTTTTGTTTTATACACATGTGGTGCTTGGTGCCTATGTGTGTGGGTTCTCGCCATATCCCCGCTTTAGGTCTAGGCAAGTTTGGCAGGCACTTTGATATTCACATGGTGGCGGCTTTGAAAGGTAGGGGGCTGCCCCCCTTTAAATGCTCGTATTCTGCACTTGTTCAGCGTGTATCCTGCGTCACTTCAGGCGCGCATCTTCTGGGGGCATGTAATGTCGTTTCACAAATAGCTCATCCACGCAGCGCCTCGCAAGGTGCTAGTCATTAGTGAGAGAGCTGATGGCCTCTGCGGGGGAGCGATCCAGCCTCATTTACTGTTTCCAAGAGTCACCCTCCTTCAGTTTTTGTCTTGTATTTGTGTTATGCAGGATGCTTTACACCGCAGTAGTTTCAAAGCATTTTACGCATTCGTCGGAGCGTGCAGTTCTGGAGGCGTCACCGGCGGCGGGGCTGGTACACTCGGTCCACCGCACACAATGGAGGTGATGTTCACCCACGCCCCCGGGTGCTCCACTGCAATCGGGCTCTTTGTCGTGTCTGGCAGAAAAAGGTATCTTTGCGCGTCTGCGTAGCGCGGTCATTTCACAAAGACGAGGATTGCTCAGAGCTTAAGGCACCTTGAAATTACTGCTCTGATGATGGGTGTTTATTTACGGTCTGCTGTAGCGCCAGCATGGCACGGTCACCCACCTCAGAGCGCTTGAGGGATCCGAAGAAAGATGAGCGCTTAGACAGTTGTAGTAGACGTCACTGGTGGCGCCAAAGTCCTCCTTAACATAACATAAAACGTGCATGTATTTGTAAAGCGCACTTATCACCCATGGGTCTCAAGGCACTGAATAACAAATGTTTATTGTAACCCAACTAAATGGTCCTGGTTTTATCGACCTCGGATGGATGATGGGCTGAGTGGACCCGCTGGGATTTTAACTGGTTACTTTGAGGTCGAACACAGGCCCATGCGGTGGATGCATTATTCGGCCCAGGAGCGACCTGTGTGCTTTGTTCACATTTGATGAGATTAGAACCTGTCAATCATGGAGGTGCGTGGGAGCGATTTATGATACTCCTATGCTGCAAGGTGTCGTGTGACCTGCGAGCCTGCCCTCAAGGCACTATGTGTGGGCGGGCTTGGCAGCGTGGGAGGCCCCTCCGTTCTGCTGTCTTAGGCATGGGTGGCCGCTGCTAAGTCTTGCCTCGGGCTGGAGATGCTCCGGGTGTAGAGGCAATTTGAGGTTCCTAGGGCCGGTTGTCCCTTTAAGAGGGGCCGGGTTTGGGCTTCGGCGGGAGCCTTCAGCATTTGGGTTGACCTTAGACTTCTTTTCATTGAAGCATGTTGATTTTAGTGGATGACAGCTGTTCTGATGTTATGTGTTTAGTTTGTGATAGATTGGATGGTCATTATCAGACTTAGCATTTGAATAATTGACTTCGTTTCAAGACACTACACTACTGCATCAGGCGCTGGAGGTACGCAAGTATTTGCCCCACCCAACTCCTTACGAGAATGTAATGTGGACAAACTAGTTCTCGTAACTGACAAAGAGGCTTGGCCTTAGAGCGTGGGGGGCATTTATGGCCCCTGTCTCATTGCAGAGAATCCATATTGGTATATGAGGGGGGCAAGGCTTCTAATGGATGTTTTATGCCTCAAATGCAGGAATTTTCCTTTTACAGTTTCTATGATTTCCGTGGTTTTTCTTTGATCTGATAGTGAGCAGTCCCTGTGCACTTACTGTCGATCCCCTTATCTCTCTTTCCGGGTGGCTTAGCACATTTTCTGTACTCTGGGAAGAGCTAGTATTATTATTAGTGAGCATATTAAACCTGCGTAATGCTTTTTCGCTTGTTGGTTCATCGGGCATATTCCTACATATTCTGATGTTACGGATGTTATACCACCCACCCCCTGCCCCACCACCACACGTAAGTGATACATCCAGTTTCGGTGTTTCCTGCTTTATGGGCAGTGAATACAGGTTTTTGCTTCGTAAATGTATTCGATCCGAGAATCGTTCAGGCGGAGGTTAACGTTTCAAGGATGGCTTCACTTGCAATGCGGGTCAGAGACTCCACACCCTTGGGTGTGTTTGCCCAATTGTCTACCTTGGAGTTAAGTGTGTCTAGCTGGTTATTGATCGTTAGCACACCCAGGGTGCGCATATGTACAAGTGACACTTGCATTTCTAATTTGGGGAATTGCCACCTTGACTGCGGCCAACAAAGAGGAAGGTATAGTTTTTGGTGATATAATCAGGACTATCTCATTTGCGGAATTACCAACTCTGGGAGTGACCCCCTGAATACAAGACCCTGGTTCCCTCCCCTTGAGGTCCGCCCCGTTCGCAGTGCATGGGGCCCTCGGTTGGCACGTTATCATACACCTAAGGTTTTGGCCCACTTGTAGTTCCCCGATGTGCATGATTTTCTGTTACATATATGGTTTGTCCTATGGGTTGGAACTCGCAGGGTGGGCGATTCCCTCCTCTGCCCCCAGGGGCTGTGATCGGAGCGTCGTGGCATGTCGGTGGGGCTGATGGCGTGGTTGCTGCCAGGTTGTGGATAAGGCAGTCAAGGAGGCCCGGGTTTTGAATTATGCGGCGGGAGTTGGGCCGGGCCGGTGCCAGCGGCTACAGTTTTGCCTGGTTGCAAGGGAAGCAAGTCATTAAATGTTTTCTAGGCTGCATGCTAGTGTTTGGGAGGCTACCTGGACAAGGCATGGCAGCGTTTTAGGCACACGTTGATAATCGGAGAGGATGTGGCCTTACTGCGAAAGCGGTCGAATTTGTTGGCTTGTCAATGGTTGCTAGTTGCAATTGACACGTCACTGGGCCGGCATCTCATAGCTAACACCGGCGGTGGCATTCCAGCACTAATGGGATGCCGTGGCTCGTGGGGGGGGGGGGTCGAGTGAGCCAAGCCTGCCGCTCCGACCTTTTAGGCAGCAGAGCAGTAGTGACCTGCTTGTAGTTCCCCGATGTGCACAATTTTCTGTTGATGAGGGGGAACCGGGTTTGAGTCTTGTATTGACGCTCCGCATCCCGCTGCAGTTCACAATCATGTATTCACTCTTATTTATGCCTTTATATAGCGCGGACTTTACCCGAAGGTGTCAGAGCACTTCACAATAGGAACAGTACTTATGCATGAGAGCACGATAAGTGAACACATTACAAAAGTAAACGGTAAGTTACATGAAGAAAAGTGCCAAACGTGAGTAAACAATACAAGAGGTAGCAAACTGTGCATTACAGGAGGACAAAGTGACATGTGTGCAAGTTACAAAAGCGTTTAAAGTACAAGTTGAGATAAAATACTGCAATACATGGCAGACAGTCAAACACAAGAGCAAACGTTAAGTAGGCAATGGTGGCCCTTGTGCAAGTACCGGAAGCAAACACAATGTAAGAGGTAGCAAACCGTGTGTTACAAGAGAAAAGTGACGTGTGCATGTTACAAAAGTGTACGAAACACAGGTAGAAGGATAATACTGCAATAAATGGCAGACTCTCAAGCACAAGAACACACTGGGAAGACACTTCCATAGTCAAGGAGAATAGAATTTTCGATAATAAAAGGTCTTCCTCCAAATAATAGAGAGGGCATGAATTAAAGTTGGAAGTGTCTATAAGGAGGAGAACTTTGAGGTCCGTTTTGAAGGCCTGTGAGGAGGAGGTTTTTCTGGGAAGAATAGTAAGGGGACGAGTTACGAAGTGATTCTAAATCACACACACAAAAGGCAATGGTCATTATCAGACTTTGCATTCGAATAATTGACTTCGTTTCAAGACACTACACTACTGCATCAGGCGCTGGAGGTACACAAGCATTTGCCCCACCCAACTCCTTACGAGAATGTAATATGGACAAACTAGTTCTCGTAACTGACAAAGAGGCTTGGCCTTAGAGCGTGGGGGGCATTTATGGCCCCTGTCTCATTGCAGAGAATCCATATTGGTATATGAGGGGGGCAAGGCTTCTAATGGATGTTTTATGTCTCAAATGCAGGAACCGCGCTGGAGAACCGCCCTACTCACATGGGGGGGCCACCTGAACTATCAACAGGTATAAGGGTATAGCACACTGGGGGCAGTGTGCTAGGGTCTGGGACACCCAGGTTCTCCTCAGGTGTCATTACTGTCCCTGTTGTGGGGCACGCAGGTTACAACCCATGGAAGTAATACACTGGTAGTTAACTGGTGGGTGAGCATAGCAGGTAGCTCCTGTGCAGTAATTGGATGTTTTCTCTTGTAAAACAACTGATGAGTCTGGGCAAATTGTTGATTTACTGGGCAATAATTGGGGTGTTCTCTCGGTAAGCAGTGCCGAAGTGTGGGCAAATCATGCATCCCCTGTGACAAAATTGAAATACGTTTTCCCATAAATAACTGGTGTGTCTGGGCATATCATGCAGCCCATGTGAATTAATGGAATGTGTTCTTTTGTACAGCAACTGGAGCGCAAGTAAGAGGCTCTGATACTGGCGATCGAGTTAGCAATAGGCTTACCTGTCAATGCTGGTTAGGGGCTGTTTTCATGGATTTGTTCTCTCTTCCAGAAACGCACGGGTTTCGTTCTATAATGATCAAACCACGCCTAGCAGGCTGGCCTGCCAGGGCTCGGAGCAGGTACAGGGGAAGAACACACTGGGGCCAGTGTGTGGGGTTCTAGGTCATCACGTCCAGGATTGGAGTGTAACCTTTTTCTAATTTCAGGACAATCGGATCAAGTACACAGGCACCACTCTGAGAAGGACAGGTGGGAACTGAAGCAGGAATGGCCAGGGCGTGCTCAGAGCCTGAATGCTGTTCCTGGTTAAGTGCTCTTGGGGGGCAAGTTGACAACCCGGTTCTGACTTCGTGTAGGGGAGAGTAGAAGCAGTGTTAAGTGTAGCGGTTGTGCAATTACCATGACATCCTTTCACATCAGCCCCAGTTGTACTCAATTACCTTATGCAACTACTGGCCTCAGCTAATAGGTGACAGGAGGGGTAACCACAAGGGTAGATGGGCAGGAGACTGGTATGGTAATCATTAGGGGGGTGCCCAGGGGTCTTTTCCAGAAGTTATCTGAAGGTCAGTACTTGTGACACACGATAGGGTTTGCACACAGCAGGGGAGAGGGCCTGTCCAGGTGGTCAGGGGCAACGGTATTGTCAAGTTTGGACTTCCGTAAGCGCGGTTAGGGCCCGCCCAAGGAAAAAAAAAATTAAGCTGGAGTTCTTCTGTGATATAGTTAGCTAGGTGGTTGAAATAATGTTCACTCAGTAAGTCAAGATCATGGTGGACAACTGCCTTCAGCTCAGGGCATCCTTTTAGCCTTAAGGGGGCCTGGTTCGCTTCTTCTGACACACTGCGAGCTGGATACAGATGGGTCAGTTCTGTTGGGTTGAATGCTCCGTAATTATGAGAGCTCTTTAGGGTAAGGCGTGTGCAGCAGGGACCTGGGGTAGCCAGCTCAGGCTTGCTCCTGGGCTTGTTAAGTTGATGTTATGGGCCAATTGGTGCTGCACCATGAGTGAATGATATAGTACAGCATCTAGTTTACCGGTTCTGTATGGGACCATCATTAGCAACAGCAGCTGCGCACATGGGTAACAGTGTAGCTTCTTTTAGTTCGCCCAGGGTTGGGGCTGGCAAGGTTATCAGCTTGTCGGCCGGAAACGGAGTAGGAAATGCATATATGCTAAGGTGCAATGCGCACTTGGCAGTCAAGCAAGCTAAGTTTCAGCAGAACCCTGATATTCGTCCGGGAATAAATGCAAGGTTATGGGCTAAACATAAATAGGCCTTTCTGTGAGCAGGGGGAACGAGTGAGCCATTCCCAGGAGGGTGCGACTGGCCTGGATAGTGCTGAAATGGAGGGGATGGAGTACTAATACAGACAACTCCAAAGCACAGTTTGCAGTCATAGTTGAGAGGATCAGGGACAGTACTGATACAGTTCACGGGCCTGTAGAGCGGCAGAACTGATAAGGGCTTGTGGTTGCTGGTCAGCACAACTGTCCAGAGGAGGAATGGACATGTCCTTGCTCAATCTGAGGGAGGTCTTTGAATGAACCTCCCTCAGATCGAGCAAGGAACCTCCCTCAGATCGAGCTAGGTAACTAGGTCTATATTGGTGGGGGGCACTGGGGTGACAGTGGCCACACCCAGTGCTGTGGCGGAGTTACAGGGCGATCCAGAGGCCGTAAGGCACAGTAAGGGTACCCGCTGCAGGAGCACAGGAAGGGTGCGAAAGCCAAAATCCCCAGGGAGGTCCTCACGCTGGACCCTGGAGGAGCGACGGCGCCCCGTTAGTCCTTCAGGCGGTTGTGGACCTGAGCAACCGGGGGTTACCTGCAACTCTCTGCCCCCCCTTAGCTGGGAGGGGCATGAGTAAGGGGTGGACTGGCGGTCCGCCGGTGGGAGGGGCTAGACCCTCCCCCAAAATCGACAAACACCGGTTGGCGAGAGCCACCAGGTAGATTGGCTCATCGGGTGGGCAGGTGGCGAGGGGCTGCCTGCCCTGGGATTGCCCGTAAGATAACCCACCATGTTGGCATACTTGTTATGCAAATAAACCTGCAGCAATTTTCTCCACTAAAAATGTGTTTTGTCTGATTATTTAGCTAAAGTAATTGCTGTGGGAGGGATGGGGAGTGTTGCTGATATTGGCTCTATAGCTGGTGCGGACTCATTATTTTCTTCTCCCCTAAGAGTTTCTTGCTGCGACAGCAAGCTGTCCCTTTTGAGTTGTTTGCCTTGTCCGGCAGTTGGAGTGCATTTAGCTCTCTCTGGCACCCATTGTAAGTCCTAATAATGAGTTATTGCGGACTGCTACTGGGGTGAGGTGGGGTCTATGTTAGTCTGTCTTTCATGTTTTACTGAATGTTATGCATGAAAAATTGAATAGTCATAAAAATCTTCCGTCTCCTGTGGTGATTACACTTTGTTTTCATGTTGCTCATTTGGAGAGTGTAAGAAAGAGGCTGTCCATTTAAAGCTGGATAGAGTCTGTTCCACCATTACTGATGTGTGCATCCACAAGCCATAACGAGCGGCACTCTGTGTCCTGACGTTCTGCTTTATGTGGCCTCCCGTGTTCTTTCTGAACGGATCTGGGTAAGCTCCAGTGTGCCTTCTGTCTTGTCTGAAGTTTGTCCAGCGTCTGCTCGTACAGCTAGAAGTCATCTGAATCAGGTTAGTCTAGTGACGAATCGAGCAGATTGCCAGCTGTTCTGGGTAGCCTTCGATTATTGTTGCTGAACGCTTTAGTCTCATGTCTCCATTCCTGTGGTTTTCCCGTGTGAGCTGTCCTTGCTTGGTGTAGCTGATTTGATGGCAGATGCTTTTCTTGATGTATGTGCATGGACATAAATTATGGGTCCTCAGAACCCGCAGCTGTGACCCCCTAAGTTCCCTCTGTGACTCCTGGCTCAAAAGGGACTGGGCAGTGCAAAGAGCAGAAATCAAACGGGACTGTCTGGAAAAACATGAAAACGTTTTGTAATTGTAATCCAGTTGTCCCAGACTGGATCTCGAGGCATGGCACAGGGGTGGTGCTTCACATCCCTCTTTCAGTCACCGGGTCATGATGCGTACATGCCTGCCATTGCTCACACATGCCTGTTCAATGGAATTTATTCTGCTACAACTGCTTTTAGCTGGCTGATCTCCCTGCACCAGTGTTGTGAATGCAACTTTGAGGGCTGCAGAGGGAGGCTTCACTGTGTAATGTGCTGCGACTGGCCAACAGCAGAATTGCTTTTATTAAAAGAACACATCCAACATCGAAAGGCACCCCTGCACCCAGAGCCCCAGGGCCTTGGTGAGCAGAACCTATGGTGCTCCTATGACCCCCCCCTTACATCTCTACTTCCCGACTGTTGTTGGTTTTCCTCCTGCAACCTCTGGTGCCATGCCTGCAGCCTGTTTGCTAAAAGAAGACCCCCCCAATTGAAAAGAATTGGGCGTTTGACGTGGGAATTGCACCCTGCACAGCTGCCCCTGTGCAGCTGGGGGTGTACGTTTGGTGATGCTTTGTGGCCTCCCCTGTGCTGTTGCTCAACTCCAATGCCTGGCCCCGTCCACTGATTTACCTGCCTGCGATCACTGCTGCTCCAGGCACCTCCAGTTGCCATTGAAAAGCATTGGGCCAAACTCCCATTTTGACCTCTGCACCCGGCCCCCACTGTGCCATTGGTGGTGTAGTTTTGGTACTCACCTTGCCCTTGCCCCTTGCTGACTTTTGGTTCCAAAGACTGGGATTGTAAGTGCCTTACTTAATTCCCAGTGGAGTAGAACGTAACATACCCACCAGCCCCCACGGAGCTCGCTGCCTACCAACCCTGTGGTTATGGCAGGCCCTTCAGTGAACCACCCTGTAGGAGAGTAGGATCTGCTTACTATGGTTACCCCCACTTTTTCCTGGTGTTTCACTGTTTCTTGACTTTAGTCTGGCTGGGGCACTGCTATCCAGGACCCCAGCCTAGCTGCTTCCTCTCTAAAATGATTGCATGTAATTTAGGTACACTGCAGATTGGTTACTGGGGTACCCTAGTATATGGTACCTTAGGTACTAAGGGCATATGTATCCCAGAGGCCTACCAGGGGATGAAGCATGTATAATGCCACCCCCAAGAAGCCTTCCAAAATGGCACCACAGGACTGCTACTGCAGCTTGGGTAAGGTGGTGCATGCACCCCTTACTAAGATATAGGTTACCTATATCTACCATAAATCACTGCACATAGAAACCTATCAGTCACCCCCATGGCAAGCCTTATCAATCCTGAAGGCAGGGTGCTTGGTTTTGTGTGAGAGGGCGCCCATGCATGAGCTGGACCCTCTGCAGCTTTCGGAGCCTATTCTCTGAGGCTGTTCTGTGATGCAGCCAGACCATATACTCTTAAGTGCATTATAACCCAGCGTAAATGTAACTTTGGAATGGCTGCATGGAAATATGTCGTATTTGGTGTCAAACACTTTGGAATCTTACCCCCCCCCCCAGTCCTAGTGGCGGGGGTAGAATTCCACCCTTCTAGAGGGAGAGACATATACACAGTGGTCTGACCGGTAATAGTTTAAAAGAACCCTAGCATCACAAAATGAATGCTGCAGCCGCAGACACTGGTCTGACCTCCTGCTGCTGGACAAAACTGACAAGGGAGGCCTGTACAATAGGTTTCCTGTAACAGGGAGGTGTAACCACCTCCCACACAGGCTTTAGTGTATTGGGGCTGGAGGGGGGCACTCAGGGAGTGCTTTTCAGACTCGACATCCTCTGTGGGACAGATCAAATCCAGCACCTGGTCATCATCGAAGCCTCCTTCTCCTCGTGGCTGAAGAGTCAAGCTTCCCCTTCTTCACCTGAAATCGCCCGACATTGGTGGGCATCTGCCTATCGTCTTCATGGTCACTGGCAAGTGACCCAGACTCTCTCCCCTCTGCTTTCAGGTTCTTCTCATCCTTGATCCAGGCTTGGATCCACCGGACACTTTCCACTTGAATGGCAGCAGCACTTTGCAGCAGATCGCCATAGATAACGATGACAAAACCCAACACGAAAAGACACCTATGCACCCGGCTTCCCTGGGTGAGGTAACTCAAGTACTCTGGTGCTCCCGTGGGTGTTGACTCTAGAACCTCCTAGTTCTAAAGGGGTTTGGTCTAAGTCCTCTTTTAAGTGTCCTTTATCTTTAAAATTCATACCGTGACTTTCCCCATAGAAGCTAATGGTGAGTCGCGGCTGTGTTTAGACACTGCAAGCGTCCCCTGTTTCACTACAGAGTGGTTCCTGTTGGCCCCAGCAGTTCTACAGGCTCTAGGCCTGGTCTCTCAGTTGTGGTTCTTATACCACTTTCTTAATATATGGTTATGTACGCCCCTAGGGCTCAACCTTTAGTGTGCTAATTTACTGTGCGCTAATTAAGTTTACTGAATGTTCTTTTGCCTCTAGCCTCATAAAGAGACTAGAGGGATGTGTTTAGAATAAATATATATATATATATATATATATATATATATATATATATATATATATATATATATATATATATATATATATATATATATATATATATATATATATATATATATATATATATATATATATATATATATATATATATATATATATATATATATATATATATATATATATATATATATATATATATATATATATATATATATATATATATATATATATATATATATATATATATATATATATATATATATATATATATATATATATATATATATATATATATATATATATATATATATATATATATATATATATATATATATATATATATATATATATATATATATATATATATATATATATATATATATATATATATATATATATATATATATATATATATATACATACATACATACATACACACACCTGGTGTGGTTCTCCTTTCATTTGGTCATTCACAAGATTAGAGACTGGTACTAGCCTTCCTTTCCAGATCTGAGGCAGTGTGTCGCTCTCTTTTGATTCTAACGGCATGACCGGGGTAGAAAATGAGGACCAAAAATAAATAAATAAAGATAATAGACTGGTAAAACAAGCTGCTTTACATTCCTTCAAGACTTAGCCTGAAGGCTGCTCTCCACAGCTACCACTAGGATAGCTTTCTATAAAGGTTGTCTTAAATCTACCATCAATAAGAGTCATTTGAACTGGTGCAAGGTGCCCACTAGAATAGTCGACAGCATATGCCAGGCCAACTTATCACACCCTCTGAATCGTATTACACATTCTACACTCGCGCCAAGCCCTACCCAGGAGGATACCAGCGCTTCCTATGGGGTCCTCCCTATAGCCACCTGATTCTGAACCAGTTGCTGTACTCATCCATGCATACTCCGGTTACCCACCTAGGGTTCTTGATGGAGCCCCCCAACTGCAATATGAAGGTCCACCTGGAGCTGGAGGCTGGGGAGCCACGCAGCAGAGGTGACACCATGGACCCACCACTACTGGCAACAGCGGGCAGCCCTTGACCAGGACTCCACAGGTAATGGAGTTGGAGTAATATGGCACAACTACAAAGAAAATGTAGTTCTAGAGCAGTGTGCCTCCAAGCAAAGGTGTGGCTGGTGAGGGGCGTGGGAGGTTGTATAGAAGAATGGGATGAGAAGTCAGTTATCGGGTAGGGGTTGGGGATAGAAAGGGGTCCTATTCTTGGCATGAGGTCATGATTTCATGAAACGACGGGCAGTAATTGAGAATCCAGGAATATCTTGAAAATCTGTTCCTCGGTATGTGCGGAGGTCATGGTCATCAAGTCAGTCCTTAAATTGATGTCGGTGTTGCTGTTGTGCATAAATGGTATGTGGTGGCTGTTGGGGCCAACTATTTGTGGCTTGTATGCATTAACCTGAATATGCATTTTATTGCTCAAATGGGGAGCAGGCTTCTCCTAACTATACTGGGACGTTTATACTTCTACAACATTACGTTTAGGGTTTAAAACAACCAAAAAACATCAGCAGTTTTGGTGCAGTTATGAGTCTTTCTGATATCAGGTGTTGTATAGATAAAACTACAAGTGATGGAGTTGGGGAGTCACTTAACCTCATGAGCGCTACCGCGTATTCCCGCTGTGCGCTAAAAAAAAATGGCTTGTTTATGACAAAGCCAGCTCGTCATCCACGCAGCGCAGGTAACGCTGATGACGAGCTGGCTTTGTCATCAGCACCGAAGGGGTTAATGTATACACGCCAGCATTGCTAGGTGGTTAGGGCTTTAAGTTAAATCTCCCGGGTGGCTTAGGTTTGTATTCAGGGGTGTTTGCTAGGGTGGCCTTAGTGCTTGCGCTTTTCAGAGTGTTGCTAATCGGCATGGGGGTACAGAGCTCGGATGTACCCTGTGTTGGGTTGTATTGTTAAGCATCATGTTTTACCAGAATGCAACCTTATTGTATTGGTTAAATGAAAGGAGAACCACATAGTAGTTATAAAAATATGTATTTAATAATATAACGCTCTGTAGCACAACACAGTATCTCCTACACAGACATAACCACAAAGCACACGATACTTAAGCACAGAATAATAGTAAAAAGCACTAATACACAGTGGGCCCCGGGGCGGGATCAAACCATATACTAAAATAGTGGTGTAAGACTCACAACTCGAGTTAAGACAGTGTGTAGAGGATGTAGAATAGCTGGAACCCCAAGGAACCACCCAAGGTGAATAAGTAAGGACCCCTCCGAGGATGGGTGCAGTGTGGGAACAGGACCATGGGCTCCATGCAATTCTATAGGAAAGTCGCAGTTGAAGGTTTAGAGTTTAAGGACCCTTCCCAGTTGACCGTGGATACTGAAAAACCAGAGTTACCTAGCCCAGGGAAGCAGGGTGCATAGGTCTGAAGTGGTACGGAAAGCGCCGCTGAACCCAATGGAGGACTTCGATGAAGAATCGCTGCTGGAAGGATGAAATGTGTCCGTTGGAATACACAGGTGGATTCTTGATGGCAGGAACCTAAAAGCAGAGGGGACAGAGTCTGGGTCACTCGGGAGTGACCAGGGGCTTGGTAGAAAATGCCCACTGATGTCAGGTGCATTGATTGTTCTAGACTTTGCAGCCACGGGGACCAGGAGATGTTGAGGATGACCAGGAGCCGGATGTTGAGTACTGACAGGTCGGTGTTTGGCTGGAGCACCAACAAGCCTTGGCAACAGCAACCCATGCAGAAGATCAAGGAAGTGTACGGTTCGGGCCAGCAAGGTCCAGGAGACTCACCAAACACAGGGGAGTTGGGGCAGGCCTGGAATAACCATGGGAGCCCAAGAAAAGCAAAGTGGACCCTCAAGTGGACTCACAGGCCAGAGGCACAGGAGTCTGGAGAGGACCTCAAGCAATTTCACCAAACAACCCCACGGATCACTCTGTGTGAGGAGGTTGAAGTTCTTGGTAGGAAATGGTGCCAGAGCTTGGGGCTACTCTGAGGCCAATGCACTTGTTTAGGAAATACCAACAAGCACTTGCAAATGTATGCTGTGCATTGGGTTTCGGGTATTGCAGCCCCCACTAGGGATTCTGACCTCAAACTTGGTGAGTGGGCAGCTCCGGCCTCAAGGTACATAGAAACCCACCTCCTGTGTTGCCATACCCTTTAGAGTCCAGAGGCGATCAAGGTCAGTAGACACGACAGCAGTGTTGCAGTGCCTGCAAATGCAGCGGAGTGACTCCTTCACTCCAAGGGAGATGTCTATGGTTGCCCTTGATGCTCCACAGGTTCTGCATGAACTTTGTATGGTTTACAGGCACAGGCGATGCTTAAGACTGATAGGGAGACAAAGTCATACCCAAACAAAGTCCAGAGTATCGAGACTGTCGAAGTTCAGTGGTTTCTGGTTCAGAATCTTGCCTACATTGAATCTAAGGCCCTACAGCCAGGAAGGCACTTAAGTGCTCAAGGAAGAGGGCTAGCAAGATTCAGGGGTCTGGACAGTGGGAATGTTACCCCATGTCCTTTGTCCAGTTTCGTGCCAGAGCAGGAGCCAATGGCTCCCAGGACTGGTTTGAACTGGACTATGCACAGGGATACCAAATGTGCCCCTCATGCAGATTTTCAGTCACTTGCAAGCACACCCATCCAGCCCTAATACACTAAATACTATCTGGGAGGTGGTCATACCTCCCTGTGACAGGATGCCTATTGTTCCACCTTCCCCTGCTCAAGCTTCACTCAGCAGCAGGAGGGCAGACATGTGTCTCTGGTTGGCAGCAACCATTTTGTGCTGTCCAGGACTTATCAGGCTGGTACCGGAAACACCAGGGACCTCGCGAAGTTCACTTCTGAGGGATGGAATCATAACTCCCACACAGGTTACTGGTGTGGGGGTGTGATTCCAACATGTTTGACACCAAACACAATAGGATTTGTTTCAGCTGTTTTAGAGTTGGTCATCACTGGGTTGTATGTAGGTAGGATTTAAATGCAGTGACACTTTAGATATAGTAATCCTATATCTTAAGTAAGTGGTGCATGCACCAACTTACACAGGCTGCAATGGCAGGCATGTAGTTCCATTTTGCATGGCCTATCATTAGTGGCATAATGCATGATTCCGCCCATGGGAGAGCTCCGGGTTACCTATGACCTGGGTACATGGTTACCATATGCTAGAGAATGACAAGGGTATCTCAGTATCCAATCTGGAGTGTACCCAAGTACATAACAGTTTAGGGAGAAAGCAGTTGGACTGGGGTCCTGATTAGCAGTATCCCAGTCAGACTAGTCAAGAACAAAATTACATTTATCAAAAAGTGGGGGTAACGGGAGGGGGCGCCTTGGCGGACCCCTGGGCCTCAGGGCTGCGGGTGGCTACGACCGGGCTGAAATATCTCGGCGTGTTTCTGTCGGCCTCGGCAGCCACTGCCTGGGATCGTAATCTCATACCAGTCTGGGAGAAAGTACAGTCGGACGTTAAGACTTGGTCTCGGATGCCCCTGTCTATCTTTGGCCGCTCTGCCATTTTTAAGATGGTGGCGCTACCACGCCTCTTGTATCAGCTGCAGAACCACCCATATCCCGTCCCACCTCAGTGGTTTAGACAAGTCAACTCCCTGTTGGGCCGCTTCCTATGGGCCGGCGGGGCCGCCAGGGTAGCGTTACGTACGTGCTTTTTGTCCACCTACGATGGGGGCTTGGCCACGTCAGATCTGCAGTCCTACTATCAGGCCGCGCACCTACTCATCCTGAACGACTGGTGGTATAGCACTGGCGACGACCCAGCCTACGCCCTGGAACGTGCCTTGATGGGCGACAACTCGCTCCACACCATCCTCTATTCACCCCGGTTGCGTCGTTCTCTACCGAGGGTTACACAACTTGTCTTTACGGTGTGGCGGCAGGCCCTGCGACGCATGGGCTGGTGGGGCAGACTGACCGCGGAGACGCCCTTGTGGCGTAACGGCTTGTTACCGGAACTGTCTAAGCTATCGGGTTTTGATGGCTGGGACGCAATTGGTATTTCACTATTAGGTCACGTGATGTCTGGCACAGCCCTCAAATCCTTTCAGGCCCTTAGTGCCGAGTTTGACATGCCCCAATCTCAATTCTTTCGATATTTGCAATTCCGGCATGCGCTGCTGCCCAGTCTCGCCGGCGTTGACTCCCTTCCTGACTTCAGCCCGATTGAAGCTAAGGTATTCATGGGCCATCTGGGTGACAAAAAGGTTTCACGCATTTACCAGACTATGGTCATCCATTGCTCCTCCACTCTCCTTCCACTGAAGGCAGCCTGGGAGGTCGATGTGGGTCAGCTGGATGAGGATGATTGGCGCGAGGCCTTGGAATCCCCGAGGGGAGCGGCCATTGCCGTCCGATTCCGTTTAATCCAATTCAAAGTCCTACACAGAGCCTACTATACCCGCGAGCGTTTGTGGAGGGCGGGACTGATAGAGTCCCCGGACTGTCTGAGATGTGGGCTGGAAAGAGGTACGTTGATCCACACGTTGTGGTCGTGTCCTAGATTGGTTGGCTTCTGGAGAGGTGTATGGGATTGCTTGTCGGAGGTATTAGGATGGACCCTCCCTCGCACCCACCGTCTGGGGCTGCTACATATTCTAGAGGGGATTGGTGGCAATGTGTACAAGAGACACCTGCTCCTCCTGGGGCTGGTGGTGGCCAAGAGAGATCTAGCCCGGGTTTGGAAGGATGTGAGACCCCCCCCCCTGTGTGCGTGGAAGGCTGGCATGGACTTCTGCATGGGTCTGGAACGACCGATCTTTGAGGCCCGAGGGTGCCCCCGTAAGCACTTTAAGATATGGAAGAGATGGGCAGACTACAGGGACCTATTGCTAGACCCCCCAGTGGAACCAGAGGAAGATCTTTAACTTCATGTGGCCGGGCGGCCCCATTTCCCCACCCCCACACACACGCACTTACCACTTTGCGAATTTTCGTCGACACCGTTCGTACACACATGCATAGGGTTAGGGTGGGATCCAGGGGAGGGATCCGGGAGTTAGGGATGAGTAGATAATTTAGTGTTAAAGACAGAGATGATCGTTTCTTATAACCTTGTGTTGCAATGATTATTGACTGCCTATCCAATTCTACTTTCTGGATTGTATCGGAATGTCTGATGGCGCCTTCCCGATTGTGGGGGTCCATCTTATTACATGTGCTCATCTTTGTCAATAAACTTGTTGTGAAAAAGTGGGGGTAACCATAATAAGCAGATCCTATACTTCCCTAGTACTCTGTCCAGTTGTTGCAGCGTTTTGGATTCCTACCTGTATCCACTGCTCCTATTATAGACTTTTTCCATCTGGATAATATACTGAATGATCAGCATTGGCACTGCTGCTGATAAGAATGTCTTTGCTTCGCTGAGACAAAAAAAATCAGCTGCATTTGTTTATCAATTTATATGGTAAGTCAAACTCTCACTTAATCGTTTTTCTTGTCATTAAAAGAAGTTCATAGTGTCTGACAGTCCTCTGTACCTTAAAGTGGGGTCTTCCGCATAAACATAATTTCTGTCAAGATGGTAGCAATATGGATTATATTATGGTGCTCATGACAGTCAGTCAAAGACTTAGACTGTCTCCAAGGCTGAAAAGCCTACTTTAGATACCTGTGCTAGCAATGTCATCAGAGAAAATTATTGCCTTTGTGGCTGGAATGAGTTTTCTTAAGTTAGAGCGATTGACTTAACTTCCATGGAGGGAAGCTCATTTAACCTGTTTCCCTGCACTTTGTATTTGGGACTCTGATACTCAAAATAGACTGTTGTTTAGAATAATCTATGTTCTTGTAATTCGGTCCCAATGGTTCTGGATACTTTCTCATTACACCTCCTACAGTCATAATTGCAGATAGTTATGTAGTGTATTTTTGCTGATGTCTCTTCCTCCTGTGTCATCTTTACCCAGGGCAATTGGTCAAGTGGTACACTGACATCATAGAACTACAGAAAGATGTCATCTGACATGATGGCCAATCAGTTGCCTAGCAAGCAATGGTATACATTTATCATTGTATTGAAATGAGTAGCAGGGTAGACAGGACGCCCTGCTGAAGACTAAGAAGGTTAGATGAAAGAAACTAGGGCATTATTTGAGACTTATACATTTGTTTAAAAGGTGTGCTTGATCATAATATTTGCGATATCATCATTGCTTAACTGATGGAGATGTGCTAAATTGAAGATGGTAATCTGTTCACAATTCTTATGATTCTCTCTAACTGTATCAAAGCTTCCTCCTTCAACTTATCAATGACTTAATTGCTATTGGTGTACCATAAACTTAAAGAATTGCAGTGAGAAGGGTACGCTGTCACTTGACTAGCAACAGATCTATTTATCGATGTCCTAATATAGGTGCTAGGGTTGTATAGTGGTAGCAAATGAGGCATAGGATTGAGATGTATGCTATGTTTGAAATACAATTTGAGATTTGAATATTTAGTGAGCTGTGAATTTTCACAATATTAGACACCATAATACTGACTTTTAATGCTTTATAAAAAATTGCATGTTTGTATTGCATTAGTTTGAATATTTTCAAGTTCTAATAGTGGACTAATAGTGGACTTTTCCATCTGCAGAATATACTGAATGACCGGCAGTGGCAATGTTGCAGGAGAGGAGTTCTCTGCGTTGCTGAGACAAAAAAGCAAAAATCAGCATTATACATAAGTGTATATGGGAAGTCAAACTCACATTTATTAATTTTGCTTGTCATTAAAAGCAGTTCATAGTATTTGATGGTCCTCAGTACCTCACAGTGGGGTCTTCTACATACATGATTTTTTTAGGACAGTACCAATAGGGGTGCTATTATCGTGCTCATGACAGTCAATCAAATACTTAGGCTGACACAGCTTGCTTTAGATACCAGTGCTAGCGATATGTCAGCAGAGGAGGTTACTGCCTTTGAGCTTCCCCAGGCCTTTTTCTGATTCCAGCAATTGGCCCCCACCGGTTCTGATCCCACTTTGGGCAGGAGATTTAGTGGAAAAACCAAGTGAGAAAGGGAAGTGTTCTCACCTTGGCTAACCCCACCCCTTAGATGGGTTAGGCAAGGTGAAGCACACCTCTCAGTCCCTGCCATCTTGCAGATGAGTGGACCCACCCAACCAGAGTGAGGCATATGCCCCCCTCCCACTGGATGGTGGCAATATAGGGGGGTGTACCCACCCCAAGGAAGGGACCCATTGATCCCAACCTTTCCTTACCTGGTATGCCCCTAAATCTAGTATTTAGGGGCACACCAAACCATGCCTTCTCAGACGAGAACCGACCTAGAAGAAATGAAGGCCCAAAGAAGCTGTGTTAAAGCTTAGTGAAGGAGGCCCAATGACTTGGCCCCAGCCCTACCTACCTGCCTGTCTCCACCTCAAACCTACAAAAGCAAAATCCCTGTGTTTTGCAGCCTCAAGAACCCGAAGAGCCTGCCCTGACTTCCGCAAGAAAGACTTTGTCTCCAGTGAGCACCGGGTTTGCTCACCCACAGATCTGGTAATCTCTGACCTGCCTCGACTCTCCAGACGACACCTGCAATCTTTCTGGAGGACCCCCCTGCTGCAACCGGAGCTGGTAAGAAAACCAACGCCTAAAGATATCCCTGCATCAGACGTCCCATGGCCTTGGGAGGCCCAACCGATAGTGTCCCAGCATTCCTAGGCATCCCAATTTACCTCTCCAACCGGTGTTAACCTTCAAAAGACCTTCGTCCATGACACTGCAGTCTTTGTTGCAACTAGAGAGTCCACGTTGAACCCAACGGGGCTACCTATCGCCATAAAAGCACATTGCAACCAGCTGCCCCTGCGGGTGTACTTTGGGTGCTAACTCTGATTCCCCTTGACCCTGAGCCGAACACCCAGAGCTTTCTTCCCACAACCCTGTGGCCTGCTCGTGAGCAGCCACCAACTGTAGGCCCCCTATCCCCTATTAGATAACATTTGGCCTTGACACTCTGCACCCAGCTGCCCTAGTGGCACTGAGGGTGTTTCAAGGGTGCATCCTTGATCCGCGGGGGAACCCTGGTTCTAACACCAGAATACCAACTCTCACAAACTTGTACCTACCTGTAAACCGATAACTCAGTTGCCTTCCATAGGATTGCATTGACTGCTTTTCTTGAAAAGTGTTTGTGTGGAGTGGGTTTGCATGTAACATTAACAAAAAAACAAATGTACTGAAAGTGATTTCCTTACCTTTTGACTAGGAAATGTCTCAGTGAGATATCTAGGTGTATCACTGAACAGCGAAAGTAGTCTGAAAATTAATCCAATAAGTAACATACAAAGTAATCTGAAATGTAACTGAACAGTATTTTCAAAACATTGATTTACCTGTAATCCAACCAACTGCATTTAAACCTGCATTCAATTGTAAAACATTGCATAAGTCTTTGCAGAGTATTATTTCACTTACCTGCACCAGGCTTTGTGTGGATCCAGAAATAAAATAACTTACTAATATTTTTTATACAAACAAATTGGCCTGAGTTCAGTCTTTGAGTGTGCAACATTATTTGCCGAGTGTGTACAACAAATGCTTAACACTACCCTCTGATAAAGCTTTACTGTTTGCAACTTACTCTCTCTCTTTATGGCAGTGTTGCCAATCTACTTTTACCTCTGTCTAGCTTTGGGGTTTCACTGGACTCTGTGTACACTATACCTCATTTTGGTATAATATGTACAGAGCCAGCTTCCTACATTCGTGTATCAGCGGTGGGATATACAACTTTGCATTTGTTGACTTGACTTAGTCACCACCTGATCACACAACAGAACTCTTACAATTGTCTTTAGAATTCAGATTTTTTAATTGACAAATGTTTCCAAGTTATTCAGTCTAGTTAGGACCTTGGTTAAGTCACTTAAGCTGTCCCATGAAGGAGGTAGAGTGCTGAGGGGCCGGTGTCAGACAGGAGCACCAAGAAGCCCTGGCCAAGGCCACCCACGGAGGAGGTGAGAGTACGGTCGGACCAGCAAGGTCCAGGTGATTAACCACAAGCAGGGGAGTCCGAACAGGCCATGAGCAATCAGGGGAGCCCAAGGAAATCAAAGGTGACCCTCAAATAGACCCAAAGGCTATCAACACAGGAGTTGCAAGAGGCCCTCTAGAATCTAACCAAAAGAGGCAGGCCATGATGCACATGATTCAGTGTGGCCAAAGATTCTGGTCACAGGAGGTGCTTGGGGTTGGGGCTACTTGGAGCCCGAAGATCTTCTTGCAAAGATGTCAACAAGCCTTTGCAACTGCAAAGGTGATGTGATACCCAGGGATTGGGCTAATGCAACTCCCACTCAAGCTACTGGCTTCAAACTTTGTCAGGGGGGAGAGCTGTCCTCAGGAGCTTAGTAAAACTACCACCTGAGTTGCAGAGCCCAAGGAGTCCAGAGGAGCTTCTGATCTGCTGACCGGTCATCTTCGTTGCGGTGCCTGCAAATATAGGAGAGTGAGTCCTTCATGCCAAGTGCGATTACTTCAGTTGTCCTTGATGCTTCACAGGCCTTGCAAGGTTCCTGGAGGATACACAGGCACAGACTGGAAGGGAGATGAAGTCTGGCCCAAACGAAGTCCAGCGTGCCCAGACGGTAGAAGTGAAGTGGTTTCAATTCTTAATCATGTCCATGATGAATCTAGGCTCCTATAGCCAGGTGAGCCCTTAAGTACCCAGGAGAGAGGGTTGGGAAAGATTATGGGTACCCTCCCAGGGAAGGGTCTGGACAGGGGAAGGTTACTCCCATGTCCTTTGTCCAGTTTCATCCCACGACTGGTTTGAACTGGACTATGCCTAGGGACACCAAATGTGCCCCTCATGCAGACTTTCAGGCCCTAGCAAGCACGCCCACCCAGTTCTAGTACACTAATCCTATCTGGTAGGTGGTCACACCTCCCTGTGACAGGATGCCTATTGTTCTGCCCCCCCCCCCCACTCAAGCTTGGCTCAGCAGCAGGAGGGCAGAAATGTGTCTCTAGTTGGCAGCAACCATTTTTCACTGTCCAGAGCTGGAAGGCTGGTACGGGGAACACCAAGGGCCCCACCAAGGGCCTTCCTGGTGAGTGAAATAATACCTCCCACACCAGTTACTGGTGTGGGAGGTATGTTTCCAACATGTTTGACACCAAACACAATAAGGTTTGTTGCAGCCATTTTCAGGATGGTCCTCACGTGGTCACGCAATGCCCCTCTATATTAGTATATGGCTGCTTCACTGACAACCCCAGGGAGTTTACTCCGTAGGCTTCAGGGGTGTCCTGCTCATGCTTGGCACCCTCTCACTTAGACGCAAGCACCCTGCCCTCGGGATTGTAAAGGCCTGCTATGGGGTGACCTATAGGTTTCAAGTGTAGTGACCCTTGGATATGAAAACCTATATCTTAAGTGGTGCATGTACCAACTTACACATGCTGCAAGGGCAAGTCTATAGGTTCTATTATGCATGGCCTCTCAAGCGTGCCATAATCCATGCTGTAGCCCATGGGAGACCACTGGGTAGCTATGCCCTTGGGACATGGGTTCCATATACTAGGGTCTGACAAGGGTACCACAGTATCCAATCTGGGGTGTACCTAAGTATGTAACATACAGTTTAGAGAGAAATCAGATAGACTGGGGTCCTGATTAACAGGACCCCACACAGACTAATCAAAAACAGCATCACATCAGGCAAAAAATGGGGGTAACCATAAGAGTAGATCCTATTTTTCTACAGGAAGCCTTTAGTGGAGCCTATCTAGATGATTTTGCTGTCTTTAGCTACACCCAGCAGGATCACCTGATCCACCTGGGAAAGGGTTTAAAGCCCTGCAAACTGTAGGCCTAACTATCAAGGATTCCACATGCCAGATAGGGCAGAGAACTGTTGTATATTTGGGCCACCTTCGTGTAGGCCCAGTACAACCCAAGATCCAGGCCATCCTGGACTGGTAGCTCCAACAACCCAGAGACAAGTAAGGGCATTCCTTGCCTTGACTGGGTACTACAGGAGGGTTGTAAAGGGATATGGGTCCATCGTGACTCCCCTTACAGAACGTATCTCCAAGAAGATGCCCAAAAAGGTAAACTGGACAGTTAGCTGTCAAAATGCTTGTGACACACTGAAAGAGGCAATGTGCTTAGCACCAATTCTCACAGCTCCAGACTATACCAAGCAGCTCATAGTACAGACTAATGACTCTGACCTAGGTATAGTGCAGTCCTATCCGAGCCCAATGTTGAAGGCCCAGACCAACCTGTTGCTTTTATAAGCAGAAGGCTTCTCATCAGGGAGCAGCGTTGGAGTGACATTGAGAGGTGAACCTTTGCTGTAGTTCGGTCCCTGAAGAAGCTGTGACCGCAATTTTTTGGTACTAACTTCCTAGTTAAAACTGACCGCAGACCCCTCAAATGGCTAATGCAAATGAAAGTTGAAAATCCTAAACTATTGAGGTGGTCGAACTCCCTACAGGGAATGGACTTGATAGTAGAACACAGACCTGGGACGGGCCAAGGCAATGCAGATGGACTTTCCAGGTTCTTCCACTTAGACAATGAAGACTCTCTAGGGAAATGTTAGTCTTGTCCTTTAAGTTGTATGGGTTTGTGTATGAAAGTGCCCTCTTTTTGCATTGTTACCCCTACTTTCTGCTTAACTGCTGATGTACTTTGACTGGGTCCCACCAACCAGGGACCCAGGGCATATGTTCTTTCCCTAAAGCTGCATTACAACCAAACCCAATTGGCAGTCTGAGGCTACAGGTCAGTCCCTTGTAAATTGTACCACAGTTACCAAGGGCACTGTGGCCTGTGAAGGCCTCTAAGGAGGACTGCAGTACTTCTTGTGCCACCCTTGGAGGAGAGACGCACACAGACACACACACCTCCTGTGTGTGTGTGTGTGCCATGCATACAACCCACTGCCCTGGCATAGGTCAGTCACCTCTCTAGCTGGCTGCACTATACCAGTGATGAGGGTACAGGTGCATGAGCCCTGTACCCCTAGAGCGTCTAAGCCAATTCTTAGACATTGCAAGTGCAGTAATGCCATTAAGAGTATATGGTACTAGGAGTTTATTACAAACTCTCCAGTAAGCATGGGCGGATTTAGCGAATCTGGCGTACGCGAACTTGCGTATTTACGGATTCGCAATCCGCAAAATCAGCGAACTCTCGCGTATTTGCGGATTTTTGTGTTTTTTGTGTTGGCAAGGGTTCGCGAGGAATTGTGTACCAGTTCGCAATTGCGAACTTACTTGTCGGCTCGCAACGGCCGCGACTATGTTGTTTCTACGTCTGGTTCATCATCACAGATTCACAGCACCCTCTGTTTCACCACTGCCACCCTCTGGTACACCCATGCCACCCTCTGGTACATCCTCACTGCCACCTTCTGGTTGGTTTATCACTGTAAATTATGGGGGTGAAAAAAAGCAAGCACACCTGCCCTGCTTCAACTGCCATGAATTAATTTGGGGTTGATTAATGTGTCAGTGATTTAAAAACGTCCAGTCTGGCTGGCACCTGCTTCCTTCCTTATCTGTAATTTGCTTTCTGTTGCAGTGCAATTTTTTTTCACAGGACCTTTATGGCCTACTTGTAGCTATTCTATGAGCCTGCTGTTTGGGTCAGAGCAGGGTCATAGAATAGTTGCAAATAGGCAACTGAACTCTGGAGGGGCCCCTCAGGAAGCACTAGAGTGAATGGTTACTAATGTTAAGATTGAACTTTTGCACCTGCTGATTGCTTTCAGTTCTGCAAAAATCGTTTTTCTGCAATTTCGCGCGATTGCGGGGCGCGTATCCGTGCGAGATCGATTTCGGAAGCCGCGAATTCGTGCGAATACACGATTTGTTTTTTTTGCGGCGTGTATGTTCGCGTGATTTTGTGCGTGTTCGCAAGGTGCTTGTAGCGCTACGTTTGCGAAGTTACCCTTGCGGTCGTACATGGGCGCGGCCATCTTGTTTGCGTGACGTAATTCCGTTTCCGGCCGCTATGTGTAATCTCGCAAAGTGTGCGGCTCGCTAGTACAATTTTGCGCGTGATCGCGAGGAAAATCTCGTGCGAACTTACCCACGCGGTCGTGAACGGGCACGGCCATCTTGTTTCTCATTCATTGCTATGGTTCTGGGCATGCTCTCTGTATCCTTTCTTAATCTCTGTCATCCTTTGCTTTTTTGAAGTTTTTTTTAATCTATTTTACTTATTATCTATCCCTCTATTTTTCTAGCTCTATATTTTTGTGTTTTCTGCTACTTTTTGTAAATTTTGAACTGCTTTTTTAAACGCTTTTCTTTTCTTCTTCCCTGTTCTATTTCTTCTTTCTTATTTTGCTTCCTTTCTGCCCAGACCATGGCAAAGGGAGCCGGGAAGAAGGCCGCAAAGGGGAAGGGTCCCGCACCCCGTGCCCGGCTCCCGTGCGGGCGTTTGAGGGGGGAGACAGTGATAGCTCAGGAGATTTTTAGTGCGGAGGAGGTGGCCGCACTAATATTTCACGTCCAGCGCCGCCTCCCCAAGACCATCATGGGAGGCGGCAAGATCGCAACCGGCTACGGTATCCGGGAGCGCCGGAAGCGGTGGGAGAAGGTGTGCCAGGCCATGTTTAAACTCTCTGGGGTCCGGCGCACTTATAACCAGGCCACCCACCGCTGGACGGATGTCATGGACCGGGAACGCGACTTGATGGACGTGCTTGGCGTAGAGATCCCCGGGCTTGGTGAGTAGTAGTAGCTATTTCTAGCTATTTCATCACTACTCTGTTTTATCCGGCTCTGTTATTTGCAAATGTTTGTTTTTTACCAAGAGCAATAATGCTGCCGATTACATTGTAGGTAAATTATATTTCAAAATCTTCTATGCATTTCAGGTGCACTGTTCTCCTTCTCAGTAGCCTTGCTACTATGCTTATTTGTTTTGTATTTTGTGTTCATTTCATTGGCCTGAGAAATTATGTATGAGTGTAGTGTAAAGAACTGCGTAATGCTCGACACTAAGGGTCATATTTTCAATTACCGGCGCATCCCTGCAAAGTAGCAGGGATGCGCCAGTAATTGTGCGCCATGCCACCACCACCCATGGGCCCAAAACGTCACAGAAGCCTTACGCATCTGTGCCGTAAAGGCGGCGCATTGCTGGAGTTGCGTGCCAACGATGGCGCAGCTCCAGCAATGCTCTGGGGTGCCCTATCTCCCCAATGCTGCATCAAGCCGTACGTCGGCTTCAAGCAGGCGCAGGGTTTGAGTCACGCATCATTGTCCTAAAAGTGACTGATTGACATCTTGTAGATTTCCCTCAGCCACTTTTAGGATTCGTTCCTGCGCAGGAACGCCCTCCCTTGCGCCGGAATGCCCCCTGATGGCGCAGGGCATTACAACGTGATGCATCTCCCATATGCGTCACTTTGTTAATATACGTTGCACCATGGTGCCTCTTTTGTTCTGCCGCTGCGTCACAAAAGTCACGCAACAATGGAGCAAAAGAGCCGCAAGGGGCTTCAAAATCAGCCCCTACAGACTCAAGTCCAGTCCTTCCTTTAGACACATGGCTATAAGAAGAAATAGTGGTGGTGGTCAGTGGATTTATAGTTTGAGTATTCACTGATCTGCAAGCACGATGGACTTTGTCTGTCACTTCGCGTGCTGCGGACTGCTGCCTGCCAGGCCAAGGTAAACCTTTTTAGTAGTCTGTTTAGTGAGTTACATAGGGACTTTCAAAGTCAACGGTCCGCAAATCAAGCAATACTAATAACGTACTATACCACATGAGATCGGTCAATATATCCCGTGGAATAGTTGTCTATCTATTTGCTATTTCGCCAAAATATTTTGTATTGTTATTTTGAAATGTTTGATTTGGTTGACAAATATCATCCATGTTTTCTGGTCTTTCTTTCTTTCATGTTGTACATCAGCTCCCCCCAGGGGCAAGAGGACACAGGAGGAGGAGGAGGAGGGTGCTGTTCAGGATGCAGGCCAGGATCGGGCAGGCGAGGGCTCCTTTGCTGGCCCCAGTAAGTTTTAATTTTAATATAGAGTACCTATTTTTTCCTAGCGTTCCTCATTCGATTTTTTCTAAATCGTCTTTGATCTTCTTGTAGACTGGATCTAAATTCTTATCCTGCCTCGACTATGACTCCCTGTAGTATTACTAGATTATTCTTATTAGTCTGTCTGTGTAGCTAACTAAGATTGCACATTTGGCAATTCCATTGGACTCCCATTCTAGTCAGCAATAGCTCTATGCACTGAGTGCAGTCCTCTGGGATTGTCCATAATGTCTTTTCAAGTCTTCGAAATGTTTATGCTTTGACAATTGCCAACAATAAAAAGGTGAATGACCACCAAGAAAGAATAAGATACTACTTTACTTTTGGTTTGGATACTAGGACAATCCATTCTACTACTGTTGCAGGGACAAATCTGCACAAACAGAACTATGGACACGAAATAATGCAATAAATTATTACATTGCATTTAGTTTTTTTTCACATTTCTTTATTCCTCCTAGACCAAATATTATATAGTAGTGAGTGGTGTATTCTAACATTCTTAAATGTACTTTGTAGGTGGAACATCTGGTGGCGGGGCCAGCGCGGAGGTGGTGGTTTTGGGCGAGGACTCTGGGGAGGAGGCGGTGCAAGTGCCGGACGTTACTGTGAGGGTTCACACGGTGGTGGCGGGAAGAGGTAAGCTATATATTCCTTACTTATTGAGATTGAAGACTGCATAGTGTGCTTTCTGCACGGGTGTATTATAAATCAACCAGGTAGTAGCCTCCTCTAAATGTACTCCGACTTAGCTGTGAAGTTTTTGGCGAGAAGAATCCCAATAAGATCTGAGATGAACTTGATGGATGGGATGAACGAAAAGCGAAAGAAGGGTGTAAGTAAGTGTGGAAGGACGAGAAATTTAATGATGGCTGGCAAAGAAGAATGATATGTGTTTGCTTGGTCCCCGAGGTGGCTGGGAAGGAAAGAAAATGGTATGGTGCATGGCTGGGTGAATGATGAAGCAAGGTTGGGTGGAAGGAGAACAGCCTGGGTGGGTGAAACAGAAACTGTATGTGTGCATATACTTTGAATGGATGGATGCCTGGATCATGGTATTATCTGACTCTTAGATAGCATATGTGTATCTAGAGAGAGTAGACGGTCACTAGATGAACTAAGTGTTACCTTGAAGAGCATGTAACACCGCACCCGCACGTCCGTTCCAATGTAGGAAAGGCAAGGAAAAGAAGTTGTAATTTTGTCCAAATACTACCATGAATAGTAGCAGTAGTTTGTATTGCAACTGCAAGCACAGCATATATCCGGTTCTTACGGTGGACACTCCCTACCTCTCTTAATAACTTTAGTTTAGTAGTAGTACGTCATTCATGTGTGGGTGTATCACTGTTCACTCAATAATAAGCAAAGCACCTAAAGTCATCCCATATGTCATCAAATACATCCCATGTGAAGTGATAGATAATCAAATTATTTAGCTTCTTCATTTTCCTTTTCTAGTACTCATTTGCACTGTAGGGTGAAAGCTAAATTAATTAAGCAGTAGCCCTTGTAACAGAGTATTCTCAGTGCCACCCGTAATAGAAAAGGAAGAGCTTCACCACCTGCATGTACTGGACCGGTAGAGAAACGCAAGTCTGTCTCACTCATCATGGTGTGCGTCTGTTTTTCTCGGGTGCAAGTTCACTGCGCTGGCATTATGCCGGCTTGCATAAGATAACGTACCAATTTTCCTAAACAAGAGAGAAGAAGAAGAATAAGACTGGTGGACTGTCATAGTCGACTGTAATGGAAGTCCATAGTGCTCGTAGAATTAGTTCCTTAAACTCCCACTAATGTTAGAGCAAGGATGAAGAAGTGGGAGGTTAGATAGATACTGGCCTCAATAGTTATGTACTGTGCTTTCAATTTGCTACTTGTACTGTGACACAACTTTGTGCTCAATCACTTTGTGTTATTAATCTTAAGGAGCATTGGTTACAGACTATGTCTTTCTTTCTTCATATAGTTGCTCCTTCCAAATCAACTAGACCATCACGGAGGGAGCGGGCTCGAATGGCCCGGCAACGGAGGCTGGATGCCACTGTCGCCGAATATCGGCGGCTGGTGGCCCTGGAGGAGGAGGACACAGTCAACCGGTACGACAACAACAACATCTACTGGGACAGCTGCATCCTCCTCCGTGCCCCCACGGGCTGCCAGCCAGCGCAGTGCTCCAGCGGTACGGAGCCGGGCTACCAAAGCCAACCGCCACCGCCGAGCAGCAAAGACACCAGCTGCCCCCCACAGGAGTTGCAAGGCACGCCAGCGCCGCTTATCCCTAAGAGTGTCCTACCTGGAGCAGGAGGTCCAAACCTACAAGAACTTGGTGGAGGGCCTCCGCTTCGACCATGCCACCCTCCGCAAGGAGTATGATGCCCTGGCCGCTAAAGTCAACAGCACCCTCCCGTAGTGTAGTGTCCCTTGCCCCTTTTTTAGAGACTTTTGGGGGGTGGGAATTGGGAGTTGGGTTGTGGGACTTTTGAAGGACAATCGTTGGGGTTAGGGAGGGTCTTGCGGGAGATTATTTTGCTAGGGCTACTAAAATATACTTTTTGAAACTTTATCTGACCATACCTGTTTTTTACTGCTTTTGAGTCTGGTGGGTGGGGGTTTAACAGTAAGTTTGTTTTCCTGAGGAGTCCTAGGACTTTAGTAGTACTACCGTCAATCTCTCGTCTATTCCTAATACTCCATTATACTACCTCCCACCAAACGCTTATCTTACCTGTAATTTGTGTTTGAAAGTAGGGCTAGTCCCAGGGCTGGCTCCACAGGAAATGGTGATTAAGGTTGGCAATCCTGGGCGGATGAAATGTCCTCATTGCGGTGGTACTAGTGGTGTGACACAGTGGCAGTTGCATGCATATGGAAAAAAAGAAAATGAAACCTGGTTTGTCCTTACTATAGCATTACAACGGTACGATAGAGAATATAGGAGGTGACAGTTCACTAGAACAGTGCCACACAGAGCCTAACAAATGGTAAAGTAGAAAGTATAACTAGTACTTGTGTTGAATTTCTTTGACATTGGCTACTACTACAAGAAATAGTACTGAAGCTAGCTGAGTAAGTCTAGAATATATCCTCGGATTCCTTCACCAGCCTGTTGCTATGACCTTATCCTCCCCAGCAAGTGTGTGGAATTATTGATGTCATGTAGTCACACATCAAGCAAAACCACACTGCCCGGGGGGGAGACGGTTAGGGTTTGGAAAATGGATGGGAATGGGGGTTTCTTTTTGGGTAAGTTTTGTTGAGAGAAAAAAAAAGCACAGCATTGACAAACAAGAATTGAAGATAAAGAAATCTTTGGGTACAAAGCTAACTATAAATCTTTTAAGTGACATAAATGAAGTGCATGCCCTACTGCATGCATTGTTACTGAAAAGTAAGTAGTACTAGAATGCGACAGTAAAGGGCTGCAGCATTTTCACTTGCCTATCTCTGCACTCAGAGAAACACTTCTTGCATTAAACTCCATCCTTTTTTCCCCATTGCACAGACTGAAACCCGGCCTAACGAGCCCTAAGTTAAGAATAGTGGCAAAGGCTTTCTTTAACTATGCCAAATCCCCCCTTTCCCACCAAACTACTGCTTTTGAATCTGGTGGGTGGTGGTTTAACAGTAAGTTTGTTTCCCTGAAACTTAAGTCTGTGTCATTTTCTTCCTTTAAGTGTAAATGGCTAAATCTTTTGAACACTAAGTGCCTCTCACAGAGTAAGTGATCCCCCCCTTTCCCACCATGGATTTTCTTCAAGTCGCTTGCAACAAAAATTACACATTCCCATGAGTGCTCTAAAACCCCAGAACTCAGTTGCAAAAACCAAGAACACCCCGAAACACATGCAATCCTGCTGCTAGGGCTAACCCTAACGAACCCTAAGTTACAAAAAGTACCAAAACCTTTTTCATCATGGATGTTGTTAAAAGCAGTTTTATCCGGTATTAGACCTTCCCAGCAATGGTCCCAGAGCCGTCAACCCAGGCGAAAACAAGTAGAAGACCCCCAAACAGCCAAAAAGCAAAAGTACAAAAATGTGGACTTAGTCACTTTTCTGAAAATTTGCCAAATCACTCCGCGCGCGCTCTGCAGCTAGGCCCTAACTCCCCTCTGCCTCCATGGATTTCCTTCAAACCTCTTGCTATCTAAACTATCCATACCCAGTAGTGTTCCCAGGCCCCGAAACCCACCCACAAACACCAGAAAGCCCCCCAAACATACCCCTGAAAACGCTACATTGAGCAAAAAGTCAGAAAAGGCAAAACCTTTTTTCCTCATGAATGTTGTTTAAACCAGTTTTATCCGGTATTAGACCTTCCCAGCAATGGCCCCAGAGCTGTCAACCCAGGCGAAAACAAGTAGAAGACCCCCAAACAGCCAAAAAGCAAAAGTACAGGTGATTAAAGTTTTAATTATATTAACATGTGCAAAACAAAGAAAGACAGAAACACAGGAATAAAAGTCAATAAGTACGAAAAAGAAAATGTCTGAATTCATTGGCTCATTTTCAGGCCTCGGTGTCAGGGAAGAAGAGTTTGTCCTCATACTCTGCGAAATCATCAGGCAGGAATAGGTCAGTGTCACCTAACGCAGAAGAAATTCCCTCATCTAAGTTGCTGTCCTCCTCGTCTTCTTGCGTCGTGCGATCTGGTACTTTGAAATCTGGTGGTATGAGGTGCTCATTCATCTTGATCATTGTCAATATCTCCACATTTTTGGGCGAGAGGCGGGTCCGTTTGCAAGTTACAATGCCACCAGCAGCACTGAAAACACGTTCAGAAGACACACTTGCGAGTGGGCAAGACAAGTAATGTATAGCCAGGAGGGAGATCTCTGGCCACAATTCTTTTTTCCCATGCCAATGGGTCAGCATTAACATAGACCTATGTTGAGTCATTCAGATAGTCCTGCACCATCGACTCAAAGTTCTCCACGTTTCCTCCACTTTGCTGAATTTTTGCTCGGACCTTTTCAGAACCATAACCAATCTCAGCTAGCCAATCCTCTTCATCACCCGATATTTCTGTTGTGTCTGGTGCAGATGATGCGGTTGCCGGTGTCTTTAACGGCTGAGAGGTCACTTCTGCCACAGCCACAGGTGCAGAAGTGGAGTCTTCTGACTGGGGATGGCCTGCTGATGCTGATGTACTGCCTTTTCCTTCAATTTGCTTCCGTTCTTTTTCAAATCTGATGGCTGACCAGGCTACCCAACGTTTGTACTTTGTAGCATCTTCATCACTAAAAGGAAATAATGCAGAGCCTGCCAGCGCCTTTTTGTAGCGTGGATGCAGAATAGTAGCACAAATGTAATGCTGTTCTGAGTGGATCTTTTGAAGACGTTCATCGCCACGTAGACGCTCTAATAATTTCTCCGCCAAAACAAAAGCGTCTTGCTTTTCTTCATCGTTTTGAAACTTTGAAGACACCGCCTTCAGTTTGTGCTCCAGCATGCGCAACAATGGGATAGCTTTTCCCAAATTACAGTCCTCCCTGCTGACTGCACGCGTGAAGAACTCAAAAGGACGAAGCATGTCTGTCAGGCTTTTAACTAGCTCCCATTGCGCCGCATTTAACCTCGGGTCCTCCTTCACAGCTGTACCCATTGCTAAGAAATACTGATCGAGTACCGTAAACTGCTCATAAAGACGCTCAAGCATGTAGAAGGTTGAGTTCCAACGTGTTGGCACCTCCTGGATGAGTGCTTTCACTGGCATTCGACGTTCATGTAGCAGGCTCCTCAGATGCTTCCGGGCCTTAAAAGAATGGCTGAAATGGTTCCACATTTTTCGGCAGGTGACCACTAACTGGCATGCTGGACTTTCTTTATCCAAGAATTTTTTAACAACCAGGTTTATACAGTGCGCCAAACACGGCACTCTGAAATAGTCACCCAGTTCCATGGCCTTAACTACATTGGCGCCATTATCCGTGGAAACATAACCAATGCCGCGTTTTTTTGGAGACAGCCAGTGAAAGACCTTTGTGTTGAACTCATTCAAAATGTTTTCTGCTGTATGACGTTTCTCCAAGCCAAACATGGCTAGTGTTGCATGTTTCCGAGCAGCTTTAAAAACTTGGTCCAGGTCAGCACCTGCGTTTAGCTTCGCTTTAACCCCTGAAAAAGAGACCCAGTGTGCAATGATGCACATGTAATCAGTGCCTGCGCCACTGGTCCACATGTCTGTTGTGAGATGTATAGTGTGAACAGCACTCTTCTGCAAAGCTGCCCCAATCACCTCCAGCACATCTTCATGTAGTGCTGGAACCGCAACTCGGGCAAAATAGTACCGGCTAGGAACCTTCCATTTAGGGCAGAGTGCTGCCACTAATTCGAGAAAACCAACCCCTTCGACAAAAGAAAAAGGGAGAAGATCCAGCGCTAGCATTTTAGCCAGCTTAGTGTTATACAGACGCACCATTGGGTGGTTGCGGTTATATGGCGCGTCTGAAAACAACATTGTTTTAACGTTGCCCTGGACCATTTTACGGGACGATGATGACTTCTTCGACCCAGTTACGCTCGCTGATGAACTTTTTCGCATTGGTGTCTCACTCTGTCCCACACTAGTGTGGCTCCCAGGGGTACTGGGTGTAAGTGAAGTGTGTGACACTTCTTCCTCCTCGTCATCATCAGATGGAACATCAACATTTTCTCGACTTGCAATTCGGGCTTCCTTGATCTCCTTTAGGTGCGCAAACCATTGGACAGCGTGCTGTCTCTCAAGATGACCTCTCTGGCCTCCAGTCCCATAGTTGGTACCAAGCTTACCACGACTAACTGCAAGCTTACAAATGCTACAAATGGCTATGTTTTCCCTTTTTGTGGAAACACTAAAGAAGTCCCAAACTGCGGACTTGAAATGTCTGTGGGGGCCGGAGGAGGCGATACTGGTGGTGGCCGTGCTGCTAATGCCAGATGAAGTGGAGGATGTGTATTGCTGAACTTTACTATGTTGTGCACTTTCACCACCACTAATTGAGGTCGAGGTGGATGGAGGTCCCTTCTGGCGAGTAAGAAATATGGAAGCGGTACGTTGTGGTGTACTAGTTAACATCAATGATTCTGGTGTTCCCATTGCCTCCTCGTCGACTTCATCATCACGCTCAGCAGCTTGTCGGGCTAGGGTCAAAATGTCTGTTTGCTGCATGCCCGCTGGGGCTTCAGTGACGTTAGTGATGATGACTGCGTTGTCGTCGTGAGAGTCTTCAGCAGCAGGAGTATACGCCACTTCTTGTTGAGCGTCATCATCACACTCCATAACTTTGAGAGTTTCGACGACCTTCCTTTTACGCTTAGCTACCTTTGTCAGATCATGGTGTGCCTCCTCAACCTCACTCTCAGACGGCAGTGGTGCTGGTTCCCAAGTAAGATCCATATCATCAGAAGGAGGTGGGCTTGAAGAAGATGTAGACACCAACACCCTTGATCTTTTCCTTGCTCGGGATGTGGACGACAATGAATGATCATCAGGAGGAGTGGCTTCCTCGAATGATACCTCGGCTTGATTGTCGATTTCCAGATGTGCCCCTACTTCTGGAGGAACAACTATTGTGGCCACTTGTTGTGCCCCTCCATGCACCTCTGCTTGCTCCCCTTTCCTTGCGCCACCTCTCCTTCCATATGTACTTGGGCTTGTACTTGCACATGTGATTGTTGTTGCGGCTGTGGTTGTTCAACCCTCGTCAGATGAGCTACAACAACCTGTGTTGATTGAGGGACATTGCTGCTGCTTTCTTGCGAAGAGCCAACATCACTGGTCGATGGTGATTGAAGAACTATACTGGCTGCCTCTGAAGCACTCAAGGGCTTGGACCTAAGTTGGCGTGGTGGTGGTGGCACTGAGCCCAATGGAGCGGAGGTGCTGCTCCCAGCTTGGTCCCCAGCAGATCCCGCTGCTGCTGCAGGCGTACTTTTTTTTATCCCAAAAAATTTGGCGGTCGTCATCACACCACTCTCCTTGGTAAGTGGCGCCACTTCCTTCTTCGGCTCCTTACTGGCAACTTTCTTGCTAGAGGAGCTACGGGCAGCCTTTTTTGGGGCCATCTTCTTCAGATGTCACTCTGAACAGCAGGCCGCAGTTGCACAAGTTGCAGAGTTGTCTGTGGCCACACGTGACGTTGTGCTGCACACACCGCAGCAGGACTTCTTCCTGGCACTGGCGGTTCTCTTGTGCACCTACAAGCAATGGAAGACAGAGGAACATCCGTTATACGCCCCAAAAAAATGACAAAACACACAAAAATCAGCACAATCCAATGCCATCCAGGATGTTTACAATAAAGAGAGTGAGACCCCACAAGCAGACTCAGTCCATGCACCACCACCCCTGGAAAAAAAGGCCCCACCAGCAGCCCCAAAAAAACGACAAAAAACACAAAATTCAGCACAATCCCAGCCCATCCATGGCCTGAATGGTGTTTAAATTCAAGAAGACACCCCACAGAAAGACTAGCCCCATGCAACACTCACCACCCCTGGGCAAAGGGCCCCACCAGCAGCCCCCAAAAAACGACAAAAAACACAAAATTCAGCACAATCCCAGCCCATCCATGGCCTGAATGATGTTTAAATTCAAGAAGACACCCCACAGAAAGACTAGGCCCATGCAACACTCACCACCCCTGGGCATAATGGATGAAAAGTAGGCAAAATAAGCGCAGGCCTCAGACACTGCCTCTCTTCAAAATGGCCCCTTGCACCCCAAGCACATGTTGCCTGTACCAGCAGCACTCAAGATGGCCACCACCACCACCAACCACATGGCCAGTCCACATCAACAGTACACCCCAAAATAAAACGAAAAACACACAAAAATCACCACAATCCAATGCCATCCAGGATGTTTACATTAAAGAGAGTGAGACCCCACAAGCAGACTCAGTCCATGCACCACCACCCCTGGGCAAAGGGCCCCACCAGCAGCCCCAAAAAAACGACAAAAAACACAAAATTCAGCACAATCCCAGCCCATCCATGGCCTCAATGGTGTTTAAATTCAACAAAACAGTTGTATCATGCACTCATAACCAACCCTGGTCCTACTGGATACTGTGGCTACCCACAATATATTTTATTTAATGTTCTGAAAAAGTTCCAAAATTGTAGTTGCAGCAACTGTAATGCCCCAAACAAACTTACTTGTGAAAGTTGATTTCTAATCCAAAAGTGATCCAAAGAAACTCAAAAAGGCCTCAAATCCAAATATCCAGCAGCACCCACAAAAAGTAATCCTTCCAGGTCAAGGTCCAAATGAAAGTGACCAGCACATGAAGAAAGCACTGGGAGGAGCCTGCTGGACAGGAACAGGAAGTTGGAGACTGTGGGGCACTTCCTTCCCCCCCCCCAAAAATGGACTCCTTGCAAAAAAAAGGGCATGCAAATGTCAACCTGAGGAGTGATTCTGATAAAAATCATAATTTTCTGAAGGTTTATGCTGTTTGCTGGTGGATTTCTTGTGCAGAATTGCAAAATCTCTATTTCGTGAGTGCGAGATTGTTCCTGTCCGCCGCAACTACGTGTTCGCAATTGCGAACAGTCGCTAGGCGTGCTCTGCAAGGTGGCAAGCCGCGATTACGTATTCGCGGGCGCCAAACTCCCGCGGATCCAAATGGCGCAGCACTCGCAAAATATGATCGAGAAAAATAACTCGGCAAACGCTGAATGACGGAAAGTGAACGCCGTGCACCACGCCGCGCGCCGCAATATTGTATCACCAAGCAAAAAATCCGACCCGTGCGAATTCACGGATTTTCGGCAAATTCCCGAGAGTTCGCGGATTGCGAATTTGCCGAAAATCCACAAAATCCGCGAGCGGAGCGGATTTTACACCCATGCTTACTCTACAGCATCATAATGGCTTTTTCTGCTGCCAGTGTGATATTTAATGAAAAATGCACACAGAGGGCATCTTGGGGATGCCCACTGAAAACCGACCTAACACTAGTGTCCAGGCTGAGTGGCTGCTCACCAGCTGCCACCACCAGACATGATTCTAGTTCAAGTTCAAGTTCATGCATTTATAAAGCGCACTACTCACCCAGAGGGTCTCAAGGCGCTGGAGGGAGGGGTTTACTTTTTATCGAATAGCCATGTTTTCAGTTCTTTTCTGAAGGAGATGTGATTCTGAGTAAGGGGGAGGTGGGTGGGGAGTGAGTTGCAGGTCTTGGCAGCCAGGAAGGAGAAGGATCTGCCACCCATGGTGGTTTTTCGGATGCGCGGGACTGCGGCGAGGGCTTGATTGGATGATCTTAGTTGGCGGGTGGGATAGTAGAAGGACAGTCGGGTGTTGAGGCATTCGGGTCCTAGATTATAAAGGGCCTTGTGTGCATGGGTAAGAAGGCGGAAAGTAATTCTTTTGTTGACGGGAAGCCAGTGGAGGTTTTTTAAGTGACCGGTGATGTGCTCTTGGCGCGGGATGTCTAATATGAGTCTCGCTGATGCGTTTTGGATGCGCTGGAGCTTTTTCTGCAATTTTGTTGTAATTCCGGCGTAGAGTGTGTTGCCATAGTCCAGACGACTCGTGACCAGTGCATGGGTGACAGTCTTTCTTGTTTCGAGGGGGATCCAGCGGAAGATCTTTTTGAGAATGCGAAGGACGTTGAAGCAGGAGGACGATACGGCGTTGACTTGTCTGGACATTGAGAGGGAGGAGTCTAGAATGAAGCCAAGGTTACGTGCATGGTCTGTGGGTGTGGGCGCAGATCCCAAAGCAGAAGGCCACCAGGAGTCGTCCCAAGCTGAGGGGGAGGATCCTAGGATGAGCACCTCCGTTTTGTCTGAGTTGAGTTTTAAGCGGCTCTGTTTCATCCATTCGGCTACTTCTTTCATACCTTCGTGAAGGTTGTTTTTGGCGGTGTTGGGGTCTTTGGTGAGGGAAAGGATTAGCTGGGTGTCGTCGGCCTAGGAGATGATGTTGAGGTTGTGTTGACGTGCGATGGAGGCGAGGGGACTCATGTAGACGTTGAAGAGGGTGGGACTGAGTGAGGAGCCTTGAGGTACGCCGCAGATGACTTCGGTGGGCTCTGAGTAGAATGAGGGGAGTTGGACTCTCTGTGTTCTCCCTGCTAGGAATGAGATGATCCAGTCCAAGGCTTTTCCTTGTATGCCGATGTTGTTGAGGCGTTGTATGAGGGTGTTGTGACAGACAGTGTCGAAGGCGGCGGAGAGGTCGAGTAGAATGAGGGCCACTGTTTCACCGTTGTCCAGGAGTGCTCGGATGTCGTCGGTCGCCGCAATGAGGGCGGTTTCGGTGCTGTGTTTGGCTCGAAAGCCGTTCTGTGAGGGATCCAGGGAGTTGTTGGATTCAAGGAAGGCTGCTAGTTGGCTATTGACGGCTTTCTCGATGACTTTGGCCGGGAAAGGGAGGAGGGAGATGGGTCGGTAGTTTTTCAGATCTGAGGGGTCTGCTGTTGGTTTTTTCAGAAGGGCGCTGAGTTCGGCGTGTTTCCATATTTCTGGAAAGGTGGCGGAGTCGAAGGAGCAGTTGATGACATCGCGGAGTTGGGGAGCGATGATGGAGTCAGCTTTGTTGAAGATGTGGTGGGGACAGGGGTCAGAAGGTGAGCCTGAGTGGATTGAGTTCATGAGGCGAATAGTGTCTTCAATGGTGATTGGGTTCCAGGAGTTGAGGTAGTTAGTTGGAGGGGTGGGATCTGAAGGGGGTGGGGTGAGTTGGTCATTGGGAGTATTCTTGAAGCTGTTGTGGATGTCGGCAATTCTGGATCCCTGGGTCTGGAGCCTGCTGCTCTTGGGGGTCTGATACAATGCACATCCTCGGACAAGGTGCCAAGACTCCTCCCCCAGAATGGGCAGGGTCTACAAAGGGTAAGCTTCATAGGCTTGCCGCTTTAGTGAGCTTTCCAAGGCCTTTTGCTTCTCCAGCATCGGGCTCCACCGGTTAGGGTGGGAGAATCAGTGGGTAAACCAAGTAAGGAAGGGAGATATACCCACCTTTGCCAACCCCTCCCCCTCAGGTGGGGGAGGTGAGGTGAAACACAATTCTCAGTCCCCACCATCTTGCAGTTGGGGTGACCCAGCCAAGCAGAGTAAGGCATATTCCTCCCTCCCAATGTAGGGTGGCATAATAGGGGGTGTACCCAACCTTTATTTACCTCTAATGCCCCTAAATCTAGTATTTAGGGGCACCCCTGAACCTTGCCGCCTCATACAAGAACCAACTAAGAAGAAAAAGGACTCAAGAAGCCATGCTAAAGTTAAGAAGATGACGCCCAATGACTTGGCCCCTGCCCTACCGGCCTGTCCCCACATGAAACCTGCAAAAGTTAAATCTTCGTGTGTCCAGCAGCTCGAGAACCCGAAGGACATGCCCTGCCTTCCACAAGACACACTTTGTCTCCTGTGAGCACCGGATTTGCTCACCCACAGACTCGGGTCCCAGGAACAAATGTGAGTCGGCACCACTCTGCACTCAATGCTTACGGCCCAAGTTCGAGTGGCCCAAAACCACAAGGAGGTCTCATGGGCAATCCTGACCATAGGTATGATGATCGCTGACCTGCTTCGACTCTTCAGATGACACCTACTATTTCTTTCTGGAGGACCCCAACGACTGCGACCCGAGCTGGTAAGAAAACCAGACGCTTAAAGACAACCCTGCTCCCGCCGTCCATCTGCCTTGGGTGGCCCAACCCTCGGTGTCCCAGCATCTCCGGTCATCCCAACTTACCTCTCGAACAGGTGGTCACCTCCAGAAGATATGCATCCCCTAGCCTGCAGTCTTTGCTTCAACTGGATAATCCCCATTGAAATTAGCAGGGAACCCGACTCCAAAATAGCACGCTGCACCCAGCCGCCGCTGTAGGTGTACTTTGCTTGCTAACTCGAATGCTATTTGGCCTGAGCTTAACACCAGGAGTTTTGCTCCCAAAACTCCGTGGCCTGCTTGTGAGCAGCCACCAACTGGAGGCCCCCTATCCCCCATTGGATAACATAGGGCCTCAGCACTCTGTACCCGTCTGCCCTACTGCCGCTGGGGGTGTTTCAAGGGTACATCGTTGACCTTGGGGGAACCCTGATCTAACCCCAGAATACAAACTCCCACAAAATTGTACTTGCCTGTAAACTGATAACTCAATTGCCTTCCGTAGGATTGCATTGATTGCTTTTCTTGAAAATTGTTCCAAGCGTGGAGTTGGTTTGTATGGAACATTGACAAAACTGCAAATGTACTGAAAGAGATTAACTTACCCTTTGTCTAGGACATGTATCGGTGAGATATGCAGGCATATCACATTGATTAGCAAAAGTAATCTGAAAAGTAATTCAATAATAACATACAAAGTAATCTGAAAAGTAACTGAACAGTAATTTTAAAACATTGACTTACCTGTAATTCAATCAACTGCCTACTAACCTGCATTCAATTGTAAAATATTGCATACATTTTTGCAAAGTATTATTTAATTTACCTGAACCAGGCTTGGCCTGGTTCTAGAAATAAAATAACGTACTAATATTTTTTATACAAACGAATTGGTCTGGGTTCAGTTTTTGAGTGTGACATCATTTGCTGCCTGAGTATATACAACACATTTTTGACACTACCCTCTGATAAAGCCTTACTGCTCGCCCACACTACCACAAATAGAGAGTAAGGTGCAATCTACTTTTACATCGGCCTACCTTTGGGGTTCCGCTAGACTCTGTGTACACTATACCTAATTTTGGTATTGTATATACAGAGCTAGCTTCCTACATTGGTGGATCAGCGGTGGGATATACAACTTTGCATTTGTTGGATTTACTTATTCACCACCTGATCACACAACAAAACTCTTAACCCCTTCCACGCTCATGACGAGCTGGGCTCGTCATGAGGTAGCCTCCTCGCACGCTCATGACGAGCCCAGCTCGTCATGAAACATGGGAATGATCAAATCCCAGCACAGGAGGGGAAAATGCATAGCATCGATCTGGTTAAATTGTCTTTAGAATTCTACAATCCTGCACCATTTTACCTACTTATATCGTAATCCTTTCTTTGGATAGGAAATGGTGCCAGAGGTTGGGGCTACTCAAGATGGATTGTTAAGAATAATCTGTCTTTGTACCTCCATCCCACTTCCAAAAAGGACCCAGTGCTTTGGCTGGTTCAGATTCCTTTACCATTCCCCCTCCTACTAGGCAGGCAGTCATGAATACAGATAGTAACCTACTGCATAACTTCTGATATCTCATCCTCCTGTGTGGTCCGCTTCCACAAGGACAATTGATCCATTGGTGTCTGACAAAGCTAAAGCAAGAAGTTGTCTGACTTGAGATGCCATTCTGTTGCCAAGCAGGCTGACATCATAAAGCTAAAGCAAGTTGCTGTCTGACAAGAGAGCCACTCTGTTGGCTAGCAGCTGGCATCATTAAGTTAAAGCAAGATGTTGTCTGACATGAGAGCCACTCTTTTGCCTAACCAGGAGTAGGATACATTTATCTTGGTAACGATGTGAGTTGCAGGGTAGATAGGATGCCTACCTGAAAGATGAGATGGTTAGATGAAAGAAATTAGGACTTTATTTAGACTTGTATATTTGTATGAACGGAAGTTTGAGCATAAGAGTCTTAACTTCACTGTTGCTGAACTGGTAGGATTTGGCTAAAGAGAAGATGGAAATGATGCTATTCATAGTTTCTATAATTCCCGTTAACTGTAGCATAACCCTTCCTCTCTCAACTTATCAGCTGGCTTAATTGCTACTGGTGCACCATATCCTAAAACAAAGGCAGTGAGAATGGTGCGCTGCCACGTGGCTGGCAAAAAGATCTATGTCCTAATGTACATGCTGCAATTGTTTAGAGAGTTTTAGCAAATGAGTCAAGGGAATTTAGAGAAGTATGGGAGGTTATAAACACAAATTAAGATTTGATTTTTTTATTGAGCTGTTGATTTTCACAATAAAACAGACTCCATAGTATAGATCTGGTAACCCTTAATATAAATCAAAACTTTTTGTATTGCTTATATTAAATGTACTAACAGTGGACTTTTCCATCTGCAGATTATACTGAATGACCAGCAGTGGCTCAGTTTCACAGCAGAGTTTCTCTGAATTGCCGAGACTGAAGCAAAAAAAGAAAAAAAAGGAAGTCTTCTGGCATAGTGCATCATTTTACCAATTTACGTGGTAAGTAAAACGCCCAATCATTCTTTTAGGCATTAAAAAGATGTTCATAGCAACGGAATGTCCTCACTACTTTATAGTGGAAACCTGTGCCTGAATATCATTTCTGTCAAGAAAGAAGTAATATGGATCACATTATGTTGGTCAGGATAGGTAATAAAAGACTGACTGACTCGAACTCTACTAAAACCTGCTTTAGATCCTGGTGATAGCAATGTTGCATTAGAGGAAATTGCTGCCTTTGAGGCTGAAATGCACCATCTCACGTATGAAAAATAGTGTTACATTCTCACGGTAGGAAGCTCATTTAACCTCTTCTCCTGCACTCTGTATGTTGGGCTCTGATACTCAAGATGGATTTTTGTTAAGGATAATCTGTCTTTGTACCCCATCCCACTTTCAAAAAGGACACAGAGCTTTGACTGTTTCAGATTCCTTTACCATTCCCCCTCCTACGTGGCTGGCAGTCATGAATACAGATAGTAACCTACTGCATAACTTCTGATATCTCATCCTCCTGTGTGGTCAGCTTCCACAAGGACAATTGGTCCAGGGGGGCCTGACATCATAAAGCTAAAGCAAGAAGTTGTCTGACATGTGGTGCCATTCTGTTGCCTAGCAGTCTGACATCATAAAGCTAAAGCAAGATGCTTTCTGACATGAGAGCCACTCTGTTGCCTAACAAAGAGTAGGATACATTTATCTTGGTAATGATATGAGTTGCAGGGTAGACAGGATGCCCAACTGAAAGTGTTGATGGTAAGATGAAAGAAATTAGGACTTTATTTAGACTTCTATATTTGTATGAACGCAAGTTTGAGCATAAGAGTCTCAACTTCACTGTTGCTGAACTGGTAGGATTTGGCTAAAGAGAAGATGGAAATGATGCTATTCATAGTTTCTATTATTCCAGTTAACTGTAGCATAACTCTTCCTCTCTCAACTTATCAGCTGGCTTAATTGCTACTGGTGTACCATATCCTAAAACAAAAGAAGTGAGAATGGTGCGCTGCCACTTGGCTGGCAAAAAGATCTATGTCCTAATGTACGTGCTACAATTGTTTAGAGACTTTTAGCAAATGAGTCAAGGGAATGCAGAGAAGTATGGAAGGTTATAAACACAAATTGAGATTTGATTTTTTATTGAGCTGTTGATTTTCACAATAAAACAGACTCCATAGTATAGATCTGGTAACCCTTTATATAAATCAAAACTTTTTGTATTGCTTATATTAAATGTACTAACAGTGGACTTTTCCATCTGCAGATTATACTGAATGACCAGCAGTGGCAGTGTTTCACAGCAGAGTTTCTCTGAATTGCCGAGACTGAAGCAAAAAAAAAAAGGAAGTCTTCTGGCATAGTGCATCATTTTACCAATTTACGTGGTAAGTAAAACGCCCAATCATTCTTTTAGGCATTAAAAAGATGTTCATAGCAACGGAATGTCCTCACTACTTTATAGTGGAAACCTGTGCCTGAATATCATTTCTGTCAAGAAAGAAGTAATATGGATCACATTATGTTGGTCATGATAGTTAATAAAAGACTGACTGACTCGAACTCTACTAAAACCTGCTTTAGATCCTGGTGATAGCAATGTTCCATTTGAGGAAATTGCTGCCTTTGAGGCTGAAATGCACCATCTCTCGTATGAAAAATAGTGTTACATTCTCACGGTAGGAAGCTCATTTAACCTCTTCTCCTGCACTCTGTATGTTGGGCTCTGATACTCAAGATGGATTTTTGTTAAGGATAATCTGTCTTTGTACCCCCATCCCACTTTCAAAAAGGACACAGAGCTTTGACTGTTTCAGATTCCTTTACCATTCCCCCTCCTACGTGGCTGGCAGTCATGAATACGGATAGTAACCTACTGCATAACTTCTCATATCTCATCCTCCTGTGTGGTCAGCTTCCACAAGGACAATTGGTCCAGGGGTGTCTGACATCATAAAGCTAAAGCAAGAAGTCAATAGCTCTGACCCAATTTTGTTGTGCTACTAAAGCAAGAAGTTGTCTGACATGTGGTGCCATTCTGTTGCCTAGCAGTCTGACATCATAAAGCTAAAGCAAGATGCTTTCTGACATGAGAGCCACTCTGTTGCCTAACAAAGAGTAGGATAGATTTATCTTGGTAATGATATGAGTTGCAGGGTAGACAGGATGCCCAACTGAAAGTGTTGATGGTAAGATGAAAGAAATTAGGACTTTATTTAGACTTCTATATTTGTATGAACGCAAGTTTGAGCATAAGAGTCTCAACTTCACTGTTGCTGAACTGGTAGGATTTGGCTAAAGAGAAGATGGAAATGATGCTATTCATAGTTTCTATCATTCCCGTTAACTGTAGCATAACCCTTCCTCTCTCAACTTATCAGCTGGCTTAATTGCTACTGGTGTACCATATCCTAAAACTAAAGAAGTGAGAATGGTGCGCTGCCACTTGGCTGGCAAAAAGATCTATGTCCTAATGTACGTGCTACAATTGTTTAGAGAGTTTTAGCAAATGAGTCAAGGGAATGCAGAGAAGTATGGGAGGTTAGAAACACAAATTGAGATTTGATTTTTTTATTGAGCTGTTGATTTTCACAATAAAACAGACTCCATAGTATAGATCTGGTAACCCTTTATATAAATCAAAACTTTTTGTATTGCTTATATTAAATGTACTAACAGTGGACTTTTCCATCTGCAGATTATACTGAATGACCAGCAGTGGCAGTGTTTCACAGCAGAGTTTCTCTGAATTGCCGAGACTGAAGCAAAAAAAAAAAGGAAGTCTTCTGGCATAGTGCATCATTTTACCAATTTACGTGGTAAGTAAAACGCCCAATCATTCTTTTAGGCATTAAAAAGATGTTCATAGCAACGGAATGTCCTCACTACTTTATAGTGGAAACCTGTGCCTGAATATCATTTCTGTCAAGAAAGAAGTAATATGGATCACATTATGTTGGTCATGATAGTTAATAAAAGACTGACTGACTCGAACTCTACTAAAACCTGCTTTAGATCCTGGTGATAGCAATGTTCCATTCCAGGAAATTGCTGCCTTTGAGGCTGAAATGCACCATCTCTCGTATGAAAAATAGTGTTACATTCTCACGGTAGGAAGCTCATTTAACCTCTTCTCCTGCACTCTGTATGTTGGGCTCTGATACTCAAGATGGATTTTTGTTAAGGATAATCTGTCTTTGTACCCCCATCCCACTTTCAAAAAGGACACAGAGCTTTGACTGTTTCAGATTCCTTTACCATTCCCCCTCCTACGTGGCTGGCAGTCATGAATACGGATAGTAACCTACTGCATAACTTCTGATATCTCATCCTCCTGTGTGGTCAGCTTCCACAAGGACAATTGGTCCAGGGAGGCCTGACATCATAAAGCTAAAGCAAGAAGTTGTCTGACATGTGGTGCCATTCTGTTGCCTAGCAGTCTGACATCATAAAGCTAAAGCAAGATGCTTTCTGACATGAGAGCCACTCTGTTGCCTAACAAAGAGTAGGATAGATTTATCTTGGTAATGATATGAGTTGCAGGGTAGACAGGATGCCCAACTGAAAGTGTTGATGGTAAGATGAAAGAAATTAGGACTTTATTTAGACTTCTATATTTGTATGAACGCAAGTTTGAGCATAAGAGTCTCAACTTCACTGTTGCTGAACTGGTAGGATTTGGCTAAAGAGAAGATGGAAATGATGCTATTCATAGTTTCTATCATTCCCGTTAACTGTAGCATAACCCTTCCTCTCTCAACTTATCAGCTGGCTTAATTGCTACTGGTGTACCATATCCTAAAACTAAAGAAGTGAGAATGGTGCGCTGCCACTTGGCTGGCAAAAAGATCTATGTCCTAATGTACGTGCTACAATTGTTTAGAGAGTTTTAGCAAATGAGTCAAGGGAATGCAGAGAAGTATGGGAGGTTATAAACACAAATTGAGATTTGATTTTTTTATTGAGCTGTTGATTTTCACAATAAAACAGACTCCATAGTATAGATCTGGTAACCCTTTATATAAATCAAAACTTTTTGTATTGCTTATATTAAATGTACTAACAGTGGACTTTTCCATCTGCAGATTATACTGAATGACCAGCAGTGGCAGTGTTTCACAGCAGAGTTTCTCTGAATTGCCGAGACTGAAGCGAAAAAAAAAAAGCAAGTCTTCTGGCATAGTGCATCATTTTACCAATTTACGTGGTAAGTAAAACGCCCAATCATTCTTTTAGGCATTAAAAAGATGTTCCTAGTAACGGAATGTCCTCACTACTTTATAGTGGAAACCTGTGCCTGAATATAATTTCTGTCAAGAAAGAAGTAATATGGATCACATTATGTTGGTCATGATAGTTAATAAAAGACTGACTGACTCGAACTCACTTAAACCTGCTTTAGATCCTGGTGATAGCAATGTTCCATTCGAGGAAATTGCTGCCTTTGAGGCTGAAATGCACCATCTCACGTATGAAAAATAGTGTTACATTCTCACGGTAGGAAGCTCATTTAACCTCTTCTCCTGCACTCTGTATGTTGGGCTCTGATACTCAAGATGGATTTTTGTTAAGGATAATCTGTCTTTGTACCCCCATCCCACTTTAAAAAAAGGACACAGAGCTTTGACTGTTTCAGATTCCTTTACCATTCTCCCTCCTACGTGGCTGGCAGTCATGAATACAGATAGTAACCTACTGCATAACTTCTGATATCTCATCCTCCTGTGTGGTCAGCTTCCACAAGGACAATTGGTCCAGGGGTGTCTGACATCATAAAGCTAAAGCAAGAAGTCAATAGCTCTGACCCAATTTTGTTGTGCTACTAAAGCAAGAAGTTGTCTGACATGTGGTGCCATTCTGTTGCTTAGCAGTCTGACATCATAAAGCTAAAGCAAGATGCTTTCTGACATGAGAGCCACTCTGTTGCCTAACAAAGAGTAGGATACATTTATCTTGGTAATGATATGAGTTGCAGGGTAGACAGGATGCCCAACTGAAAGTGTTGATGGTAAGATGAAAGAAATTAGGACTTTATTTAGACTTCTATATTTGTATGAACGCAAGTTTGAGCATAAGAGTCTCAACTTCACTGTTGCTGAACTGGTAGGATTTGGCTAAAGAGAAGATGGAAATGATGCTATTCATAGTTTCTATCATTCCCGTTAACTGTAGCATAACCCTTCCTCTCTCAACTTATCAGCTGGCTTAATTTGTACTGGTGTACCATATCCTAAAACTAAAGAAGTGAGAATGGTGCGCTGCCACTTGGCTGGCAAAAAGATCTATGTCCTAATGTACGTGCTACAATTGTTTAGAGAGTTTTAGCAAATGAGTCAAGGGAATGCAGAGAAGTATGGGAGGTTAGAAACACAAATTGAGATTTGATTTTTTTATTGAGCTGTTGATTTTCACAATAAAACAGACTCCATAGTATAGATCTGGTAACCCTTTATATAAATCAAAACTTTTTGTATTGCTTATATTAAATGTACTAACAGTGGACTTTTCCATCTGCAGATTATACTGAATGACCAGCAGTGGCAGTGTTTCACAGCAGAGTTTCTCTGAATTGCCGAGACTGAAGCAAAAAAAAAAAGGAAGTCTTCTGGCATAGTGCATCATTTTACCAATTTACGTGGTAAGTAAAACGCCCAATCATTCTTTTAGGCATTAAAAAGATGTTCATAGCAACGGAATGTCCTCACTACTTTATAGTGGAAACCTGTGCCTGAATATCATTTCTGTCAAGAAAGAAGTAATATGGATCACATTATGTTGGTCATGATAGTTAATAAAAGACTGACTGACTCGAACTCTACTAAAACCTGCTTTAGATCCTGGTGATAGCAATGTTCCATTCGAGGAAATTGCTGCCTTTGAGGCTGAAATGCACCATCTCTCGTATGAAAAATAGTGTTACATTCTCACGGTAGGAAGCTCATTTAACCTCTTCTCCTGCACTCTGTATGTTGGGCTCTGATACTCAAGATGGATTTTTGTTAAGGATAATCTGTCTTTGTACCCCCATCCCACTTTCAAAAAGGACACAGAGCTTTGACTGTTTCAGATTCCTTTACCATTCCCCCTCCTACGTGGCTGGCAGTCATGAATACGGATAGTAACCTACTGCATAACTTCTGATATCTCATCCTCCTGTGTGGTCAGCTTCCACAAGGACAATTGGTCCAGGGAGGCCTGACATCATAAAGCTAAAGCAAGAAGTTGTCTGACATGTGGTGCCATTCTGTTGCCTAGCAGTCTGACATCATAAAGCTAAAGCAAGATGCTTTCTGACATGAGAGCCACTCTGTTGCCTAACAAAGAGTAGGATAGATTTATCTTGGTAATGATATGAGTTGCAGGGTAGACAGGATGCCCAACTGAAAGTGTTGATGGTAAGATGAAAGAAATTAGGACTTTATTTAGACTTCTATATTTGTATGAACGCAAGTTTGAGCATAAGAGTCTCAACTTCACTGTTGCTGAACTGGTAGGATTTGGCTAAAGAGAAGATGGAAATGATGCTATTCATAGTTTCTATCATTCCCGTTAACTGTAGCATAACCCTTCCTCTCTCAACTTATCAGCTGGCTTAATTTGTACTGGTGTACCATATCCTAAAACTAAAGAAGTGAGAATGGTGCGCTGCCACTTGGCTGGCAAAAAGATCTATGTCCTAATGTACGTGCTACAATTGTTTAGAGAGTTTTAGCAAATGAGTCAAGGGAATGCAGAGAAGTATGGGAGGTTAGAAACACAAATTGAGATTTGATTTTTTTATTGAGCTGTTGATTTTCACAATAAAACAGACTCCATAGTATAGATCTGGTAACCCTTTATATAAATCAAAACTTTTTGTATTGCTTATATTAAATGTACTAACAGTGGACTTTTCCATCTACAGATTATACTGAATGACCAGCAGTGGCAGTGTTTCACAGCAGAGTTTCTCTGAATTGCCGAGACTGAAGCAAAAAAAAAAAGGAAGTCTTCTGGCATAGTGCATTATTTTACCAATTTACGTGGTAAGTAAAACGCCCAATCATTCTTTTAGGCATTAAAAAGATGTTCATAGCAACGGAATGTCCTCACTACTTTATAGTGGAAACCTGTGCCTGAATATCATTTCTGTCAAGAAAGAAGTAATATGGATCACATTATGTTGGTCATGATAGTTAATAAAAGACTGACTGACTCGAACTCTACTAAAACCTGCTTTAGATCCTGGTGATAGCAATGTTCCATTCGAGGAAATTGCTGCCTTTGAGGCTGAAATGCACCATCTCACGTATGAAAAATAGTGTTACATTCTCACGGTAGGAAGCTCATTTAACCTCTTCTCCTGCACTCTGTATGTTGGGCTCTGATACTCAAGATGGATTTTTGTTAAGGATAATCTGTCTTTGTACCCCCATCCCACTTTCAAAAAGGACACAGAGCTTTGACTGTTTCAGATTCCTTTACCATTCCCCCTCCTACGTGGCTGGCAGTCATGAATACGGATAGTAACCTACTGCATAACTTCTCATATCTCATCCTCCTGTGTGGTCAGCTTCCACAAGGACAATTGGTCCAGGGGGGGGCCTGACATCATAAAGCTAAAGCAAGAAGTTGTCTGACATGTGGTGCCATTCTGTTGCCTAGCAGTCTGACATCATAAAGCTAAAGCAAGATGCTTTCTGACATGAGAGCCACTCTGTTGCCTAACAAAGAGTAGGATACATTTATCTTGGTAATGATATGAGTTGCAGGGTAGACAGGATGCCCAACTGAAAGTGTTGATGGTAAGATGAAAGAAATTAGGACTTTATTTAGACTTCTATATTTGTATGAACGCAAGTTTGAGCATAAGAGTCTCAACTTCACTGTTGCTGAACTGGTAGGATTTGGCTAAAGAGAAGATGGAAATGATGCTATTCATAGTTTCTATCATTCCCGTTAACTGTAGCATAACCCTTCCTCTCTCAACTTATCAGCTGGCTTAATTTATACTGGTGTACCATATCCTAAAACTAAAGAAGTGAGAATGGTGCGCTGCCACTTGGCTGGCAAAAAGATCTATGTCCTAATGTACGTGCTACAATTGTTTAGAGAGTTTTAGCAAATGAGTCAAGGGAATGCAGAGAAGTATGGGAGGTTATAAACACAAATTGAGATTTGATTTTTTTATTGAGCTGTTGATTTTCACAATAAAACAGACTCCATAGTATAGATCTGGTAACCCTTTATATAAATCAAAACTTTTTGTATTGCTTATATTAAATGTACTAACAGTGGACTTTTCCATCTGCAGATTATACTGAATGACCAGCAGTGGCAGTGTTTCACAGCAGAGTTTCTCTGAATTGCCGAGACTGAAGCAAAAAAAAAAAGGAAGTCTTCTGGCATAGTGCATCATTTTACCAATTTACGTGGTAAGTAAAACGCCCAATCATTCTTTTAGGCATTAAAAAGATGTTCATAGCAACGGAATGTCCTCACTACTTTATAGTGGAAACCTGTGCCTGAATATCATTTCTGTCAAGAAAGAAGTAATATGGATCACATTATGTTGGTCATGATAGTTAATAAAAGACTCACTGACTCGAACTCTACTAAAACCTGCTTTAGATCCTGGTGATAGCAATGTTCCATTCGAGGAAATTGCTGCCTTTGAGGCTGAAATGCACCATCTCACGTATGAAAAATAGTGTTACATTCTCACGGTAGGAAGCTCATTTAACCTCTTCTCCTGCACTCTGTATGTTGGGCTCTGATACTCAAGATGGATTTTTGTTAAGGATAATCTG